>NC_082738.1:10326253-10638595 GCF_030144855.1 Hypanus sabinus | reverse complement strand
GAATGCACACAAGGAGAGAAGTGGAGGAATAGATGGCAGAATCAGAGGGTTGTGGGGCTGGTAGAGATTGCAGAAGAAAGGGAGGGGGCTATGATAAAACAGAGTGTTTCATAAGTAATGTTGAGAGTTTAAAATTAGATGTATTGGTGTTGGAGGAGAAGAATGGAAGCCATGAACTTAAGCAGCCAATTTTTGGAATCTAAAGGTGGAGTCAACCAACCATTAGTGAAAAATGCTTATGTTTCAATTTTTATTTTCTCTGTTTCCTTGAACAAATTTATTATATTTAACTTAGATACTTGTCTGTGAGTGAAAGTGAAATTTTACCTACGTGGATTGTAACACATGTAAGAGGAGTTGCTTGATTCTAAATATTACCATAGTGGTTGTCCATCATGAGAGGAAACCTGTGCTGGAGATTTTTTAAAATGGAAAAGCTATTGTATTGGGGCAGTTCCACCCTCTGGCCCAGTGGTACAAACTGGTGTCAGAAACTAGGGTGTTCCTTGGTTGCAGTGGATGACCATGATGCTCAACAGATCAGACGGTATCTATGGAAAAGAATAATTAGTCGATGCTTTGGGCCAAGATCCTTCTCAGGACCTACCACACATAGGTGAAGAAGAGTCTTGGCCCAAAACATTGACTGTTTACTTCATAGATGCTGCCTGGCCTGCTGAGTTCCTCCAGCATTTGTGTGTGTTGCTCTGGATTTCCAGCATTTGCAGATTTTCTCTTATTTATTCCTTATAGTAGACTTATCCAGATGATTGAGGCACATGGATCCATGGAAATTTGGTAAAAGATTGAAGTACATGGGTCCATGGAAACTTGATAAAAAAAATTGAGGCTCATGGGTTCATGGAAACTTGGTAGAAGACTGAGGCACATGGAGTCCTTGGTGACTTGGTAGATTAGATTCAAACTTGGCTTGACCATTGAGGATGGAGGGAAGCGATGGAATAGTCTTATTCTAACTGGAGGACTGTGATGAGTTGTGGTCCATGGGGATCAGTGCTGGGACCTCTGTTTGTGATATATACAGTATATATAGATTATTTAAAGGAAAATATAGGTTGCCTAATTAATAAGTTTGCAGATGATACAAACATATACAGAGTTGTGGATAGTGAGTAAGGTTGTCAAAGGATACAGCAGGACTTGGATCAGTTGGAAATATGGGCAGTGAAATGGCAGACTTTAATCTAGACAAGTGTGAAGTGTTGCATTTTGAGAGATCAAAAGGTAGAGGAATTTGCCCAGTAAACAGCAGGAGCATTAATGTACTGTAAAGAGGGATTTTGGGATGCAAGCCATAGCCCTCTGAAAGTGGTAACATAAGTGGATAGGGTGTTAAGAAAGAAGTTTTTGCCTTCATCAGTTGGGGCATTCACTTTAAAAGTCAAAGTCATGTTGCAGATGTACAAAAATTTGGTGAGGATGTATTAGGCATATTGTTTGGTTGTTCTGGTCACTGGAGGGATGTGGAGACTTTGGAGAGGGTGCAAAAGAGGTTCAACAAGATATCTGGTTTGGAGTACATTAGCTTTAAGAAGTTTGACAAACTTGTATTGTTTTCTCTGGAGTGTCAGAGTTGAAAGGTAACTTCAGAGTATGTGAAAATTTATGCAAGGCATAGATAGAGTAGATAGAGTATTTTCCCCAGGGTGGACATCAAAGTTCAAAGTAAATTTATTATCAAAGTATGTACATGTCACCATATACTACCCTGAGATTCAATTTTGTAGTACTGTAGCGGTGTGCTACACGCAGCGCTGAAATAACGACACGTAGTCGATGAGCTGCAGTTGCAAAAGAGATTTATTCGAACTTCGCGGCCTCGCTTTAAAGCCTTCCTGATCCTGCCCTCCCTGGGCAGGAATGCTGGAGGGGGCGCGTATTCACAGTCCCGTCCCGCGCGCGGGCTTTTCCCCTTGCTGGTGAAGCAGACTTGGCGCCCTTTTTGGGACTGGCTTTAATGCTGGCGTGAGCCGGTTCGAGTGTGCTGGGAAGTGGGTCGCCACATAACCCCCCCCCCCCCCAGAACCGGCTTTACACCCCCCAATGTCCACAGTCTGGGCCAGACCCTGTTTGGGAGGTCTGCCTCTGCGCCGCAGTGCTAGAATCTCGACCGGTTGCGCCAGGTCCACATGGGCCGGTTTGAGTCGGTCCACCGTGAAAACCTCCTCTCTCCCCCCAATGTCCAGCACGAATGTGGAGCCGTTGTTCCGGAGCACCGTAAACGGCCCCTCGTAGGGCTGTTGCATGCCCGCCCCTTCGTACAAACACAAAGTTACAGTTCTGCAGGTCTTGGGGTACGCAGGTCGGGTTCTGCCCGTGCTGCGAAGTGGGTATGGGGGCCAGGTTACCGAGCCTCTCGCATAGTCTGCCCAGGACTGCTGCGGGTGCTTCCTCTTGCCCCCTTGGGGCTGGTATGAACTCCCCTGGGACGACCAGGGGTGCACCAACTCGGCCGACGAAGCGTGCAGATCCTCTTTGGGCGCCGTGCGGATTCCAAGCAGGACCCAGGGAAGCTCGTCCACCCAGTTGGCTCCTCTCAGGCGGGCCATGAGGGCCGACTTCAGGTGACGGTGGAAACGCTCCACTAGCCCGTTCGACTGTGGGTGGTAGGCAGTTATGTGGTGCAGCTGTGTCCCCAAAAGGCTGCCCATAGCTCACCACAGGCTGGAGGTGAACTGGGCGCCTCTGTCGGAGGTAATGTGGGCTGGTACACCAAAGCGGGATATCCAGGTGGCGATCAGGGCTCGGGCGCAAGATTCGGAGGTGGTGTCGGTGAGCGGGACAGCCTCTGGCCATCTTGTGAACCGGTCCACGATAGTCAGGAGGTAACGCGCTCCGCGCGACACTGGCAGGGGGCCCACGATATCCACATGAATGTGGTCGAAACGCCGGTGGGCGGGATGGAACTGCTGCGGTGGGGCTTTGGTGTGCCGCTGCACCTTGGCCGTCTGGCAGTGCATGCACGTTTTGGCCCATTCACTGACCTGCTTGCGGAATCCGTGCCAAACGAACCTGTTGGAGACCATCCGGATGGTTGTCCGGATGGAGGGATGCGCCAAGTTATGAATGGAGTCGAAAACACGTCGCCGCCAGGCTGCCAGAACGACGGGGCGGGGTTGGCCGGTGGTGACGACACAGAGTAGGGTCCTCTCACCTGGGCCTACGGGGAGGTCCAGGAGCTGCAAACCAGAGACTGCGGTATTGTAACTCGGGATCTCCTTGTCTGCCTGCTGCTCCTCCGCCAGTGCTTCATAGTCTACCCCTTGGCACAGGGCTTGAATGATAGGGCGAGAGAGAGCGTCCACCACAACATTGTCCTTTCCCGAGACATGCCGGACATCCGTCGTGTATTCGGAGACGTAGGACAGATGGCGCTGCTGGCGGGACAACCAGGGATCGGACACCTTCGTAAACGCAAAGGTAAGCGGCTTGTGGTCTGTGAACGCGGTGAAGGGCCGACCTTCTAGGAAGTACCTGAAATGCCGGATTGCCAGGTATAGCGCCAACAGTTCCTGGTCGAAAGCACTGTATTTGAGCTCGACCAGCAATGAGTTGCTCCAGTACCCCACCGACTGCCTTGTTAGATGCGTCCACTGTGAGGGCGGTAGGGACGTCCATTCTTTCGTTTTAATGAAAGCAGCGGCGGACTCCTCGTCCCAGGTAATGTCCTTGCCCTTACCCGACATCAGGGCAAACAGGAGGTGCATGATTCGGGCAGCTGAAGGGAGGAAATGGTGGTAGAAATTCACCATACCCACGAATTCCTGAAGGCCTTTGATTGTGGTGGGTCGGGGGAAATGGCGGACTGCGTCTACCTTAGCAGGCAGAGGGGTTGCCCCGTCTTTAGCCATCCTGTGGCCCAGGAAGTTGATGGTGTAGAGCTCGAACTGGCATTTGGCCGGGTTGATTGGTAGACCGTACTCACTCAGTCGGGCGTAGAGTTGACGGAGTTGGGACAGATGCTCCTGACGAATGCTGCTGGCTATGAGGATGTTGTCCAAATAGATGAAAGCGAAGTCCAGGTTGCGTCCCACTGCGTCCATTAACCGCTGGAATGTCTGTGCGGCATTCTTCAGGCCGAACGGCATGCGGAGGAACTCGAAAAGGCCGAAAGGGATGATGAGAGCCGTTTTGGGGACGTCGTCAGGATGCATCGGGATTTGATGGTATCCCCGGACGAGGTCTACCTTGGAGAAGATCCGTGCGCCGTGCAGGTTTGCTGCAAAATCCTGTATGTGCAGCACAGGGTAGCGGTCTGGTGTTGTAGCCTCGATCAGCCTGCGGTAGTCGCCGCATGGTCTCCAGCCCCCTGATGCTTTGGGCACCATTTGCAGGGGGGAGGCCCATGGGCTGTCGGATCGCCGGATGATCCCCAATTCCTCCATCCTCTTGAACTCCTTCTTCGCCAGTCGGAGCTTGTCTGGGGGAAGCCGCCGAGCGCGGGCATGGAGGGGTGGTCCCTGGGTCGGGATGTGGTGCTGTACGCTGTGTCGGGGCATGGCCACTGTGAACTGCAGTGCCAGAACCGATGGGAAATCCGCCAGGACTCTGGTGAAGACGTTGTCGGACAGCGTGATGGAGTCTAGGTGTGGGGCTGGCAACTGGGCTTCACCCAGGGAGAACGTCTGAAAGGTCTCGGCGTGTACCAGTCTCTTCCTGGGCAGGTCGACCAGTAGGCTGTGAGACCGCAAAAAATCTGCGCCCAGGAGTGGTTGGGCTACGGCGGCCAGTGTGAAGTCCCACGTGAACTGGCTGGAGCCGAACTGTAGCCGCACCATTCGGGTGCCGTAGGTCCTTACTGTGCTGCCGTTCGCAGCCCTCAGGGTGGGACCCAGTGCCCTGTTGCGGGTGTCGTAACTCGTCGGAGGTAAGACGCTGATCTCGGCTCTGGTGTCGACCAAAAAGCGGTGTCCCGACCGCTTGTCCCAGACATACAGGAGGCTATCCCGATGGCCAGCTGCCGTAGCCATCAGCGGCAGCTGGCCTTGGCATTTCCCGGGAACTTGCAGGGCAGGCTACAGCGGCAGGCTTCTGCACCCCACCGCTGGTGGTAGAAGCACCATTGTTCGTCGGTCTCCTCACCCCTGTCTCTGGGGTTAGCGGGCTCTGCTGCTGGGCCTGGTCTGGTTTGCAGCCGGGAGCGTGGCCTGGTGATCTGTGCGACGGACGCCCCACTCTCCTTCTTGGCATTCCACAGCAAGTCCGCCTGGGCTGCAACCTTCCGGGGGTCGCTGAAATTCGCATCGGACAGCAGCAAGTGTATGTCCTCGGGCAACTGCTCCAGGAATGCCTGCTCAAACATGAGGCAGGGCTTGTGTCCTCCGGCCAGGGACAGCATCTCATTCATCAAAGCCGATGGGGGTCTGTCTCTCAAATCATCCAGGTGCAGTAAACGGGCAGCTCGCTCGCGCCGTGAGTCCGAAAGTCCTCATGAGCAGGGCTTTGAATTCCGTGTATTTGCCATCCGCTGGGGGAGTCTGTATGAACTCCTCAACCTGGGCGGCTGTCTCCTGGTCGAGGGAGCTCACCACGTAGTAGTAACGTGTGGCATCCGAGGTTATCTGCCGAATGTGGAATTGGGCTTCTGCCTGCTGGAACCATAGGTGAGGTTACAGCGTCCAGAAGCTTGGCAGTTTTAACAAAACTGCATGAACAGATGCGGCATCATTCATCTCTGGTCCAAATATCGTTTGGGCCATCGGGATCACCAATTGTAGCGGTGTGCTACATGCAGCGCTGAAATAACAACACGTAGTCGGTGAGCTGCAGTTGCAAAAGAGATTTATTCGAACTTCGCGGCCTCGCTTTAAAGCCTTCCTGATCCCACCCTCCCTGGGCGGGAATGCTGTATTCACAGTCCCGTCCCGCGCACGGGCTTTTCCCCTTGCTGGTGAAGCAGGCTTGGCGCCCTCTTTGGGACTGGCCTCAATGCCGGCGCGCTGGCGATTTGTGAGCCGGTTCGAGTGCGCTGGGAAGTGGGTCGCCACAGTGTTTGATATGTCAAATACTAGAAGGCTTCACTTTTAAGGTGAGTGGAAGAAATCTAAAGGAGACTTATAAGATTTTTTTAGATAGCGTATGGTAGGTGACTGGAGTACGTGACTCGTGAGGTGGAGGAAGCAGATAGGGTAGCAATGTTAAAGAGGGATTTGGACAGGCATATGAACAAGCAGCGGATGGAGGGATATAAATTACTTTCAAGTCGATGGGATTAGTTTGGAAATGTGGCCAGCACAGACATTATGGGCTGAAGTGCCTTTCCCTGTATTGTACTGTTCTATGTTCTGTGAATTAAGTACATTGGATTAGAAGTTCAAGTGAATCACTGCTTAGCCTGAGAAGACTGGTTCCCTGGCTGATGGGAAGGAAGAGATGAAAGGACAAATCAGAATCAGAATCAGGTTTATTATCACCGGCATGTGACGTGAAATTTGTTAACTTAGCAGCAGCAGTTCAATATGATACATAATCTAGCAAAAGGAGAGGAAAAAAATGAATAAAATAAAACATAATAATAAATAAACAAGTAAATCAATTACGTGCATTGAATAGATTTTTAAAAATGTGCAAAAACAGAAATACCGTATATTAAAAAAGTGAGGTAGTGTTCAAAGCTTCAATGTCCATTTAGGAAATCGGATGGAATTGGAAGAAGCTGTTCCTGAATCGCTGAGTGTGTGCCTTCAGGCTTCTGTACCTCCTACCTGATGGTAACAGTGAGAAAAGGGCATGTCCTGGTTGCTGGGGGTCCTTAATAATGGACACTGCCTTTCTGAGACACTGCTCCTTGAAGATGTCCTGTGTATTTTGTAGGCTCGTACCCAAGATGGAGCTGACTAGATTTACAACCTTCTGCAGATTCTTTCGGTCCTGTGCAGTAACCCACCCATACCAGACAGTGATGCAGCCTGTCAGAATGCTCTCCATGGTACAACTATAGAAGTTTTTGAGTGAAAAAAAAAACAACTATACTGTGAGAAGGACATGGGGGACCACTCACAGAATCTTTCCTCCAAGACAACCACTTGAAAAACAAAGTGGTTGCCGAGGCCTGCGATTGTAACAAGGGGAGTTGTTGGAGGAATTGGAGAAAACTGGACCAGGGAATTTTCAAAGGGAATGGTCCTTGCAAAATGCTGAAGGTGGAGAAGAGAAGAAGATGTGTCTGATGGTGGAATCTCTTTGAAGGAGGTGGAAAATTTGGAGAATGATCTGTTGAATTCAGAGACCAGTGGGATGGCATGTGAGGACCAGGGGAGCAGAGCCATGGGAAATAGATGAGATGAAGCCAAGGGCTTTGTTAATAATAGTAGTAATAATAGTTAATAATAGGAAGCTATGGTTTAGGAAGGAGGAGAGCAGTTCAGTGCCCACTGTATGGAGTATCTCCTCTTGGAGCAAATACGACAGCATATTGGGACTGGGAGAATGGAATAGAAAAGAGGTAGGATGAGTTGAAGGAAAGTGGAAATAGTTGTTAGTCAGTAAGTTTGTAATCAATGTTAGTTGCTGGCCTGTCTCTTAAAATGGAGAGGGAGAGATCCAGAAAAGGAAGAAAGAGTAAGAGATTGATTATCGGAAGGTGAGAGCAAGGTGGAAATTGGCAACAAAGTAATGAACGTCTTTCTTCTGAAACAGTAATCCATTGTATCTCTGTGTTATAATAGACAATAGACAGTAGGTGCAGGAGTAGGCCATTCGGCCCTTCTAGCCAGCACCGCCATTCACTGTGTTCATGGCTGATCATCCACAATCAGTACCCTGTTCCTGCCCTCTCCCCATATCCCTTGACCCCACTATCTATAAGAGCTCTATCTAACTCTCTCTTGAATGCATCCAGAGACTTGGCCTCCACTGCCTTCTGGGGCAGAGCATTCCACATATCCACCACTCTCTGAGTGAAAAACTTTTTCCGCATCTCTGTTCTAAATGGCCTACCCCTTATTCTTAAACTGTGGCCTCTAGTTCTGGACTCACCCATCAGCGGGAACATGCTTCCTGCCTCCAGTGTGTCCAATCCCTTAATAATCTTATATGTTTCAATCAGATTCCCTCTCATCCTTCTAAATTCCAGTGTATACAAGCCCAGTCGCTCCAATCTTTCAACGTATGACAGTCCCGCTAATCCAGGAATTAACCTTGTGAACCTACACTGCACTCCCTCAATAGCAAGAATGTCCTTCCTCCAATTTGGAGACCAAAACTGCACACAATACTCCAGGTGGGGTCTCACCAGAGCCCTGTACAGCTGCAGAAGGACCTCTTTACTCCCATACTCAATTCCTCTTGTTATAAAAGCCAGCATGCCATTAGCTTTCTTCACTGCCTGCTGTACCTGCATGCTTGCTTTCATTGACTGATGTACAAGAACACCTAGATCTCGTTGTACTTCTCTACTGTGTTCTCTACTTACAAGAAAATAGGAGCAGGAGTAGGCCACTTGGCCCATCAAACTTGCCAAAGTTCGAAGTAACATTTATTATCAGAGTACAGATGTTATCACATACCCCATTCAATATGATATTGACAGATCTGCCCCAAAGCCCCAACTTATCTGCTGTGCCAGTTCCCTATAGCCTTTAATTCCCTGATTTTTCAAGAATTTATCTCCTTTCTTCTTAAGCACCTCCAGTGATCTAACCTCTGGAGAACTCCAGAGCTTCACCATCCTATGTGCTGAGAGTGGAAAAATCAACTTCAGGCTGAAGAGGGAAGGATGGGTTTTGCACCAACTATTCACACCGCGCTCCCTAATGTCACAATCTCTATTAGCTTTGGAAAGGACACTAAAACATTTATCTTGTTACTGAGGAACACTGTAGAAAGGTACATCATTGCAAATTTAATCCCTGAGGTAAGAATCAAATGTTTTCTCTGAGGATGCCATAAAAAGGCACAGGAGAATTAATGGTGTGCTGATCTTGTGTGTTTAACTACACAGTTTTTTTTAATTGAATTGTCCACCATCAGACTTAGAGCCAGATCTATTATCACAGACTTATATCATGTTTGTATCTATAATGTGAAACATGCTGTTTTGTGGCAGCAGATACAAAAAATCACTATTATGTTTAAAATAAATAAAGAGTGTAAAAAAGGAATACTGTGGTAGTGTTCAGGGGTTCATGAACCATTCAGTAATCTGATGCCAGAGGGAAGAAGCTGTTTCTGAGTCTTTGAGTGTGAGTCTTCAGGTTTCTGTACCTCTTCCCTGATTGTAGTGCTGAGAAGAGGGCTTGTCCCTGGATGGTGAGGGTCCTTAGTGATGCATGCTGTCTTCTTGAGGCACCACCTCAGGTTACATTAATATTATTGGAATAGTCAGTACTTGGAGACAGCAGTGAGTGGTAACTGGATTAACCCTAATGGAAGAGGGTAGTTTTGTACCTGAGGCCAAATGCTGAGATCAGTAGATTAATGCACAGCTGCACACGTGTAATGGCTAGCTGTAATTGAGATGAACTATCAGAGTCTGGAAAACTAAAGTGAGGGAGAAACAGAGGCCAGAGACGGTGGATGGTTTCTGTGGCCTTGACATATTAGCATCCAAAACAAGGGTTACCTGCATTTGTAAAGAGAAAGCAAGCCCTGCTGGATATCTGAAATAAGAGCAGAGCCATTTGGAATAGCAGGTCAGGTAGGGCATGTGGAGACAAAAACGTTCAAGTTGAATGATCTTTCCACTGGAGAACTTAGTGTTGTAAAATATCTCAAGATGTTCCACAAGCATGGAACATTTTGAGTTACAAGCAACACACACAGAACGCTGGAGGAACTCAATAGGCCAGACAGCATCTATGGAAAAGAGTAAACAGTCCTGATGAAGGGTCTCGGCCCAAAACGTCAACTGTTTATTCTTTTCAATAGATGCTGCCTGACCAGCTGAGTTCCTTCAACACGTTGCTTGGATTTCCAGCATCTGCAGATTTTCTCTTGTTTGACCTTGAGATACAGACACAGTTTGGTATTGAATCACTCACAGATATGTACCTGCAGATAGTCAAAAGGTGAAAGTACATTTTTTTATCAAAGTATGTATACTACATACAACCTTGAGATTCATCTCTTTACAGGCAACCAAAAACAAAGAAACTCAATAGAACCCAGTAAAAAAAGACCATCACTCAATGTGCAAAAAAAAAGTTGTGCAAACAATAAAATGTAAGCAAATAACATTCAGAACTTTAGTTCACGAAGTGAGTCCACAGCCCGGAAGCCAGTCATCACTGCAGCCAGTCCAGGAGCCTATTAGTTGCAGGCCACAGCCTCAGTTCATTGCAGAGACGAGTAAACCTCATCAAGCAGTGAGCTGAACACTAGCCCATCCCATGCCTCTGGCTCCAACACCCTGACCTTTTCAATCTGGCCTGGGGCTTAAATCAGCCAAACATTGACTCATTCCTCACTCTTGGCCATGGGCTCTACCGCCTTGATTCGGCCTGCACCCAACCTTTCTGATCTGGCCTGTTGCTTAAAGCCGGTCAAACATCGGCTTGTTCCTCACTCTCAGGCCCGGGCCCTGCCACCTTGGCTCGGATTGCCTTGGATCTGCCGCTTCAAATCAGCTCCAACAATGGCCAAAGATTAACCAGAGGGTTTAAGGATTGCCTTAAGAGATGACAGATGGAGAGAGAGAGGGAAATGAGATTAGGAGGGGAATTTTATAGTTTGAGGGTTTGGCAGTCATACCTACAGATGTAAATGACTGAGCAATTAAAAATCAGACTGAAGGCTGCAATTGATGGAGCTCTGAGCTCAATACATGACGGGGATGGTTCAGCCCTTTGGTGGGGAAAGGCTATGTCGGGATTTGAAATTAAGGATGACGATTTTGAAATATATGTTAGCATGAATAGGAGTGATTTGGTGAATCTTACCTAACCAAACACTGCTGAAACATGGTTCTTTACGTAATGCCATGAAAGGCGTTGCTTCCCACATGAGATACCACAAGCAGCAACTCGGTGAGTTAGCCAAGTAATTTGTTTTGCTGGCGTGAGTGTCTGAGGGGTTAATGCTGACTGGTAAACCTCCCTTGCCTTACGTTGCTGTATGGTATTCGAATCACCTGAAAGGCACAGGGATTATGAGATGAACATTTCGCCTGTAACATGGCACACCTGACAATGCTGCTGCATGGGTGTGTCGGCCTGGATTCTGTGGCCTGCCTCTGGAGAGTGAACTTTAGCTTTCATCTGTCACAAGCAGAACAACAGCACCACCGTTGAGCCAAAGCTGACCCTCATATGGAAGATGAGGCAGGGACTTTTAGTATCAAAGCTCCACAGTCAATGAATACATCAGATAATCCTCCTAGCATGATGAATGAAGGCATCTAATTAAGTACTGGATTGAAGATCATAGGGAAAAAATAAAATTATTAGTCTCGTGGTGATGAATAGAGGTAGAATATAGCTGATAAAGACTAAATATATACATTGACGTATTTAACGATCTTTCTTAAACTCCCCTTCTGAGTCATTTCTAAATACAAAAGAAGATTATTTATTGGTACTGATTCATATGTTGTGTTTAGTTGGGTGGGAAACCTCGCCCATATAAATTCAGGTACGCCTGGTGTAGAGAATGCGTCAGCAGCTCTCACTGGTATTCACAAAGCTGCATAAGGAAACCTTAGTTGCTGAGGATGAGCACCAATGTTACTCTGGCATATTGTTCAAGGTGCTGACCTGACTTTGTCCTCATAGACCACACATGCTTTCAAGGAGGGTGAATTCTGGGGAGATTCAGTCCCATCCAAGTAATTTCTAAGATCATCTTAACTGACCCCTATCTCACCACCCCATCACCTCCCCACGTACTTACCACGGGTTGTCAGAGACTCAAGAGATTCTGCAAATCGAGTCAGCTTACAGAGAGGAGGTGCAGCGGCTAACAGACTGGTGCAGAGCCAACAACCTGTCTCTTAATGTGAACAAAACAAAAGAGATGGTTGTTGACTTCAGGAGGGCACGGAGCGACCACTCCCCACTGAACATTGATGGCTCCTCGGTAGAGATTGTAAACAGCACCAAATTTCTTGGTGTTCACCTGACGGAGAATCTCACCTGGTCCTTCAACACCAGCTCCATAGCAAAGAAAGCCCAGCAGCGTCTCTACTTTTTGCGAAGGCTGCGGAAAGTCCATCCCCCACCCCCCCCCCCCCCCATCCTCATCACATTCTACAGGGGTTGTATTGAGAGCATCCTGAGCAACTGCATCACTGCCTGGTTCAGTAATTGCACCATCTCGGATCGCAAGACCCTGCAGTGGATAGTGAGGTCAGCTGAGAAGATCATTGGAGTCTCTCTTCCCGCCATCACGGACATTTACACTACACACTGCATCCACAAAGCAAACAGCATTATGAAGGACCCCACACACCCCTCATACAATCTCTTCTCCCTCCTGCCGTCTGGGAAAAGGCTCCGAAGCATTCGGGCTCTCACGACCAGACTATATACCAGTTTCTTCCCCCAAGCCATCAGACTCCTGAATACCCGAAGCCTGGACTGACACCTTGCCCTACTGTCCTGTTTATTATTTATTGTAATGCCTGCACTGTTTTTGTGCACTTTATGCAGTCCAGTGTAGGTCTGTAGTCTAGAATAGCTTTCTCTGTGTTTTTTTTATTACTTAGTTCCGTCTAGTTTTTTGTACTGTGTCATGTAACACCATGGTCCTGAAAAACGTTTTCATTTTTACTATGCGCTGTACCAGCAGTTATGGTTGAAATGATAATAAAAGTTGACTTGACTTGACTTGACTTGAAATGGTAGAAATCCTGAGCAACACACCCTAAGTGCTTGCGGAGCTCATCAGATTAGGCTGTATCTATGGTTGGAAAAGATAATGTCCTGATGAAGAGTCATCTTGAAACGTCAACTGTTCATTTCCCTCCATAGATGCTGCCTGACCTGTTGAGTTCCCCTAGCATTTTGCGTTGGCTCCATTGGTTGTCAGTTATCCTATAAAAGAGAGTAGAACTTCTGCTCCTTTCCAGGTACCAAAGAAAATAGCTCTGTCATTGTTAAAATTTTCCCCGTGGTTTTGTTCAGTTAAGGCAACACTTAGTTCTCAGACTCTGAAAGAAATGGAACTGTGGTCATTGTTGCCAATTGGTTGAATGGTCTTTTTCAGTCTGTGTTCTTATGTCTCTTCTGGTCTACGAATCAGACTGAGAGTACCCCAATCTCCTAGGTTTACGGTGTGCTGAATGCAGATCAAATGCTGGTACTAAGTCAGTGTGGAGATCCAGACATCGTGTCTGTGATCACACTGTACCCTTTGTTCATTTGTCACTGAAGTGATCCTAATCTTTGAAACAGAACCTAATCCTAGCAAAGGGAAATAATGGTGAGCAGGAACAGAAAATTGAACCATCTTTACTCTCTTCTCGCTCAGGAGCACTGTGAGTGATCCTGTCTGTTATCTAACGTTTAATTCAGCACATGCTAGATAGTGACCCAGTATTTTTCCTGTCTATGCGGTTATCACTCATTTTAAATTGAATTTCAGTCTCTTTTAGTTGAAAACATATCTCTGCTTAGTATTAAAATAGGTTGTTGAGGTATCTTATTAATAGACTAACTACTAAGAATTTTCCACAGTTGTTTCATGATTATTGCTAGGTGAGGGAAATGCAGATTATAATTTCCATAAATTTGATTTCTGAATGCCTGCATGAAATGCCCTGCAGCCTAGTTATACTAGCAGGGGGAGAAACAGCATTGTGTTTTGGATTTATAACCTCCCATTAGAGCTGGAAAAAGTAAGCAGAAAAGCGTTTTTAAGACGCAGAGAAATAGGGAAGGGGAGAAGGCCAAAGAAAAGAGAGGTCTATGATCAAATAGAGAGAAGGAATTATTAAATGACCAAAGAGACAATGGTGAAAGGAAATGATAATATAAAAAATGGGTCAAGAAGAGGTATAAATGTACTGAATATTGCTGAGTCGAGAAAGCTGTTGTATGCATAGTCAGATGAAGAGGTGCTATCATTTAAATTTATATTAAGTTTCATTGGAAAAGCAGTGGTAATGAAATATAGAATGAAAATGGCAAGTTTTGGAAAACTGGGCTGAAGGGGGTGTTTTGAGAATTAATCATCCAATCTTCATTTGGTCTGCTCATTTTAGGGGAAATCACATTGTGAATGCAGAAACATAGAAAGATGGAAAAGAGTAGGAATATACCATTCTGCTCTTCTGTCATTCTCTACCAGTCAGCACCATTCTGAGTGGTCATTTATTTCAGTAGACTGTACCCATCTGTTCCTCATATTTCTTGATTGTTTTAGTATTAAGAAATGTAGCCACTTGTGGAATATAATCCCTGATGGCCTCCACTGCTTTCTATAGTAGAGAACTCCAGTAGTACACCAACCTCTGGGTCTTGGTTCTAAATATTTGTCTAATATCTCAGTTCTATACTCTCCAGCCACTAGGAACAAACTCTCTGTATCCATTCCATCCAGACTTGTTAGAGTTTTGCAGGTTTCTATGGGATTCTAAATCTCTAAACTCTTGTGAATATAGTTGTAATTGACCTAATCTTCCCTTGTGCTTCAATCTTGCCACCCCAGGATACAGTGTAATAACCTTTGTTGTACTCTCTTCATGGCGAATATATCCTTCCTCATAAAAGGAGACCAAAGCAGCGAACAAGGGTTCCAATTTGTGTCTCACTAATGGCTTGCATATCACTGCAATAAATCCCTGTTTTTGTTCTCAAATCCTCTTGCAATGGAGGCCAACATACCATTTACCTTCTTAGTTCACTGAACCTGAACAATTGCTCTCAGTAACTGGTGTTCATAGACACCCATGTCTTTACTCAATTTATCAACAAACGGATAATCTGTTTTTTAACCTCACAGTTATCCACATTAAACTGCATCTGCCATGCATTTGCCCACTCACCCAACTTGTCCAAATTACATACATTGGACTATCTTTGCATCATATTGAAAGGTCACCCACATCTCACATCCAGCTCTTTGCAAACTTGCAAATGCTACATTTTGTCCCTTCATCCAAATCTTGAGTGTATATTGTGAATAGAGTAGACTAAGTTAAAGAAGCACTAGTAAATCAGCTTAGTGTTCCTGGGAATGATGGAGATACAAGGATTGGTATTGCTGCTCTTTCAATTGCATTGAGAGCTATTATTTGTCGGGAGGGGGTGTTGAAGCTAACCAAAGAATGGACCAGCAGAGAAGAGAAAATTGACGAGTGGGAAAGATGCTTCTGAAGTGGAGATTGACCCATTGTTCATTGAAGCTGGTCAGACAGAATCTGATGTCAAGATTCCTATCTTAGTTCTGGAGGTGAAGAGAAATGAAGGCAGGGCATCGAAGGATGAGAGGTGGTGAAGGGAGGGTGGGAATTGGCAGCAAAATCAACAACATTTTCCATTTTATGGTAAAATAGGAAGACAGCCTCATTATAGACATCAAGGTAGGAAAACAAGGGTTAAGGGAGGTGATCTAAGTAGTGTTGGGTCAAGTAATTTTCTTCATAATGCATAAACCAGTAGGGGCTTTCAGTCACAACTTTTATAGGGAGTAATGAGCGGACTCAAAAGAAAATGTTTAATGTGATAACAGGTGGAGTTGGCTGGTGGCAGAGTGGAACGGGTCAGGGAAATGGAAACTGTTAATGTTGGAGAAGGAAAGAGAGTTACAAATGGAGCAACAGGCTTAGCAGGAGCTGGAGGAGTCATTACTCTGCTTTGTCTGGTGGCATGGCTTTAAGGTGGCAACGGAATCATTAGAGAGCATGTAATAAGGACCCATGCCCAAAGATAGTGGACTCCTTGTTTAAGTCATTCTGTCCCCCCTGTGTATCTTATTATTCCAGGCCTGAATCAGAGAATCATTGGGAGTTCACTGCCAGAGTAACTCTGCCAGGAATAGGATCAAGCCTTGGAAATTCACAGCTTTTGTTTCATTGTGGGTCCAGTGCTGCAGGATTTCCCCTTTGGACCCCACAAGGAGGCCATTGACTCCCCTATTCTGGTCCTGTCCCCTATTACCCTGCTACCTGCCTACTGTTGTTCAGTTCTTTTCATCATGAGCTGACAACATTAAATACTGGACCAGCAGGATACCAAGGCCAGCCCAGAATAGATTAAAGGTTCTCTGGAATGTGGGAGGGATGTCAGATTCTGACTAGTTTTAATGTCACTGAGTAATAAGAATAGCACTTGTTTCCCCACAGGAAGCTAACTGAGAACAATTTAAAAATGTGGATCTAATCTATTGCTACCTTGTGAGGTAGTACTAGTTCCACAGCTCCAGCAGCTGAGGCGGTGACTCTGATCACAGCTGATGGGACTGACACCCTCCAAACAGTTACAGGTCACCTTTATAAACAGGCGTTCAAAACACCACAGAGATCAGGGATATTCCTCTCTGAAGATGTTGACAAGAAAGCTCACCAATGCATCTATTTCTTCAGGAAGCTAAATAAATTTGGCATGTCCCCGTCGACTCTTACCGATTTTTATAGATACACCATGGAAAGCATTCTGTCTGGATGCATAACAGCTTGGTTTGTTAACTGCTCTGCGCATAATCACAAGAAGCTGCGGGCACAGCTCAGCACATCACAAGGACCCATTTCACCTCCATGGGCTCTGCCTATCCTTCTTGCTACCTCAGTAAAGCAGCCAGCATAATCAAAGACCTCACTCACTCCAAACAGTCCCTCTTCTCCCTTCTCTCATTGGACAGAAGATACAATACCCTGGAAGCACACACTACCAGGTTCTAGGATAGCTTCTGTCCCACTGTTATCAGACTCTTGGATGGACCTCTTGTATGATAAGATAGATCCTTGGCTCCATAATCTACTTTGTTAAGATCTTGCACTTGATTGATTTTTTGAACTGCACTTTTTCAGTAGCATTTTATTCTGCATTTTTATAGTTTTACCTTATTCTAGCTCAATGCACTGTGTAATGATTTGATCTGTATGAACAGAATGCAAGACAAAACCTTTCACTGTATCTCAGTACGTGATAATAATAAACCAATTTCAGTACCTGCTGAGTATTTGCAGTATTCCCAACAACTTTCTTTTGATAGGAGTTGATTTATTTCAAGGGCATTTGGAATCTCTTTGGACACAGCTTCTTTATTAACCCAGTCCCTCTTGATCTCAGATATCCCAAGTGCCCAGTGTTGTGAGGAGTGTGCAGTTAGTTACCCTTCTGCACCTTGGAATTGGAACTGGTTTATTATTACCTCATGTACTGAGGTATGGTGAAAAACTTGTCTTGCATTCTGTTTATACAGATCCAATGATTACACAGTGCATGAAGGCAAAACAACAGCAATACAGAATAAAGTGTAACAGCCACAGAGAAAGTACGGGGCAGGTAAACAGTAAGGTGCAAGATCATGAGATTGATTGTGAGGCCAAGCATCCATCTTATCGTACTACCTTATTTCTTTTTCCACCTAGTGACTATAATTTCAGGCCAAAGTAAAGAATCTCTTGATACCATTTTGAAGGAACCCGGGATGATGGCCTGTCTTATCACTAAAACTGATCACCTTAGTTGCTCCCTGTCAGAGACAACCCCTCCCCTATCCTCCCCGTGGCCTAACAATCTTCTATTGTCCCATTCCCGAAATGTTGACTCTGTTTTTCTCATCCTACAGTTACTACTTGATCTGCTGAGTAGTTCCAACATTTTCTGGTGTTAGATTTCCAGCATCCATGTTTTTTATTAAATTTTCACCAAACCTGATTACTTGGCTGTTATCATATTCCTGTGTAGGTCCAAATTGCTGTTCTGTTTCCTAATTTCATTCAGCATTTAACTTGAGTTTGATTCCAGGTGGAGTCACGTTCCAGTGGCAAGGGGTGTTTGGGGAGAGTGGTAGGTTACAAGGAGGGAGGGAAGCAGGTGTGGCAGTAAAGTTAGTGTATTATAAATGGATTACACTGCCCTGTACTGTCCTCTGCTGTTCAGCAGCTGTATTTCTAGACTGACACAGCTCACCCATCACACTCTGACATGTAGTCAGGATATTTCCTTATCACCTGTGATATATGTCAGCAGATTTTATAGATTGTCATCCTGTATGCAGCACCACTCACTCATTCAACACTCACTCCCCCTCCATCTAAGGGTGGAAAGATCAGTGGATGTGAGGATAATTGTAGCTGATCCTCTCCCTTCCTGCAGTATTACTGGTATTGGTATTAGTTTATTAATGTCATATGTACCATGCATAGAATCATAGAACACTACTGCACAGAAACAGGCCTTTCAGCCCATCTAGTCTGTGCTGAATCATTAATCTGCCTAGTCTCACCGACTTGCACCTAAGCCATAGCTTTCCGTACACCTCTCATTCATGTACCTACCAAATTTCTCTTAAATGTTGAAATCGAAGTTACATTCACCACCTGCACTGGCAGTTCATTCCACACTCTCATCAACCTCTGGGAGAAGATGTTCGTCTTCTTGTTCCCTTTAACCCATGACCTCTAGTCGTAGTCTGTGCCGGCATGGCTTTCTGCCTAGTGCCATCTTCCTGCACCTGGACCATAACCCTCCAAGCCCCTCCCATCCAGGTACCTATCCAAACTTCCCTTAAATGTTGTGACTGAAACGGCTTCTACCACTTCCACTGGCAGCTCGTTCCACACCTGCACCACCCTGTGAGTGAAGAAATTCCCCCTCAGATTCTCCAGCAACATCCTTGTGAATTTTCTCTGCACTCTTTCGATTTTATTTACATCTTTCCTGCCCAAAATTGCACACAATACTCCAAATTAGGCCTCACCAGCGTCTTGTACAATTTCAACATAACATTCCAACAGTGAAAAGCTTGCCTTACATACTGTTTATACACGTCAAATCACATTGAGGTAGAACAAAATCAATGCAGAATAAAGTGTAAAAGCCACAGATACGATGCAGTGCAGGTAAATGATAAGGTGAAAGATCATAACGAGGTTGATTGTGAGGTCAAGAGTCCATCTTAGAGTCCTTCAAGAGTCTGATAACAGAGGGATAGAAGCTGTCCTTGGGCCTGGTGGTATGTGCTTCCAGGTTTTTGTATCCTTGGTGCAATGGGAGAGGGGAGAAGAGAGAATGTCTGGAGTAGGTGGTCTTTGATTATGCTGGCTGCTTTACTGAGGAGGCAAGAAATGTAGATAGAGTCCACAGAGAGAAGACTGGTCCCTATGATGTGCTAAGCAGTGTCCACAAACCTCTGCAGTTTCTTACGGTCATGTGCAGAGCAGTTGCCATACTGAGCTGTTATGCATCCAGATAGAATGCTTTCTGTGGTGCATTGAAAAAATCGGTAAGGGGCACGCCAAATGTCTTTAGCCTCCTGAGCAAGTAGAGTTGTTGGTGAACTTTCTCAGAGGTGACATCAACATGGTTGGACCAGGACAGGCTATTGGAGATGTTTATTCTTAGGAACTTGAAGCTCTCAATCCTCTCAACCTCAACATTTTTATGTAAACAGGAGCATGCGCAGGCACCCCCCCTTCCTGAAACCAATAACCATATCTTTTGTTTTGTTGTCATGACACCATGTCACTAAGCACTCTACTTTATAGATTTAAGGTCAGAGGTGAGAGATTTAAAGGGGACACAATAGGCAATTTTTTTCATGCAGTGGGTGTGTAGAATGAACTGCTAGAGGAAGTGGTAAAGGTGAGCATGTTAATAGCATTTAAAAGACATTTGGAAAGGTTCATGGATGGAAAATATTAGAGGTGTATGTGCTAAATGCAGGCAAATGGAGCGAGCTCACAAAATGACCTTGGCTGGTATGGATGAGATGCGCCATAGGGTCTGGTTCTGTGCTGCGTAACTCGAGAACTCTAGGAAATTGAGGAAATAGGCATTTCAAAGTTCAAAGTAAATTTTATTATCAAAGTGCATATATGTCACCATACACAACCCTGATATTCATTTTCTTGTGGACATACTCAATAAATCTATAAAATAATAATCACAACAGAATCAATGAAAGACCATACCAACTTGGGTGTTGAACCAGAGTGCAAAGATAATAAACTGTGCAAATATCAAAAGAGGAAATAATAATAATAAATAAGCAATAAATATTGAGAACATGAGATGAGAGTCCTTGAAAGTGAGTCCATTGGTTCTGGGAACATTTCAGTGATGGGGCAAGTGAAGTTGAGTGAAGTTATCCCCTTTGGTTCAAGAGCCTCATGATCGAGCGGTTGTAAGAAATTTGCCCCACGTTTCTAGTCCATTATGTTTTCTTTTCCCTTCCATATTGCTTTGCTGAATGAAGACACATTTCAGACATCCCAGATAAGTTTTTATTCATACCAGCACTGAACATTTCAGTGCAGCTTCTGGGATCATGCTGTGCATTAACAGGAAACCATGTTGGGAAGTATTTCACTGGTTGTAGATTATTTTTGGATCGAATCATCTCCTGAGACTGTGAAGGTGCTGTTGCAATGTTCACTATCCTTTCCACCTCCTGGCTTACTCTTGTAATTTATTCCAGTGCTGGATGAAAGGCTGCCCCCTTTTTCATCCGTTATCCCACTGGATGATTGCCTAGATCAATTGATCAAATCTCTTCACATCTGGGTTAATTCTTGTACAGACACGAACTGGAAATTCCCAAAGAAATATTTGGTGATTTAAAACAACTCACAACGTGCCTTAGGTTTCCCGTGTTTCCATTGATTCAGTGAAGATGGTGCTCCCTCAACCATCAAATACACTATTGTCTTTCTGTCTCTCGTTCCAGCTTCAAAACCACAGCTTCCTAAAGCGAATGGACAAACCTGGGGGAGACTGCTGGTGAGTATGTTCGTGCCAAGCTTGGGGGCAGGGGTGGGGCAGACTCCTCAATCATTGTGGAATATACATCTCGTAATCTTATGAGGAACATGAGTGATGAGTGGGGAATGTTTGCTGGGCCGGGGTTTTGCTCTATGACTGGGTGTGGGTTGCTTTTGGTAGGGATGCCTGCTGGGAGGATGGCTTTTGTACTCTGGGTGGGATTAGTTGTTGGTGAGCTGAAGCTGGCTGTAGTGTGGACCATAATGCATTGCTAGTGAGCTAGATTACTCATTTGTCTTGTATAACACTTCTCCACAGAAGAAGTTAATAGGCATTTACTGTACCAAGAATTTGCTTGTGAATTTTCATTGTAAAAAGCTGGAATCAGTAATTGCAGCTGTAAAACTCCCAGATTGTTGGTGGCTTCCACCCGCTTCTCCAGTGCAAGGAATTAACCTCCTTCAGACAATGACAAAAGTTGATTCCAAACTCAAACCAATCTCTGAACTGTGAGCTAAATGGGATTATGATCCTGCACACTTGAGCCAGCTGATAATGCTTTTTGCCGAGGCTGATCCCTGTGGGTTGGCAGGGAGAGCCTGATAATAATCTGCACCGTTCAGCAGTGGTGCGAGGGAAAAGGTAGACAGGTGACATTTGGTGCCACAAACTTTGCTGATTGCTGATGGGTTCTTCATTTTCCAGAAAGTCTTTGACTTGTCCTTGGCTGCGATCTTCATTTTGATCACTGAATTCTTTGAAAAGCTTGCTTACTTTGGATTGAGAGGTAAGGGCAAATGTCTGTAAATGTCCTGTAGTCAATCAAGAGCCTTTCCTAATAGACACAGGGATCAAAAGTTGTCCCCCAAGACCTGGCACACTACTGTGGAGATGGATGGCAGTTTAAGAAGTTGGTTGTTGTACCTTTTTTGTATCTTGTGGTGCAGCGAGATAGCATTTTTTTTGCCATTTCCTTAGCTTTTGCCTATTTTTAAGAGGCCAAGTTGCCAGCTCGATGCTCAATCCCGCACGGATGGAAAGCATGCAAGGAGCCGGCCAAGTTCAAACCTGGGACCATTCGCCTTCAAATCCAGTGCTGATGCCTCTCTACCACTGGCTGGCAAAGGAATTGGTTACTATTGTCACCAGATAGAGTGAAAAGTGTTTGTTTTACATGCTATCCAGGCAGATCATGCCATGCATAAATGCATCAAAGCAGTAAAAGAAAACAGAATGCAGAGTATAATGCAGCAGTTCCAGAGAAAATTCAGTGCAGGTAGACAAATAAATTGCAAGGGCCAGGCCGAGGTGGACTGCAAGATCACAATTTCATCTTTTCATGTATGAGAGGTCTATTCAGGAGCCCGATAACAGTGGGGTAGAAGCTGTCCTTAAATCTGGTGGCATTGCTCTGCAGCTTTGTATCTTCTGCCTGACAGGAGAGGGGAGAAGAATAAATGACTGGGATAGGAGAAATTATTAATTATGAAGGGCACCTGAACACTCTGTAGTGGTAAAGGGCTTTACTAATTGTTTTGCTCTCAGAAATTCTTTCACTGAAAAAGCTTTCCCTAAACATCATGGGTCAGAGGTTCACTCACTGACCACTTTGGGTCAGAATATTAGTCACTGAAGATCTTGAGGTTACAATTAATTATCCTGAGTGCCACAGTAGAGTAGTGGTTGGTGCGATGTTATTACAGTTCGAGGAGCTGGAGTTCAGTGTTCAATCCCAGTGTTCTCTGTACGTCCTCCTCATGGAATGTGTGGCTTTTCTCTGGCTCCCTTGCTTTCCTCCCACTGTCCAAAGGAGTATGGGGTAGGTTATTTGGTCGTTGTAAATTGTCCCGTGATTAGTTTACAGCTAAATCAGGTTTGTTGGGGGTTGTTGGGCAGTGCAGAAGGAAGGGCCTAATCTGTGCCATATCTCTAAATAAAAAAAATCAAGTCAATCATTAAATATCCCAGGATCAGAAAGATTTGGCACATGACTTTCATCTATTGAATTCCTGGGTTCAGGGACTGGGAATTGAACTCACATTCTTCTGACCTGGTGGCGGTGGTGGTGGTGGTGGGGGGGGGGGGGGGGCCAGAACTTTCCTACCATTGAATTACCGTGGAAGGGAAATAGTTGGTCAGTTTACACCACTCAGTTAATTTGGTCAAGGCAGCTTTGTAATGAGTCTCTGTGAATGTATCTATGTATCTCAATAGGTAGGTTTTCACAATAACACTTTTGTATCTTGTTTGAGCTATCCTGGTTTTGTACTTCACTGATGCACTCTTCCTGACTGAGAGCAAAGCCACGTCGTTCTACCATGTCTTCATCTTCTTCTCCGTAACCTTCACCATCTTCGGAGCGTTCCTCTCAGACTTCTGCTTTGGTCGATACAGGTATGAGACAATCCAGCTTTAGAAGCTCAAAAGGTAATTTACCAGAGATGCAAGAGTTTAAATGACGGAATAGTATAGATTTCAATTATGAGGAGAAAAGAAAGGAGAAGTTGAGTCTGTTCTTCTTGGAACAGTGGAGGTAGGGAGAGAACGTCATTGAGCTACATAAAATTATGAGGTCTATAGAAAGGGTAGACTGCATGAAATGTTTCTCCATATCAGAGGTGGATAAAATTAGGGGGCATTAGAACATGGACAGCCTGGTAGCATAGTAGTTAGCATAACCCTTTACAGTACCAGTGACCTGGGTTCAACTCCTGCCACTGCCTGCAAAGAGTTTGTATGTTCTCCCGCATGGGTTTCCTTCTGGTGCTCCAGTTTCCTCCCACAGTCCAAAGACGTACCGGTTAGTAGATTAATTGGTCATTATAAATTGTCTGTGATTAGGCTAGGGTTAAATTGGTGGGTTTATGGGTGGTGACTGTACAGTGGTGTATCTCAATAAATACATTTTAAAAAATCAGTTTAGGGTAAGGGATCAGGCTTAGTGGGACTTAACACACTATCAGAGAAGGCAATGACAGCATTTAAGAGGTGTCTAAATGAATACTTGAATCACAAAGGGATGGATGATAGATTAAACTGATGAGCATCTATTGATCATTATGGGTGTGATGGGCTGAATGACTCTTAAAGTTGTGGGTCAACTGAAAGTTGATGTGCTGTTGTTGGATCAAGAACATGGCATTAAGGAACAGATGCAGTTCAGCAACAGCCCAGCTGAATGGGGGCTAGGTTTAGATAAAAGGACAACAGCCTTAGGAGCAGACTTAACCTTCACAACCCTGCTGCATGGTCACCTGTTAGCATAATCTCCAGATCATTGGAGCCAAATGTACTTCTTTGAACTTGTGCCTTCAATGTGGTTCACTGGGGAGACTGAGCTCAGAGCCACTTGTGAGGCACACTGTAAGGTGTTACTAGATTTCTGAAAAAGGATAAATTGGATGTTTAAGTTGCTTTCCAACATGTTATCTGGTTGCTGTTTCTCTTGTCTGAGGATTGAATAACATTCCTGAGGGAGGTGCAGCTCATTAGTTAATGCCCCTGTTACACATCAGGTATGTTGGGACACCAGAGAAGTATTTGATCCAATAATCCAGCCTCTTCTTCCTGCTCCACTCACTGACGAGCTATTACTGCTGCTTCCGTAGATACTTTCTTGGGTCAAATTCCTACAAGTATCAGACAGATGGGTAGCAGCATTTGAAACAAATTTAACTTTCACAACACTGCTGATTGGCCATTGTTGGAATAATCTCAAATTGTCATTGGAACCAGATCTATCTCTTGGAAACTGATCCTACTGTTGAATGTGTATCTCTTTATAGAAAGCATATACAGACCAGTGGAATTGTGGATTCACCAGGATGATAATGGGGGATATAAGCATGGCAACGTTGATAGAAAGATAGAGACATTTGGACCCACAAACTTGTCCAAAGGCATTGTAGTACATTGCACATCAGTAAGTGTGCTGTCCAATCACCCACTCAAAATGATGTCATCTCCTGGATAAAAGAACTACAAAGTTCCCCTACAGTCCCTTGGAGATAATAAAAAGGAGGGAATTACTCTTGCCCTGAGCCCTTGCAATCTAATCATTTGCAGAAGCTGTTGAACCCAGTTAGAAACAGTTGCTGACTATTCTTGAAAGGAATCAGTACTCTACTGCATGGACCAGTAACTTGTGGCTTTGATCTGTGGGAAAAGCTAGAATGGGACATTGAACTTTGTTTGGGTCTTTACAGCATTTAGATAAAACCATAAGACATACAATAGGAGCAGAATTAGGCGATTCAGCCTATCGAGGCTGCTCTGCCATTTCATCATGTTGATCCATTATCTCTCTCAACCCCATTCTCCAGCCTTTTCTCTGTAGCCTTTCACGCCCTGACTAAACAAGAACCTATCAATCGCTGCCTTAAATACACCAAACGACCTGGCCTCCACAGCCGCCTGGGGCATCAAATTCCACAGATTCACCATCGCCTGGCTAAAGAAATTCTCCTCATCTCCATTTTAAATGGATGCCCCTTTATTCTGAGGCTCTGCCCTCAGTTCCTAGATTCCCCCACGATAGGAGACTTCCTCTCCACATCCACTCTCTCTAGACCCTTCAATATTTGATATATTCCAATGAGATCCCCTCCCTCCCTTATTCCTTATTCTTCTATACTCTAGTGAGTAGAGACCCAGAGACATCAAATGGTCCTCATATGATAACTCTTTCAGTCTGGGAATCATACTCATGAACCTCCTCTGTACTCTCTTCAATGTCAGGGCATCCTTTCTTAGATAAGGGGCTCAAAACTGCTCACGATACTCTGTACAGTCTGACTAATGGCATATAAAGACTCAGCATACATCCTTTTCTTTTATATTCTAGTCCTCTTGAAATGAATGCTAATGTTGCATGAAATAAAACACAATTTCTAATCCTCTGTTACCCATTTAACTGGAACAAGCTGACAACTAGGATGATATATTTCTGTCAGACTTCAAAGTCCTCAGCTAGTTCACACTTAAACTCACATCTTCCTAAAGAGCAGTGTCCCTTCACCCTTAGCCTTCCCTGATAAATCACTAATTTTGTGGAGTACCTGACTTCGTTTCATCCTTGCACTCTTCCCAAAACTTCAGTCTCACTCATGGGCAACTGTGGTTATCGACAACAAAGTGTCATACCAGGAGGGAGGACAGAAGTTGCAATTGTTCTGATTACAAGGCAGAGAAGGTTAAAGAGAGATTGCATTTGAACTGTTCAAAGTTATTATGGGTTTTGAGAAGAAAAACTAATTCCACTGACAGGAGATGAACAGTGGATATGCATTTTAATTAATTAGATAAATTTAATGAGATGTAAGAAAGGGAGGGACATTTCATGCAGCTAATTTTATAGACAAAGGGAATAGATTCTAAAATAAATCTCACAAAGCAATTAGACAACCTATATCAACATGAAAAGTGTTATGGGTGCAGAGCTGGAGATTAATTAAACAGCTATATCAAGGAGCTGATGCACTTACAATAGTTGAAATGGTCTCCTCCTGCGCCATTAGATGATTCTATTTAAATTCCGGTGCCTGTGCATTGGATAAGTAGAGTTTTGGCCATTTAGGTAATGGTGAGTAAAGGTAGGAGACCAACAAGAAGTCAATTGTGTGACATTGTCCCTAACCCTTGTCTTCTCCAACTTGAATTCCAGGTGTATTCTGATCTCCACCATATTGTACCTGTCTGGTACCGTTATTTTGTCAACCACTGCCATTTCAGTACTAAATGGAAAGTCAGGGTGAGTCATGAACCTGTCCTGGGTAAGTGTGGGTGTGGCTGGTGGGGTCCATCTGTAATGTGTCTGGGACTTCACAAAATGATCAGTAGCATTATTTCACTGATTTCTTTAATTCCCCACTCAGCTTTATTCTTACCCTATTCACCTTGTTGCCCCGAATAACTGGACCTTGACAACTTGCACTTGTTTCTCAATCATACTTTTATTCACTTGAGTACAATGTGGTCAACCCAATCGAATTCTGTTGGGCTGCTCTGCCTCAGCTTACAAAACAAGACACTTTATAGTTATATTTAACCAATTTCCACAGTACGTGATAGCTTACATGATGCTTTTAAGTCTATAATTGTTCATTGCAGATACAGGCTGCCTAGAGCAAGCACTTCTCTAGTCACGTAGCTGTGGCTATGGCTCTAGGCTTCCAATGAGAGGAGGATATCCAATTTCTCTTATTCACTTCTGTCTTGCCAGCAACTAGTGGGGCCATAGGACAGTGGTTGCTGAAATCTTGACAGGAACGCCCAGGGTGCAGTTTTTTACTTACATGTCCCACCATGATTACCCATTTTACAGACCCCCGTACACCAATGCAGGGAGAAAACACCAATTTTTCTACAACTTGGACATGCCACCTACGGTTCCTGTACAATTTGGTTTGGCTCCTGGATGTACAAAGTGAATCTCCATGATTCACAAAAATAACCTGGCTTACTTCCTCCAGGGTGATCATGATCACACCCCTACCCACATAAATCAAACCCCCGCACCTAGCTCTCCCATCTGGTCTGTTGGTCTGGCCTTATCTCCTGTGTCAAATGAGGGAACTTATCCATTCGGTGCCCTATGACTCAGATTGTAAATGAGACCAGAGTCTCAAAATAGCTGCAGAATCTTCACCACAGAAATGGGCAACTAATTGAGGTTAAGACTGTCCACAAAATTCTCTTCTGGACCTTGAGAGTAATAATGGGCCTGTGAAACTCCATGAACTTGAGTGACTATCGTTTGCATTAGGTCACGTACCCAAGAATCAATTCTTCATACATTAGCTCCTGCCCATTGTTTTTGTCTTAATGGGGAAAGATGCTTCTGTTTCGAAGTTCTGTCTGGGTAAGAATGGCCAGAGCCTGGGTCTGCCCTCTCCATTGGGGTGATTGATTGGAGAGGATTTTCTTTTTACCTTATTCTGTCCACATTAAGCTGAGCCCTGCCCTTGTTTCTCCCATGCACTCCAGCATCGTAGACTTCTTGCACTGACTGGACTCTCTCTGTTTGCAGTGTGGGTTCCTACATTGGATTCTTTCTCATTACCTTGGGATCTGGCTGCAACCGATCCAACATGTCACCTTTTGGTGCTGATCAGATTGGTGCAAAAGAGGTGAGGACAGACTTACTGTGTGGTTATTGGAGTTTTATGAATTGTAGCTAATTCACAGAATAACGACCTTGAGCTTGGGATGGTCTGGGGCCACGTGAAGGGAACTTAAATAAGGAGACTTGAAGAAAGGGTCAACACGTACAAACAAGCTGGATGAACTCAGCAACTCATTGACTGCTCGTTTCCACGGATGCTGCCCGACCTGCTGAGTTCATCCAGCTTGTTTGTATGTCTTGATTTGACCACAGCATCTGCAGTGTGCTTTGTGTTCACTTGAAGAAAGGATGAATTGAGGAAAGATGGAAGAGGCTTTGAGTAGAGTATAGCAACAGCAGGGCCCCCACCCTTGTTTTACTGCTGTAAATTTTATCTATTTCAAGGTCATTATTCTGTGAATTAGCTAAGCTCAATAATGTGAGAAAATTCAGTGGACTATAACAAATACACTATTTTCCCAAATCTCTCAGGAACTGCATGATGCGTTTTGAAGGACAGATAGCTCTGCTATAACACGATAGTTACATTCCTGAAAAATCTCATGTTATAAAATGACATGTTGTAACAGAACAGTTTGCAGTTATCTTCAAAACACAGATTTAAACAGGCTTTCCCACTTGTGCTATAGCCAATGTGATGCATGTAATGACAATTATGTTCCATAATCTGTAAACACTGTAGATAGGTGCAGCAGCTTGTTAGTTCAGTGGCATCAGGGCCAGTTGTACCTGTTTTTGGTTGAGGTGGACATCACCTCAAGGAATTCTGGACAAGAGTAATCTCATGGAAGGGGTATGTCTAAATATTTCCTCAGTGGTCTGTTTCCATAGCTGGCCACTTGCTTCTCTCCCCTTTGCCTTTTGGATGGATCTGGGGGAAGTCTGTATTGATATGTACAAGGCATTTCAGTACATGAGATGGGCAGGAGGGACAGAGGTTTGTAACATCCTACAAACATGAACCAAATCTTTGATTGAGTAGAAATATTGGTTGTGGAACTGGGAGAATGGTCAACTCTTTTTTAAATAGAATTGTGGTAGACTTAGCAGACAATGAATGTGAGAAGTCTTATGGGGCATCCCAAGGACTTGAATAGAAGTTCAAAGGCACCTGTTTGCACAGTTGTG
Organism: Hypanus sabinus; assembly: GCF_030144855.1. NCBI lineage: Eukaryota > Metazoa > Chordata > Chondrichthyes > Myliobatiformes > Dasyatidae > Hypanus > Hypanus sabinus. The sequence goes on along the minus strand of NC_082738.1, from coordinate 10,609,519 downwards.
CACATCGGACCATAACTCAGCATAACTCAGGGGTGCCTAGTCCCAGACACTAGTGAATAGGCTACATCCAGGAATAGCTTTTCCTTCCAGGGTACATAAGGTATGTCAATTGTCTGAGGTTCTGCTTCCCAGGCTGTGATTGATGTAAGAAGGTTGTGGGGGAGATCAGAGAATTGGAAGAAGTTTATTAGGGCAGGAGAAATTTGCAGAGGCCATGGCTCCACAGTTCAGGGGTGATACCTGAGGAGCAGAAAACACTATTATACATAATAAAGATAAATGTATGAACACAAAGATGCAGTTTAACCTTGATAGTGGACTGAAGAAGAGGGCTGATCAGGGAAATGTGGTAGATTTAGTGTATATGGATCTCCAAAAGCATTTGATAAGCACTCTTCCACCTAATGGAGAGTCTTGCATTTTGATAACATCAGTGACTACTGAAGACCACAAGACCATTAGGCATAGGAACACTGGCCGATCAGCAATTCTGGATTAGGTGTTGTGCAATGAACCGGAATTGATTAGAGAGCTTAAGCTAAAAGAACCTTTAGGGGAAAGTGAGCCTAAATGGGTACTTTGGGACAGATTTTAAATTAACTTTAAAGTCAGATATATGAGTATTATGGTGGAGTAAAGGGAATTACAGAGGCATGAGTTGGCCAGAATTAATTGGACAAGAACACTGGCAGGGATGATGATGGAGCAGCAATGGTTGGAATTTCTGGAAGCAATTCGGAAGGCACAGGATATATACATCCCAAAGAGGAAGAAGCATACTCAAGGAAAGAAGACACAACTGTGGCTAACAAGAGAAGTCGACACCAACATAAAAGCCAAAGAGAGGGCATATAATAAAACAAAAATTAGTCGGAAGTTAGAGGATTGGGAAGCTTTTAAAAAGCAACAGAAGGCAACTAAAAAAGTCATTAAGAAGGTCAAGATGGAATATGAAAGTAAGCTAGCCAATAATATTAAAGAGTGGCGAGTTTCTTCAGATACATAAAATGTAAAAGAGAGGTGAGAAAACGATGGAAAACGATGCTGGAGAAGTCGTATTGGGGATCAACAAAATATCGAACAAACTGAATAACTATTTTGCATTAGTCTTCACTGTGGAAGACCCTAGCAGCACATGGAAGTTCCAGGTGTCAGGGGTCATGAAGTGTATGAAGCTACCATTACTAGAGAGAAGGTTCTTGGGAAACTGAAAGGTCTGAAGGTAGATGAGCCACCTGGTGTAGAAAATTATATTGCACTAATCTTAACCAAACATTTGTTGTATTTGTCATACTATCAAGACATAGTCTTGACCAATTTGCTTCTTCAATTTTAATATTCAAATCACTTTCCCATTTTTGTCTTGACTTATGGACTCCTTGTTTAATTGCCTGTTTTTGAATCAAATTATACATACAAGATATAAATTTTTTAATTTCCTTTTTGAATTAAAATTTCTATTTCATTAGATTTCGACAATAACATTGTTTGACCTAATTTTTCTCTTAAATAAGCCCTTAGTTGAAAGTAACAAAATAAAGTGTTATTTGATACTTTATATTTATTCTTTAATTGATCAAATGACATTAATATACCTCCTTCAAAACAATCTCCTATATATTTAATCCCTTTTTGAAACCAATTATATAAAAGTTGATTGTCCATTGTAAAAGGAATAAATCTATTTTGAATTAAAGATCTCTTTGCTAATAAAGATTTTTTTTGTCTCATCATCAACATTTATCTTATCCCATAAGTCAATCAAATGTTTTAATATAGGAGATTCTTTCTTTTCCCGTATCCATTTAGATTCCCATTTATATATAAAATCTTCCGGTACATTTTCTCCTATTTTATCTAGTTCTATTCTAATCCATGCCAGTTTATCTTCCTCGAAAAAAGATGCAATAAATCTAAGTTGATTTGCTTTATAATAATTCTTAAAATTTGGAAGTTGTAACCCTACTAGATCAAATTTCCATGTCAATTTTTCCAACGATATTCTTGACATCTTACCTTTCCAGAGAAACTTCCTCACATATTTGTTTAACTCTTGAAAAAACTTCTGGGGTAATTGTATTGGTAATGATTGAAATAAATATTGTAGTCTAGGGAATATATTCATTTTTATAGTATTTACTCTACCGACTAATGTTATTGGTAATGCCATCCATTTATCAAGATCTTCCTGAATTTTTTTCAAAAGTGGTGAATAATTTAATTTGTATAAGTTTTTTATGTCATTATCAACTCTTATACCTAAATATTTTATACCCCTTGCTGGCCATCTAAATTGAGTTATTAATCGACATAGACTATAGTCTCCATTAGTAAGAGGTAAAATTTCACTTTTATCCCAATTTATTTTATAACCTGATATTTTCCCATATTCTTCTAATCTATAAGATTATTTGCGTAATGAATGTAATGGATCTGTTAAATAAAGTAAAACATCATCAGCAAGTAAGTTTCTACATCAATTATATATTACACCACAAAAAATAAATAAATTAAATCCAAATTTATCTGATCAGTGTTTCCGATGTAACCAAGAAACTGGTACTTTTTTACATTCTACATGGTCTTGTTCTAAAATTCAACCTTTTTGGACAAATTTAAGACTTTTACTGGAACAAATTACAGGAACACAACTTCCTCATAATCCAAAATTACTCTTACTAGGTGATATTGATGGGATAAAACCGAAACTCAAACTAAATAAATATCAGAAAGAATTCATAAAAATTGCATTGGCAGTAGCCAAAAAGGCTATTGCAGTTACTTGGAAATCGGATACATATTTAAGTATAGATTGTTGGAAGAAAGAAATTTATGGCTGTATTCCATTAGAAAAAATTACTTGTAATTTAAGAGATAAATATGAAACATTTCTGAAAATTTGGTGCCCTTATTTACAAAAGACAGGACTAAATATATAGGTGCTCTGGAGATGAAACAATTGGTTACTTGGGGAAAGAAATAAATATATATTCTAAAGTTATTACGAACTCCATGGAGCATGTGGAGATCTTCCAACAGCCAGGCACTCTTTCTTTTTTTCTTTCTTTCTTTCTTTCTCTTTTTTTCTATAGGGAGGTTAGTGGGGAGGGGGGAAGGGTTATATACATTTTTTCCATACTTTACTCTGTAATCGCTTAAAAACGCAATAAAAAAAGTTTTCAAAAAAAAAAACGATGAGTCACCTGGATCTAGCATGGGTAAAGCAGTGGCTGATTGCAGGAAGCAAACAGTGGGAGTGAAGGTGGCTGCCGGTGACTAGTGGTGTTCTGCAGAGGTCTGTGTTGGGATAGATACTTTTTACGTTATATGTCAATGATTTGGATGATGGAACGGATGGCTTTGTTGCAAAGTGTCTAGACAATATGAAGATAGGTGGAGGTGCAAGTAGTTTTGAGGAAGTAAAGAGGCATCAGAAGGACTTGGACAGATTAGGAGAATGGGCAAAGAAAAGGCAGATGGAATACAGTGCCGGGAAGTGTATGGTCATGCACTTTGGTAGAAGAAGTGAAAGAGTTGACTATTTTCTAAATGGTGAGAAAATACAAAAAAAACTGAGGTGTAAAGGGACTTGGGAGTCCTTGTGCAGGATTCACTAAAGGTTAATTTTCAGGTTGAGCCTGTGGTGAGGAAGGCAAATGTGATGTTAGCAATCATTTCAAGAGGACTGGAATATAAAAGTAAGGATGTAATGTTGAGACTTTATAAAGCCCTGGTGAGACCTCACTTGGAGTATTGTGAGCCGATTTGAGCCTCTTATCTTAGAAAGGATGTGCTGAAACAGGAGAGGGTTCAAAGGAGGTTCACAAAAATAATTCCAGGATTGAATGGCTTGTCATGTGAAGAGCGCATGATGATTCTGGGTCAGTATTCACTAGAATTCAGAAGAAAAAGGGGTGACCTATTGAATGGTGAAAGGCCTTGATAGAGTGTAAGTGGAGAGGATGTTTCCTATGGTGGGAGAATCTAAGACCAGATGACACAGCATCAGAATGGAGGAGCATCCTTTTAGAATGGAGAAGAGGACGAATTTCTTTAGCCAGAGATGGTGAATCCGTTGAATTTTTTCCCATGGGCAGCTGTGGAGGCCAAATATATTTAAGTATATTTAAGGAAGAGGTTGATAGATTTTTGATTGGTCAGGTCATAAAGGAATACAGGGGGAGGGCAGGAGATTTGGACTGAGAGGAAAATTGGATCAGCCATGTTGAAATGGCGGAGCAGACTTGGGTCAAATGGCCTAACTCTGCTCCTATATATTATGGTCTTATCGTCCAATAAGGCCAATTAAATTTGCTCCGCCATTCCATCATGGCTAATTTATTATCCCTGTTAATCCCATTCTCCTGCCTTATCCCCGTAATCTTTGACATCATACCAATCAAAAAACCTATCAAACTCCATTTTAAATATACCCAATAACTTGGTCTCCACAGCTGTATGTGGCAATGAATTCCTCAGATCACCACCATCTGGCTGAAGAAATTCCTCCTCATCTTTGTTCAAAAAGGACGTCCTTCTATTCTGAGTCCGTGCCCTCTCGATCTAGATTCACCCACTACAGGAAACATCCTCTTTATGTCCACTCTATCTAGGCCTTTCAAAATTTGATAGGTTTCAATAAGATTCCACACCCCCCCCCCCCCCACTCCATCTTCAAACCTCAGCAAGTACAGGCCCAGAGCCAAATGTCCCTTTCTTTGCTGGGATCATTCTTGTGAGCCTCCTCTGGAGTAAAACAATATGCAATCTCTCATAAGCTGAGAAGGTCATCGGGGTCTTTCTTCCCGCCATCACGGACATTTACACTACATGCTGCATCCACAAAGGAAACAGCATTATGAAGGACCCCATGCACCCCTCATACAATCTCTTCTCCCTCCTGCCGTCTGGGAAAAGGCTCCGAAGCATTCGGGCTCTCACGACCAGACTGTGTAACAGTTTCTTCCCCCAAGCCATCAGACTCCTCAATACCCGAAGCCTGGACTGACTCCTCGGCCTATTGTCCTGTTTATTATTTATTGTAATGCCTGCACTGTTTTTGTGCACTTTATGCAGTCCAGTGTAGGTCTGTAGTCTAGCGTAGCTTTCTCTGTGTTTTTTTTTATTACATAGTTCAGTCTAGTTTTTTGTACTGTGTCATGTAACACCATGGTCCTGAAAAACGTTTTCATTTTTACTATGCGCTGTACCAGCAGTTATGGTCGAACTGATAATAAAAGTTGACTTGATTTGACTTGACTTGATAAGAACCTATGGTATAGAAGCAGGTTATTTTGGCCCTCAAATCTGCTTCAAAATCAAAGTCAAAATAATGTTTACTGTCAAATGCACAAGTACATGTTGCAAAAGTGCAATGCAAAACCTACTTGCCCAGTATAACAGGCACAGACCATCAGATACACAGCATATACAAAAACATAAATTAAACATAATAAATCATATACAGATTTTACAAGAAAATGTTATAACACAACATTTTATACCATGAGATTTTTCAGGTATGTAACTATCATAATATACCAGAACTATCTGTCCTTCACAATGCACAATGCAGTCCCTGAGAGATTTGGGAAAATGGTATTTGTAATATCCCCCGATCTTTCCACTCACATTATTGAGCTTAGTAAATTGTAGTTAATTCACAGAATAATGACCTTAAAATAGATAAAATTTACAGCAGTGAAACAAGGGAGGAGGCTCTGCTGTTGCTACACTCCACTCAAAGCCTCTTCATCCTTCCTCAGGTCAGACTTTCTTCACGGAAGGGAAAACATTTTAGAAGCAATCTCATTAGCAATATAGTAGTAAGATATTTCTGCTACTCAAATCTTCTTGTGATAAATCTCAGTATTCCATTGTTCTCTGAGTTCTTGCTGTACCAGTACATTAACTCCCTACAATTCTTGTGCAAAGATACCCAGATTACTCTGAATATCAACAGTTTTTATACTTCCAACATTTAAAAAGTCTCCATTTGTTTTTTTCTTTCCCTAGCGAAGTGGGTGACTGCTTATTTTTGCACATTATATTCCATTTGCCATGTCCTTGTCTATTCACCCAATTTCTTTGCATCAGCACCATAACACTGATCTCCACAGTGCTTCACGTTGTGTTCCCCCTCTCTGCTTTCTGCTTCTTTACGCAACCTCAGTTCAGAGCAGCACAATATCATGTACATCAATTTTATTTAATAGGTGTGGCACCTATTTGAAATGTTTTCTAAAAGTCAAATACACCACTTCTTTTACGAGTTAACACCTCAAAAAAATGTCCAACATGTTTATCAACCACGAAATCCATTTCTGTATTGATTCCGTCCAGTCCCATGATTACTTTTGAAATTGCTGTTCACCACACAAATATATTCTATAATTCTTACGAGTCTGTTTTTCCTCATTCATCCTCTCCCCCCTTCATTAAATACTGGATTTGCTACCTTCTATTTTATCTAGAAACTATGGGTTTTTGGAATCTGGCAATCAGTGTGTTCACTATTGCTCTTCAAAACCTTGGGATGCAGGTAATCAGTTCTTAGGGATTATTGGCTTTCAGTCCCATTACTTTCTCAGAAACCTTTTCTTCCACAATGTTAATTTCTTGCAGCACCCCATACGCTCTGGACTCATTGCTTTCTATTTCTTTTCCTTGTCCTCAGCATAGACTGAATCAGAGTATTGCTGTAATTTCTACCACTGGTCCTTATTCTCTAATATAATTCCTCCCATTTCAGTCTATCAAAAAACAGATTAACTACTGCCAACCTTTCCCATTTTACATCCCCCATAAAGACTTACACAGGCAGTTTTTATGTTTCTCGTTCAGTTACTCCCGTTTTCTGCTTTTCCTTTCCTTGTTTAGTGCTCTACAAAATTCTGAGATTTTTTAAAATCCATAGTTTATGGCTCTCTTTGTTGCCTTTTGCTTCTTTTGTTAAACGGCCAGACAATTTTTCCTGTTGCTTTTGTTTGCGTCTTGAAGTTTATACTAGTATAAACTGTGCATTGGCCCTTTCAGTGTTATCCATTGCTGACTTGCTGCCGTACCTTTTAACGTCATTTTCTAATTCACTGTGGGACAAAGCAGACACGGCAGGCGGTTTTGGGTAAGAGATGTTTCAGGGTGCAGAGAAGAGTGAGTCATGTGCAGAGTGGGCTGAGAATGGTCTGGCTTCTATAAAGTTTATTGCAACGGGGTTGCAGTATTCTTGAGCCTTCAGTGTTAGTGGAGAATGTCCGTGGTTTTACGCATCATTGGTTATGACAAAGTTTGCCCATTGGTCTACTGTGATGCCACTTCCATGAAATGGAACATTACAGCTGCCAAGCACAAGTACTTTGCTTAAAATATATTCGATAGTAGCAACTGGCAGTAAGGTATGCAGCTTGTGAGTTGCCCCTGGTGTGTAGGTGAGTGGTAACATCTGGGGTGGGGGGAGGGAGGAGTTGATAGGAATGTAGGGAAATAGGTTTTGTGGAAAATAAATAGGGAATTGGATTGTCCTTTTGAGCCAGCATCAAACTCAATGGCTGAAATGGCCTCCTTTATGTTATAAGGAAACAGGGACATAGAAATGGTTTAATTCAGATCTCAAAATTGCAGCAGTTATTTTCAAAGTTCAAAGTTAGTTTATTATCAAAGCACATATATGACACCATATACGACTCTGAGATTAATTTTCCTGCAGGCAATCATAGTAAATACAAGTAACACAATAGGATCAATGGAAGACTGCACACTGCCGTGCTTTCGTTGTAATGGCACTTTTGACTTTGCGCAAACATATTTATAGGCTCTTGTGAATATTTACCTCCGCTCCTGACCTCAGGGTGTCTCAAGCCAGTGAACTATTTCCATTTAGCTGGTTGTTTAATGTAAATTCATCATAGAATCTAAAAAGAAGAAATGTACAAGTGAATGTGTAAAGGCTTGCATGTGGGAGTGCATGAGGGAGTGCGGAAGGGAGTGTGGAAAGGAGTGTGTGTTGTTACTAAATGGCTTTGTTTTTCCTTTGTAGGAGAAACGATACCGGATGTACTTCTCATTTTATTACTTTTCGATGAACTTGGCATCCTTAATCTCTGGTATTGCCATACCGATTCTGAGAGGTAAGGAAGCATGAATTATATTATAATGTTGGGTTTATGTTAATAGTGATCTGAGAAGAGGACAGTTACAGAAGCAGAACATAATCTTTGCTGCCACAATATGGATTTATGTTGAGGAAATTGTATTTAGGTTACATCTGTTAAATTTTTGAGCTAGTAACTACTAGGATATATAAAGGGGTAAAATAAGAGAACAGTAGCAGAAGGCCTTGTTGGCAATGTTGTGTTGGTCAGGCATCCAGAAATTGGTTTATCTGGCTCTATTCTCTCTGAAGTTTAATTGTCATTCAACCATGCACAAATACCCATGAACATAGCCAAACAAAGTGGCATTGCTCTGGGGTCAAAGTGCAAAATACAGTACCAACAGTCATACACTGCACACGACACATAGCAGATATAACCACAATAGCAGAAAATCATACAAAATTGATGTAGCCCCTGAGTGTCATGGCTTGTAGATTGATGCTGTATGGGATATTATCCTGGAGCCATGTTTCTGCAAGAACAAGCATGCAGAAGTTCCTCATCACTTGCTCGTGTAGCTGGTGATGGACACAATGCAGCTTGTCTTCCACCGAGTGAGCACTAGAGGGCAGCACCAATGGGAGCCTGAATTCCAGTGCGCGCACAGAGGCCTCTCCTCTCTCCCATCCTGCCTCTGGCATCTTCTCGCTTGGGCTGCTGCAACAGGTGAGACCACAGCACGAGGGCCGGTCCTACATCAACTACATCACTGAAACTACTTCAACTGTATGGTCCATTCTGTCCTCCCTCTGTATCACCTCACCAGTGCCCTTTCATCCAAAAGCACCACCTCGTCTACTCTCCTGACCATCTGTTTATTTCTATCATGTCTGCCAATCATCCTTTTGCTTTCTCCTGGCCTCTGAGCCTGAGGTACCTGGTGCTCCTACGTTTTTTGCACCCAAGATCTGCAGCATAGCTATTGAAAGGCTTTAACTGAGAGTGAAGGAATCTGCAGAAAATACACAATCAGTTAACTCTTTACTCAAGGCAAACCGGGTAGCTACAGTCTGGTGAGCCTGACTTTGTGTGTGGGAAGTTATATCTGACAAATTTGTAAGAGTTTTTTGAGAGGTAACCAAGAAGATAGATGAAGGCAGGGTGGTGGACGTTGTCTATATGGATAAGGTCCTACCATGCAGGACTGTGTAAGCTAAAAGTAAGCATCGTAAGCTAAAATGGAACACACACAAAATGCTGGAGGAACTCAGCAGGCTAGGCAGCATCTAATGAAAAAAGAAAGCAATTGATGTTTCGGGCTGCGACCCTTCATCAGGACTCGCAAAGGGTCTTGGCCCGAAACATTGACTGTTTATTCTTCTTCATAAATTTGCCTGACATGCTGAGTTCCTCCAGCATTTTGTTTGTGTTGCTCTGGAGTTCCAGCATCTGCAGATTTTCTCAGGCAAGAATGGAAGGTTAGATCACAATGATCCTGGGAGAACTAGCAAACTATACTGATAATTGGCTTTTTGGTAAAAAGAGAGAGTGATGGTGGAAGGTTGTTTCTTGAACAAGAGGCCTATATCTCTATTCTTGTTTTGTTCTTTATAGCTAGAAAAACAAATATAAGTAGTCCATTCCTTATCCATGCATGCCTTCAAATTCTTGTTGACACTGTTTCACCTCAATCATCAGTTCTTTGTTGATTGGTGATTTTGTAATTCTTCAGACTGTCACTTTCAGAGGATGTCTATTCCAGAGCATCCTTATCTGTTTGTTCTGTGCTTAGGGTCTGCTCACAAAGCTGTGTTGGTATAATTTTACTTAGTCACATTCATGCTTATCAGGTGTCAATTATGTGACCCTCGTCCAGTGTGTTTATTTTACTGTGTTGTTCCCAGCATCTCTCTCCTACCGCTTTCTCCCCCCCTCCTATCGTTCTCTCTCCTCCCCTCTCTCCTCCAACTCTCTCTCCTCTCCTTAGCTAGCAGAGTGTCTTTTAAGAGCTAGTTGATATACTTGACATCTCTCTGGCTGCTACTTTATTTACCCATTTCCTATAACTACCTCATTGGAGCTTTCGCCTGTAGCCCTTGGTTGCCAGTAACTACTAGATGGGATAGGTTGTTCCCTTCCAAGTACTCTGCACAATGCAAATCTCATTTGGAGTCTTTATTACCCAACACAATTAGGCTTTTCAAAGCACAGCAGTGCAATTCCAGTGACAATTCTCATGTTCATATCTGTATCCAACCATCTTTGATAGATACCCAGCAGTTCATCGCTTCTGCAAAGCCCAGTGTATCTCCTGAACGTATGCATAACAATTGCATTTCCTAAGAGGAAGGTAGTGCAAATATTAATTTTATCCTATCATCCACAGCAAGGCCTCCTGCCACAGAATTTTGTCTTTAGCACTCAGCTAACCTGTTGGTTTCCCTTTGAACACAAAACGTGGCTCAGCCTTTTAAAAGACCACATCACCACTGCACACAGAGTATGCTTGTTCCTTGTCTGCATCTTGATTCATCCCCCAAGATACTCCTAGGCTCCAGCTTGCTGCTGGTGGCTTTCTTGCTTTTCCCTCAAGTTTTGGGCCTTTTATGTTCACTCATTTCACTTGAATTCTCCTGACATTTTTGGATTGTATGTGAAACAATCTCACTGGGTCTGCATCTATCATCAAAGATCCTCACCATCTGGACCATCTTCTTGCAGCTACCATTGGGCAGGAGGTACAGAAGCCCCACACCATCAACTTCAAGAACAATTGCTTCCCTTCAACCACTCATTCTTGAACCGACCTGCACAACCCCAATCACTACCTCAGCACAGCAATGCTATGGCCACTTAGTGCTACAATGGACCTTGACTGTTCTTGTTCTAATTATGTTCTTTCCTGCATAATTTTGCATAATATAAATTTATGTTTTTCTTGTGGATGTTGTGTATCTGATACCCTGTACCTGTGATGCAGTTTTCATTGCACCCGTGCATACATGTACTTGTGCAGATGACAATAAACTCAACTTGACTTTGGCAGTACGTCCTAACCTAATACCTCAGTGATAGTTTGTGGACTTTACAATGTTTCATTTGTTCCTAACCCTATCACAGGCAGCTACATTACTTCTTCTCATAGGCCATCATTTTACTTTGTTCTCAGCTCTTCTCAGTGAGGTCAATTTTAAAGGACAACCCGACACAGTCCATGCACTGGGCGCAAGGCTGAAGCTCAAGCTTCCGGAGGTTTTGCACACACCAATTTCTCGCCATTCAGTGACGTTGGATCTTTGGTTCCTGTCACTCACACAGCAGAAGCATCTCATCCTTCTCAGCCATGGGTTTCTTTGCAAGTACCACCACTCAGACTATGGTGGAGTGAACAAGATATTTTTTACTGAAAACACTCACTCTCAAACTACAGAAAACAGCTCTGCCTGCTACCTTATACACTGAGTTCTTCAATATACACTCACACTTACAGGGAGATGGTCTCAGAAAAGGAACCAATCAGTGATGACTAGGATGAGGGGATATTTCTTTGCTCTAAAGGTCATAAATCCTTGGATATTTTTTATTACAGATAACTGTATGCCAAATATTTGAGAGTATTCAAGATAGAGATCCTCGGGTTTCTAGGAATAAAAGGAATGAAGGGATATGGGGATCAAGACAGAAAGTATCAAGATCAATTCAGAGTAAGATCAGCCATGATCTTACTGAATCATGGAGCAAGCTCAAAGCTACAAATGGTCCAGGTGTGCTCCTGTTAGGTTATCTGGTGCTAGTTCGCCACTATTTAATCTATATGTGGCCTATATTATATAACCTATATATAACCTATTTAACCTTGTCTAACCACTGGGTATTGGTATTTGTGTGCATTAATATCTTATGTCAGTTTGCCAAATCCACAACAATGTCTTATCTCAGTTTGTACTCCACATTCGTGTATTACTGCCTGCTCTGTGGTCTCTTTGTCTAACTACAGTTCATTGATGACTGAGAGAAGGGTATTTTGGTTTACATGTACTCTGGACTGTGGTGTTGTGTTGACGCATGGCCTAATGGATAAGGCATTGGACTAGTAACCTGAAGGTCACTGGTTCGAGCCTCAGCATGTTTGTGTCCTTGAGCAAGGCACTTAACAACACATTGCTCTGTGATGTCACCGGTGCCAAGCTGCATGGGTCCTAGTGCCCTTCCCTTGGACAACATCGGTGGCGTGGAGAGAGGAAGGTTTGCAGCTTGGGCAACTGACAGTCTCCCATATAACCTGCCCAGGCCTGCGCCCTGGAAACCTTCCAAGGCGCAAATCCATGGTCTCACGAGACTAACATATGCCTCTAAGGATTGTGGTGGAAGTGATAATAGTTACTGTCATAATGAATTATTCTTTCTCTCCACTTACAGAGGATGTCCACTGTTTCAATGCAGACTGCTACCCCCTTGCATTTGGAGTTTCTGCGATAGCCCTATTACTGGCTTTAGGTAAGCTGGATCAGCTTTCAGTGGGCACAGTGTGGAGCAGGTGAGGCAGGTCTGTCAATGCTTCCAAATTTTCTTGCAACACAAAATACAGCCAATCAGCCCATTGGGGCTATTCTAGTCCACAGACCAATCCATCCTCGCACAAATTCTCCCTGTAATCTGCTCACCCCACACTCAAATCAAACACACTACCCACCTCCCCTAAGAGTAACATACCCTGGCCAAATAATCTGCTAACCTGTAACATCTTTATGATGTTGGGTGTGTGTGTGGGGGGAGATCTGGCACACTGAATTACAGAGTAACTTGACACAGACAGCACCAGAAGTCAGGATTAAAGCCAGGCCACTGGAGTTCTGCAGTAGCAGCTCTACAACTGTGCTACCTTTGTTAGAACAAAATACTAAAAGAAGAACTGATTATTTAGATTTATTTCCTGACTCTCAGCAAAGCATCAAGTAAACTGCCCAGCTGTCTGACTCTCCCTCAATACTGAATCTGGCTCCTCTTCAGCTTTCTTGATTGAAATGAAGGACTAACAAGCTGCTGATTGGCCTCTTGGTTCTCTCCAGCTTTCCTATTCTATTTGTAAATTCCCATCACTTAATTCTTATAATCCCAATCTTGTGTTATGGGCCAAGACTCAAGACTCAAAGAGGAAGAGCACTCCTGTTGCACTCTGCTTTTCATTTGCCTTTCACTTTAAGAGTGTCTGCTCCAAGTGAACTGCAGGCAGGGTTGGTGAGTCCATACTCTGCGATATGGGGAGTGGTGTGGAGTGAAGGTGAGGGCAGAGATGCTCCGGTCTCCAGCAGATGAAAATGTCTCAGCTGGCAACAATGCAATACTTGGACCTGCCCTTGTGACACAGAGTCATAGTATTACAGCATAGAAACAGACCCTTCAGCCCAACATATCCGTGCTAACCAACTGTCAGAACATCCAGGTATGGTCCAAGTGCATGTCAAACAAGTGAGTCAGGCACCACATTCTGCTCTTCAGTGATGGGACTATTAGGCAATAGCTCTAGGCTTTTAGCTGTCTCCAAGTTGCTGGGTGTATAATCCCTGAACTAGGAGCCCATTCTTCAGTTTTGTTTAAGCTTTTTGCTTGCATTATCTGGTCAAAATCTACCTTTAACTCAAGAAAAGGTCGCAAGAAGGAAATAGACTCAGAGGCAAGAAGGAAAGTTGGAAAACATAATGAAAATCTTACTGTCAGATGAAGTTCAAGAGCAATTTTGAATCAAGATGAAAAATGATGAAAGTAAGTGAGAGGAAGCTGCTATAGAGGAGGAGATGAGTCACCTAGTTACAGAGTAATAGAACTATACATCATGGAAACAGGCCCTTTAGCCCAACTGGCCCATGCCATCCAAGCTCCCATTTTCTGCCAATTGGCCCATAACCCCTGAAGCCTTCCCTATTTATGTACATACCTGTCTAATTGTGTTTTAAAAGTTGTTAACGTACGTGTCTCAACCACTCTTTCTGGTAGCTTGACCCATATATGACCACCATTTGTTTGGAAAAAGTTGTCCTTTGGCTTCCTATTAAATCTATATGGAATGTGGTGGTGTGAGGTTTCACATCTGAATTGGGCCTCAGTGGTCAAGTTCAGTTCAGTGTGAAGCTGCCATTATATAAAAAATAATGACTGTGAGGAAACAGGACCAACGTTAGCACGGGACAAGGTACTGTGGCTTCTTGGGAGATGTAAGTGGCAGCATTGACTACTGTGTCAGTGGAGAGTGGAGAGGGAGAAGTAAAGTGTTCTGTAATCATACTAAGTAACAGAGGACGAATGCTCTTTGATGCAAGCTGTCCTGTCTTCTAGTGGTCTTTGGACTGGGCACTTTCAGTTACAAGATCTACCCACCAACTGGAAACCTGTTTTGCAAAGTGGCCTCTGCCTCAGGGGTAAGTGATACACTGTGCGCCTACACACACTTCCTGACCAGTGGAACAGGGAGAGAATTCAACAGGTTTAAAAAACAGTCCATTCATTGTTAGTAAATTTCAGAAATGCTGTGGTAATGTAAATGTGCTGTGTGTTTCATATTAATGTTCTATTTTAGGAACCTCAGATCAGTCCTGGCCTAGATTCGTAGGATCAAAATTTTCTTCAACTCTCTGTGTACTTGGGTCCTAAATAAAGAGAGAACAAGTTCTGTCACTGGGCACCAGCTTGCTGATCTGGTCCGACATTGGCAGCCTAAACAATTAGTACCTCCATCGAAGGCACGTGACAACCCAGTGTATATCAGAATCAGAATCAGGTTTATTCTCACTGGCATGTGTCGTGAAATTTGTTAACGTAGCAGCAGCAGTTCAATGCAATACATAATATGGAAGAGAAAAAAACAAAATAAAATAATAATAATAAATAAGTAAATAAATCAATTACAGTTTATGTATATTGAATAGATTAAAAATTGTGCAACAACAGAAATAATATATATTTAAAAAGTGAGGTTGTATCCAACGGTTCAAAGTCCATTGAGGAATCGGATGGCAGAGGGGAAGAAGCTGTTCCTGAATCACTGAGTGTGTGCCTTCAGGCTCCTGTACCTCCTACCTCATGGTAACAGTGAGAAAAGGGCCTGTCCTGGGTGCTGGAGGTCCTTAATAATGGACACTGCCTTTCTGAGACACCACTCCTTGAAGATGTCCTAATACCCAAGATGGAGCCAACTAAATTTACAACCCTCTGCAGCTTCTTTCAGTCCTGTGCAGTAGCCCCCCACCCCCCATACCAGACAGTGATGCAGCCTGTCAGAATGCTCTCCATGGTACATCTATAGAAGCTTTTAAGTGTATTTGTTGACATACGAAGGTAGATCCTCAGAGATCTTGACTACAGGTTACACACCAGCTTCTACAACAGCATCTCCCAAACCCTATCAGGTCAGGTTTGCCTGCAAGATGCACCAGATCTTGTTGTTACTGCTTTGTTACTGCTTTATCGATAGTGAATAAAAACATGTCCACCTCCCCTCTGCCATAGTTGATAGAACCCTCACATGAACTTCTCCCATTTCCTCCATGTCTGCTCTCACCCATCCTCGCTGCTCTGCACCCACCATGCAGAACAGCCTTGGTCCTCCCCTTTCACCCCACCATCCTCCCCTTTCACCCCACCATCCTCCACATCCAACACGCTCTCCTGTTTCTACAGCTTCAACGTGACCTTCCCTTCACCCACTTTCTGTAGGGATCATTCTCTTTGTGATTCCCTGGTCCACTCATCCCTCCCCACCCACCCCTCCCTATTCTCTGGGACTTTCTCCTTAAACTTGGGAAGTCTAATATCTGTTTCTTAATGTCCTACTTCACCACTGTCCAGGGATCTAAACAGCCCTTCTAGGTGAGGCAGAGGTTCAACTGCACCTTCTCCAACCTAGGCATCTGCATTTGATGCTCATGATGTAGCTCCTCTACACCAGATAAACCATGCATATATGAAGACACTTTTTTAGAACACCTGTGATCTGTCTACAATGGCCACAATGAGCCTCCAATTGCGTATCACTTTAACTCTCCTTCCCACTCTCACACTGACTTGTCTGTCCATAACAGCGAGATAAAAAACTTCCTTGAGCCTGGTGGTACGTGCTTTCAGGTTTTTGTTTCTTCTGCCCGATGGGAGAGGGGAGAAAAGAGAGTACCCAGTATAGGTAGGGTCCTTGATTATGCAGGCTGAGGAAGTGAGAAGTATAGATAGAATCCATAGAGGGGAGTCTGGTTAACATGACGTGCTGAGCTGTGTCCACAGCTCTCTTCAATTTCTTGCAGCCACACGCAGAGCAGTTGCCATACCAAGCTATTATGTATCCAGTCAGAATGCTTTCTATGGTTTATTTAAGTATTGGCATGGACATGACAAATTTCTTGAGATTACTGAGGAAGCAGAGTTGTTGGTGAGGTTCCTTGGATGTGTTATCAATGTGGTTGGACCAGGGCAGACTATTAGTGATGTCCACACCTTGGAACTTGAAGCTTTCAACCCTCTCAACCTCAGTATTGTCGATGTAGACATGAGTGTATACACCACTCTCTTCCTGCAGTCAATGACCTGCTCTTTTGCTTTACTGACTTGAGGGAAAGGTTGTTGTCATGACGCCATGTTACCAAGCTCTTTATCTCCTTCCTGTCCTCTGACTCGTGTGTCATGAGTATACAGGGAACCGAGTAGGGTGTTATGGACTCAACCTTGTGAAACACCAGTGTTTAGAATTATTGTGGTGGAGGTGTTGCTACTTCTCCTTACTGATTGGGATCTTTTGGTCAGGAAGTCAAAGATCCAGTTGCAGTGGGAGGCATTAACTCCCAGTCCCAGGGTTTGGAGTTTGGTGTTGAGTTTGCCTGGAACTATAGTATTGAAAGACGAACTATAATCAATAAACAATTGTCTAACATGCACGTCTTTGCTGTCCAGATGCTCCAGAGATGAGTGTAGGGGCAGGGAGCTGGTGTCTGCCCTAGGCCTGGAACTGCAGTGGTTTGAAGTTGTCTGGAAAGTTGAAGTTGATGCGTGCCTCTCAAAGCACTTCACGATGGTATATGTCAGATCCTCTGGGCAGTAGTCATTGATGAATTTCTACTGGGAATGCTTGATGAACACTTTCAATGGAAGTTTATTCTCTTTTTAACCTGTAATGACCTTTATTTGTCAGTAACTGAATGAAAAGTGTACTTTAAAGAATAGTTTTGAAGGTGTTTTACTTGGTATCTGAGAAGTGATGATCTCTTACTAATCGTATTTATATAATATTTATAAGAACTATATAGGAGCAGTGCTACTCTCTATTTAATCTGTCCTGAGCTTGCACTGGGAGTGATTGAGTAGTCAGCATACAAGAAGCTTTACTCTGTATCGAACTGGTTTTCTCAGTGTACAGTATATGGGAATCCTTATGCTCTATCATTTGTAGCTGAGTGGTTGTTTGGGCAGCATTGAAGGAGCTTTCCTCTGTACTAAGCCCTTGAATAATTTGCTCCAATGGTGTTTTAATCATATAGTATCATAAACATATAGTCAATGTTGGAGCTTCACTTTGACTTTGCTGTGCTGAAACTGTGTATGGTGTGTATTTGAATGCGTAGTGTGGAAACAGCTCTATATAGCTTGTGAAGTAGGATTATTCAAATCATGATAGAAACATGAGAAACAGAAGCAGGAGTAGGCCACTCAGCCCCTCTTTTGCCTGATCAGCATGAAATGACATCATGACTGATCATTGACCTCAGTGCCATTTTTCAGCATCAACTCCACATCCTTGATTTCATAAGTTGTATGAAAGGAAGTCTGTGTAAGTGAAATGTGTTTACCTTGTACTCAGAGTGTGAGAATGGACCATATGAATATGTTCCATATTTTAATGGATTTAAACTAGCACTTTGAGTGTTTGAAAGGGACGTTTCAAAGAAACTTTACTCTGTCTGGAACCTCTGGTGAACTGGCACAAGGGGAGTGTAAGATAAGCTTGTCTAACCCATAATACATGCACTAGTAGTGACAGAAGATGGAATGATACTGTGTAACTAACCCTCTCTGACTGTGAACTTTAAAGGTCTTATGTAGGTGATGTGGAGTGAGCTCTAATCTATATTTTACACACATTGTTGATCAGGTTGCACCCCCAATGTCCTTGATGAGCTCAAGACCACCTTCAATAAGCATGCTGTGAATCATATTTTGTATAATGGGATGGACACCTATCTATCAGCTGTCTTTAGAATGGGCGAATTATACCTGACTACTCAATGGACTAACCATGTGCTGTTTGGGTTGTACAGAGTGCACTGAAAAACAAGATCAAATGGTTGATGAATAAGAAGAAGGAAAAAGCTAAAGACCATTGGTTGGACTGGGCTGACGCAAGCTATGAGGTAGGTAACTTTGTGTAATTCCCTCCAGAATACCAGCAGTATATATTGTGAAGGTAGCACTGGGAGGTATGTACACTGTTGCCATGAATGGTACTGTAGGGAACTTGGTGTAAAGTCAGTGTTTCTCACCAGCTGCATTGAATGATATGTCTTTATACTCCTGCCTCAGGTATGCATTGGTAGAGCTATTTGGAACAGGTTCCTGCTCTCCTGGGAATCTCTATCTTTTGCAAACATCTTTTAAATTCTGCTGGGGGTGCAGAGGCTGGTGGGAGAGACTGAAGAGGCAGAAGGGGTGCAGGTCACCCAGTGAACACCTTGCTATTAATTGTCCGATGCTTCCATTTATTTGTATTAACTTTCTGTCCTGAATGTTCCCTTTGTGCCAAAGAGTTGGGCTTCTTTTGTTGCTGAATGCCTCACACCCTGCCTGAAAATGGGTACTGAGTGAAAGTCGATCCCAGTCAATCTTGCAGATGTATTTGGTGATTGCACTTCTCAACTTTTCAGTTTCCCAAAGGGATTGATGGAGAATATGTGCCACAAAGTATTGCTCATAAGCTCTGAATTTCATAGGCTCTAGGACACAGATGACAATTCAGTATGTCCGTGAGGGACCATTTGTGGGTTAAGACATTAAAACAAAATCCTGTCTGTCCCTTTGCCAAGGATCCCAGAGCAGATGGGGGTCAATGGACATCAGGGTGAATCTCCTGGAGTCACAGCCTATGTTTACCCTGCAGATAACAGTATTAGACATTGCCACATGGCTGTTAAAGAGAACTTACTGAATTGGCTCCTGAGTTTCTGTGGATTATGTGCTGCAGTGGTTTAGGATGTGCTGAGACAGCAAAGGGCACAATCTGGCCGAAGAAAGTGAACATGTAGGTGCAGCAGGCCATTGGCTTTCATAATGAAAGGATTTGAGTACAGGAGTAGCAATGACTTACTGAAGGCAGGCGAATGGGGCTGAGGGGCATAATAAATCAGCCATGATGGAATGAAGGAGCAGACTCTGTGAGCTGAACGGCTCAATTCTGCTCCTATGTCTTATGATAAGGGGAGAAAGTAGGTTCAGGATCCTGAACTTGGATCGTTAAGTATTGTTGGTGTCAAAGGGCTGAAGCACATAATCAAAATAAGAATCATAATCAGATTTAATATCACTGACTTATGTTGTGAAATTTGTTTTGTGGCAATATATTAAAAATTATATATATAAGAATACATAAAAAGTAAATAAATAGAACAAAATAATGAGGGAGTGTTCATAGGTTCATGGACTGTTCAGAAATCTGATGCTGTTCCCCAAATGCTGAGTGTGGTTCTTCAGGCTCCTGTACCTTCTTCCTGATGGTAGTAATGAGAAGAGGGCATACCTGTACCCACTCCCATTTTCAACATTTCTGTTTCTCCTGGATTGAACTAATACCCCATGGAAATAAATTACTTCTTGTTCTAATTGCATTTTCTCATAAAAGTATGGTATAATTTATGTTTTTCTTATGCTATTTATATGATACTATGTACCTGTGATGCTGTTGTAGCTAAATTTTTCATTACACTTGAGCATATATGTACTTGTGCACATGACAATAAACCAGACTTTGACTTCATATCGGTTGAAGCAATTATTTTTAACATTTTCTAATGGGAAGGTGGTAGTCAGCTTTTGAGAGAGAAAGGGAGGCAATGCCCCGACTCCAAAACATGGTAATTTGATCGAAATGAGATACTGATATTATGTTTGTTGCTCAAATTTATTGTGTTTCAGAAAAAGATCATCAGCGATGCGAAACGCCTGTGCAACTTGCTGATGTTATACCTACTGCTGCCAATGTACTGGGCCCTCTATGAGCAGCAGGGCTCACGGTGGACCCTTCAGGCGCAGGAGATGGATCGCAATGTGGGTTCGCTCCAACTGAAACCAGACCAATTGCAGGTATGGCCATCTTAGATCTCTCAGTGGTGACAGGGCCAAGGGTGTAAGTTGATTGAAAGCAATGCTTTAGATGCTTTGACAGAGTGTTGGGCTAATGCATCCCAGGACATTACCTGGATGCTGGGGTTGCCATTTAGTATGGATCAGATTTAGATGGTTTTATCAAAGGTCTAACACAAAACTAGTGTGAGGGCAAGAATCTGAGAGTTAAATGAAGAGGACAAGAGACATAGAACCTCACATTAGCAGGCAATGGGTATGAGCTCCAGAAAACAACATGAACTCTTGAGTCAGAGGTTGAGTGTCATTCACCTCTGGAGTCAGTTTGGAACATGAACTCCAGGGATGTTGAGGAGTTTATTAGGGAGCTGAGGAAAGCTTTGGAAAAGAGCAGGCAGAACTGAAAGGGTGGGGACCCTTAGAAGAATTTTGTAGCTGGACAACAGACAAAAGGGGGAAGTACATAAGGCAAGTGATCTGAAGCAGAGTCAGACTTTCTTCTTGTGTCTCTGAGTTCCTGATTTACACCTGTTAACCTGGAGATCGTGCTGTTTGCCCTCACTGTGGTTTAGTCAGACATGATTATGGGGTCCACGGCCCACTCGGTGGCTCCAAAGTTCACTTACTTCTTTGGGTTTATATCCCTCTCCCCATGTCTCTGGGTCTTATACCCTCTCCTTCTTACAACCGACTCACGCCTCTCCATCTTGATTTATGTTTCTCTTTTTTTCAGTGTATTTAGCTCATTCACTAACTGTATCTATAGCTTTCACTGAAGTATGATTTAAAAAGGGGAAGGGCTGGTTGTTTAACATTCAGGCTGAAGAGCTTTTCAGATGAAATGGTGGGGTACTGGAAAATAAAGGGAGGAGTGTTATCAATGCTAGTTCAATAAATGGCAGCTTTTTGAGAGGTTAGAAGGAAATATCAAAGAGGTTGTATGAGTTGAAAAGAGAGGATGGACAATGGCATTTCTGAAGTACATTGAAGACTTCCAGAGAGTTGAGAGAAGTTGCAGAGGGAGGAGGGAAATTTGTGATATATGGGAAGTGACCAGTGTAGTGAAAGTGGGATATTTAATTACCCAGATCTAACTGGGATGTAATCCGTGGTATAAAAGGTATAGATGACATAGAATTCTTAAACGACAGTGAAGTTTATATGCCAGTTCAGAGCAAGGTTGACAAGAGGAAGGTGGGTTTCTGGATTCAGTTTTGGAGAATGAAGTTGGGCAGCTGAGATGATATTCATAAATCAGTTTCATTTAATATAGTGGCCGAGGATGAAGCAGGGTTAAGCAGGGATAGGGCAAGCATTTATGAAAGCATTTAAAAATTAACTGAAGTAGCTCAGTGGCAGGCGTATGAGGAGACTCGAGGAGCACAAGCTGAGTATTTCCACAAAGATACAGGAAGGGGCAGCCAAATCTGGAGCCCCCTGATCCATAAGGCCAAAAGGGGGTATGATAAGGGAGGAAAAGGAAGACAATGAGAACTTAGAACTACGAAAAGCCCCTGAGGCATCAGAATAAAACCATAAGACCATAAAGTAATGCAGAGGTGGATGAAGTAATGCATTTGGTAAGGTAGGGATTGTACAATAGGTGAGTGATGTTGAGGAAGAGAGGGACCTTTGAAAGTGCATTCATGGATGCTTAGAAGCAGCAGAACAGACAATTACATGGTTTAAAAAGCATATCGGATCCTTTCTTTTATTAACTAGAGCATAAGAACTGTGAGGTTTTACTGAGACAGTGTACAATGCTTCTAAGGCCACAGCTCATTTATTGTACACAGTTTTATTCACATCATGGGAAAGGTGAAACTGCAATTCAGAGAGCATAAAGGAGATAAAGTCATACAGCATGGAAACAGGCTCTTCAGTGCAACTAATCTATGATTCCTATCCAAGCTTGGCTGATCTACCTGTGTTTGGCCCATATCTAAGGCAGATATGAGCTAACTGTGAGGAGATGAAGCAGTCAGTAGCTCAGGTAGCACCTGTGCACAGAAAACCGGGTAATTATTTCAGGTCAATAACTTCTCTTCAGATTTCCAACATCTATAGCTCTTTCCTCCAGATTAATGAGAATATTGCCCATTCTATAAAATGTTCACTACATGGAAAAATTGAATAGGCTGGAGCTGTTTTCTCTGGAATAGAGGAGGCTTTGGCAAACAAATTGAATTGAGATGTATAAAGTTGTGAAAAGCCTAAACAGGGCTGTCCTGTTTACTCTGTTTTCTTAGCACGAGACAAAAAAACAAGGGGCAGAGATTTAAAGTAATTAGTAAGATGTATCAGTGGGGAGAGGAGGAGTGTGGTGGGGATCTGAAACCCACGGACTCAAAGGGAGGGGATGTCAATCAATCAAAGGAGGGGAGGAAGAGGTGTGAACCTCTCACTGGGGGAGGGATGTGAACCCAGGAGTGAGTGGGAAAGTGGTCCAAT
Organism: Hypanus sabinus; assembly: GCF_030144855.1. Taxonomy (NCBI): domain Eukaryota; kingdom Metazoa; phylum Chordata; class Chondrichthyes; order Myliobatiformes; family Dasyatidae; genus Hypanus; species Hypanus sabinus. The sequence continues at coordinate 10,586,645 of NC_082738.1, read as the reverse complement.
CCTCAGAGTCACAGTGAGCTGAGGTAAAGGCTTGGTTGGTAAGAGGAAAACATGGGCTTCATCATCCAGCTCCGGAGCTTCAACGTTCCCACAGTCTGCAGGGGTTATTCTGATTTACTTTGCACCCTTTATCTCCATGTTTCTACTCTGTTCTAGACCCTGAACGTATTCTTTGTGCTGTTGCTGTTGCCATTGTTTGAAGGAGTCATCTATCCTCTGTTTGAGAAGATAAACTTGCAACTTCAGTAAGAACCATTGGTCTATACTTCACCCTTCTTGTTACATATGCGCGGTGCAAGAATGGCAATGGAGTAGTATTGTTTAATGATTTTACTTGTAATGTTAGTAACGGTACATGCCGGGCAGCTTACAGTGTGGAAGTGACGAACCGGGCCTGCCGAGACAAACAACATGCTCACTAGAAAGCCTGCGCCAAAAAGAGCGAGCCCTCCTTGCACAGGAGGCCCAATCGATTCATTGTGCTATCAAATGGCCACATCCACGCTCACCACATTCTCACAATCGGTATAATATGACACATCCCTCCCCCCTGTCGATGAGAACCGCAGAGGGAGAGAGTAGGTGAGGTAAATGATGAAAAATGGTGAAATGTATATCCTGCTTGGTACCAGTCAACTGACGGACACACCTTTGTAGAATGCTGCGGGGGTGGTGTGGTAGCTTCCCTCTCTGTGCTTTCCTGGTTAGCTGATGTTGAGGGCACTGGGCTGTAAATCTCCTCTTCTCTTGATGAAGAGTCCATTGGTTCATCTGCTGGGACACTGGTTTCATCAGCAGAGGATGCTTCTGTAGCTTCCCAGGGTCCCCCGCCAGTTCACTTGCGATATAATCCAAACGTCACCTCGCAATCTGTCAGTCTGGCAGCTCAAGCTCTGCTACTTGACCGTGACAATGCCGGACACAGCCCATAAACAGTTTTCTTCCCGTGAGATTCACATGTAGACTTTATCTCTGGTACCAAACAATCATGGCCTGACACTACTTGCCGCAAATTTGCCAGCTGTAGGAGATCTGCTCTCTGCAGTTGATCAGGTTCTTCTACCTCTGAGCCCACCACATATGGCACTGGATGGGCCTTGTAAAACTTTGACTGGCATTCCTCCTTAAACTGGAACTTAGCTGCTGGACCATGCTGGTGCTCTTGTACTAGAGAATTCAATGCTGGTTCCCCCAACATGGCTGATGCAGGACAGCAGTTTTTAAACCTATTTCTGTTCAGTAAAGAGCAAAAATAGGATGATGGTACAGACGAATGAGTGAGGAACTGGTGCAGGGGGCAGGGTTTCAGATTTCTGGATCATTGGGATCTCTTACAGGGAAGGTGTGACCTGTACAGAATGGACAGCAGGCAGGTCTGCTGGAGGTGTGGGGGAAGGTTTGAACTAATTTGGCAAGGTGATGGGAATTGGAGTGATAGGGCTGAGGAGAGGTTTACAAGCAGAGGTAGTGTATAGAGAGACTGTCAGAAAAGGACAGGCAGATGATAGGGAAAAATTGCAGTCATTGGAAGGGGTTGCAGTATAAAAGGAGGACAAAATTGAAAGGGGTGACAAATACAGGACTGAAGGTGGTATATTTAAAGGCACGCAGTATACGAAATAAAGTAGATGATCTTGTAGTGCAGTTACAGATTGGCAGATATGAGTCATGGCTGAAAGTTGGGAATTTAGTATCCAAGGGTACACAATCTATCAAAAGGACAGGCAGGTAGGCAGAGGAGGAGGTTCGGCTTTGCTGGCAAACAATGAAATCAAATCCTTACAAAGAGGTGACATAGGATTGGAAAATGTAGAATCCTTGTGGGTAGAGTTAAGAAACTTCAAGGATAAGAAAACGCTGAAGGGAGTTATTTACAGGCATCCAAACGCTAGCTAGGATGTGGTCTACAAATTACAATGGAAGACAGAAAATGCATGTCAAAAAGGCAATGTTATGTTAGTCATAGGGGATTTCAATATGAAGATAGATTGGGAAAATCAAGTTGATGCTCCAACCCAAGAGAGAGAATTTGTGGAATGCCTCCCAGATGGCTTTTTGGAAGAGTTTGTGGTGAGCCCACTGGGTGAAAGAGTGTCTCTTTCCTTTAACTATTGGGCAGGTGTTGTGTAATGAACCAGATTTGATTAGGGAGCTTAAGATAAAGGTATAGGAACCTTTTGAAGACAGTGATCATAATATGATAGAATTCACCCTGCAATTTGAGAGGAAGAAGCTAAAGTCAGATGTTTCAGTATTACAGTGGAGTAAGGGGAATTACAGAGCGATGAGAGAGGAGCTGGCCAAAGCTGATGCGAAGTGGACACTAGCAGGAATATTGGCAGAGCAGAAGTGGGTGGAATTTCTGGGAGCAATTTGGATGATGCAGGGTAGCTACATTCCAAAGAAAAGGAGGTATTCTAAAGACAAGCTGACACAACTGTGGCTAACAAGGGAAGTCAAAGCCAACATAAAAACAAAAGAGAGGGCATATAATAGAGCAAAATTAGTGGGAAGTTAGAGGATTTGAAATTTTTTTAACACCAACAAAAGAAAACTAAAAATAAACCATAGGGGGTGGAAGATGAAATATGAAGCCAAAATGATAAAAAAATAATACCAAAAGTTGTTTTTCAGATATATAAAGAGTAAAAGAGAGGTGAGAGTAGATATTGGACACTAGAAAATGACACTGGAAATATAGAAATGGAGACAAGGAAATGGCAGATGAACTGAATAACTATAATTCTGGTCACCTCTTTATAGGAAGGATGTGGAAGCTATGGAGAGGGTGCAGAGGAGATTTACCAGGACGTTGTCTGGTTTAGAGAACAAGTCATATGAAGCAAGGTTAGCAGAGCTGGGACTTTTCTCTTTGGAGTGTAGAAGAATGAGAGGGGACTTGATAGAGGTCTACAAGATTATGAGAGGCATAGATAGGGTGGATAGTCAGTACCTGTTTCCCAGGGCACCAATAGCAAAAACCAGAGGGCATATGTACAAAATTAAGGGAGGGAAGTTTAGGGGAGACATCAGGGGTAAGTTTTTTACACAGATGGTTGTGAGTGCCTGGAATGATTTGCCAGGGATGGTGGTAGAGGCTAAAACATTAGGGGTATTTAAAAGCCTCTTGGACAGGCACATGGATGAAAGAAAAATGGAGGGTTATGGGGTAGTTTAGTACTTTTTTAAAGGATTATATGGGTCAGCACAACATGGAGGGCTGAAGGGCCTGTACTGTGCTGTAGTGTTCTATGGTTCTATTTTGCATCAGTCTTCACTGTGGAAGACATGAGTAGTATGCCGGAAGTTCAAGAGTGTCAAGGGACAGAAGTGAGTGTCATTGTGCTTACTAAGGAGAAGGTGCTTGGGAAGCTGAAAGGTCTAAAGGTAGATAAGCCACCTGGACCTGATAGACTACATCCCAGAGTTTGGAAAGAGGTAACTGAAGAGATTGTGGAGGCATTAGTAATGATCTTTCAAGAATCAACAGATTCTGACATTGTTCTGGAGGACTGGGAAATGACAAATATCACTCCATTCTTCAAGAAGCAGAAAAAAGTAATTATAGGCCAGTTGGCCTGACTTCAGTGGTTGGGAAAGTGTTGGAGTCTATTAGTAAGGATGAGGTTTCAGGGTACTTGGAGGCACATGAAAAAATAGACCAAAGTCAGCATTGTTTCCTTAAGTGAAAATCTTGCCTGACAAATCTGTTAGAGTTCCTTGAGGAAATAATAAGCAGGATAGACAAAAGCGAATTAATTAATGTTGTGTACTTGGATTTTCAGAAGGCCTTTGACAAGGTGCCACACATGAGGCAGCTAAACAAGATAAGAGCCCATGGTATGACAGGAAAGATACTAGCGTCAGTAGAGTATTGGCTGATTGGGTGGAGGCAAAGATGGGAATGAATGGAATTTATTGCACTGCCTGCCAGTGACTTGTTGTGTTCCACAGGGGCCTGTGTTAGGACAGCTTCTTTTTATGTTACATGTCAATGACTTAGATAATGGAATTGATGGCTTTGTGGCTAAGTTTGCGGCACTATGAAGATAGATGGAGGGACAGGTAATGTTCAGGAAGCAGAGAGGCTGCAGAAGAACTTGGACAGATTGGGAGGATGGGCAAAGAAGTGGAGGATGGAATACAGTGTCAGGAAGTGTATGGTCATGCACTTTGGTAGAAGAAATGAATGCATAGACTAGTTTCTAAACAGGGAGAAACTTCCAAAATCTGAGGTGCAAAGGGACTTCGGGGTCCTTGTGCAGGATTCCCTAAAGACTAATTCACAGATTGAGTCTGTGATGAAGAAGGCAAATGCAATGTTAGTGTTCATTTTGAGAGGACTGAAATATAAAAGCAAGGACATAATGTTGCGATTTTATAAGACACTGGTGAGGCCTCACTTGGAGTATTGAGAGCAGTTTTGGCCCCTTATTTAAGAAAAGATGTGCTGATATTGGAGAGGGTTCAGAGGAGGTAAATGAAAATTATTCTGGGATTCAAATGCTTACCATATCAGCAGTGATTGAAGACTCTGGGCCTGTACTCACTGGAATTTAGAAGAATTGGCGGGGGTGGGGGGGGTGGAATCTAATTGATATCTATGGAATGTTGAAAAGCCCAGATAGAGCGAATGTGAAGAAGATGTTTCCTTTGGTAGAGGAGTCTAGGACCAGAGGGCACAGCCTCAAAATAAAGAGGCATCCACTCAGAACAGAGATGAGGAGGAATTTCTTTAACCAGAGGGGGTGAATCTGTGGAATTTGATGCACAGGCGGCTGATAGGTTCTTGATTAGTCAAGGCATGAAAGGTTATGTGGAGCATGGAGGAGAATGGTTGAGAGGGAAATGGATCAGCCATAATGAAATAGAAGAGCATTGGAGGAGCCAAATGGCCTAATTTTGCTCCTATAACTTGAAGTATTAAATTAGGCTCTTTACCTCCCCGATCACATTCATGGATAAGTGAAACAAGTGTCCTTGGTAAACCACTTCTGGCATAAAGACACCATTTACATCCACACTTTCTCCACCATCTTCTATGTGGACAAACTTTCTCCTCAGACCGCTTTTAAACCTTTCCCCTCTCACCTTAAACCTGACCCCTATAATTTTAGACTCTCCTACCGTGGGACAAAGACTGTGACCATTCGCATTATCCATGCCCCTCATAATTTCTCCAGTGTAGCTACAGAACACAGAGTCTGGCCATCGTACTTTTGGAATCTGGTGTAAGGATAATCCACTTAGCAAGATGACGGTTGACCGCCGTGACCAGCGCAAATTTCATGGACTGGTAGTCCACTGTGAGTGTAACCAAGTAAGAGACTGATTTTGGTGGGCCATGTCATGGGTTTGGAAACTCTTCACTCTGGCCATCCCCTTGTGCAGAGTTGATTGAATTCTACTGGTTTCTCATGGTGTGTTGCTTAGTGAAGGACACCTTCTCGAGCTGCCTGACCTGACTGAACTGGCAGAGACTGTCTTTTGATGTCTGCAATCAGACCATTGGGCATCTCTGTGGAGACTTGCATGATCTCTGTGCAGACTATAGGCTGGTGGTCGGTATCTGCTGGCAAGCATTGACGCTTTCGGGAGGGCGCTGAGTCTGTGCAAGGCCTCTCTTGACTGCCTCCCGGTGGCAAGCTGTGGAACGCGCTTTGTCGCAGGACAAATTGTGCTTTTCAGACAGGAAGCTCTACTGTGTCCTCGCACCATGGATTCCAACTATTAACGCTTGGATAAGCATCACGTCTTTTAATATCTTTGTACTTGCATTCCTGCGCCACTAGGGTCAGTCTTGTGATGAAATTATCTACGTTCTCACCAAGGGTCTGTCGCAGCTGTGACAACCCGAAGCAAGCTGTAAAAACATGGTCCTGCATCCCCAAACGTTGTCCAAGGCCTCAAATGCATCTGTCAGTTCAGGCAAGCATTCTGCAGGTGGAAAGCATCAAAATAATTCTGCCCGAGTTCTCCCAAGTGCATGCAGCGCAGCTTGAGTTTCATTGCCTCCTCCAGCTTTGCTGCTGGTGTTAAAGTTGGTAGAAGCTCAATGTAGTCCAGGAGGGTCGTCTTCCATTGCAGTCAGGTTCCAGGGGTGCAGCCCAAAATGGACTGGGCCCTTGGAGTGGAGGGCCCAGTCTTGATTTGATCCTCGTTGCCCAATGTTATGTCTGCACATCGCAAGAATTACAGTGGAGTAGTATAATTAAACTTTTTTACTGGTTGTTTTACTGGGCAACTTACAGTGTGGGAACGATGAACCAAGTCTGCCAAGATGAAATGCATACGCACTTGAAAGCTTGCGCCCAAAATAGAGTACCGTCTGACACGCAGGAGACCCATTCGATTCACCGTGAAATCAATCCATCGGCCGCATGCGCACTCGTCACATTCTCGCAATTGATCTGATGCAGTACTGTTCTCACAGCGCAAAGGACTCTCTCAAGGAGTGACCATCCCTTCTGAATGTGTAGCTTCTGTATCTCCTGATTCTTGGGCTCCTTTTGGAAACTCAGTTAGCTGAGCTACACACTCTTCCTGTAATCCCTCATCACTGGTTTCACAGTTCCTATAATAAGTGTTCCATCACAGGGGTTCTGCATGTAAGGTTCTGACTGAAACTGAGATGTTGAAGGAGAGACTCATTCTAACTGGACACAATGTTAATTAATTGCTTTCAAAACAGTTTCCTAGAACAATAGAATGTGGATTACTGGTTCTACCCTCTCCAGCCATTTCACCCCACCACTCCCTCCCCCACTTTCTCCCATGCCTTAATCCACTGATTATTCCTCTTGAGGTACCAGACCCCTGCCCCCAGGAGATAAGCCATTCTTTTTCAGCCTCTATCACCAATCCAATGCCCAGCTCCAAATGGGCAGCTGAATTTCCTCCAACACCATGTTCCTCTCAACCTGTGAATGTTAGGATCACCTCCTCTCGCCACTTTGTCCTCCGAACAATTTCAGATGAATGAACACTTTTCACCTTCTGAAGGACAATTAGGAATTGTCAATAAATGCTCAGATTGCTGAAAATGGTATAAACCATTCGAACACTGCTGGAGACATCACTGACCATCAGTGATGAACTGAGCTGAGAAGTGGAGTGCAATCCAGAAAAGTGTGAAGGGATTCACTTTGGAAGGCCGAATTAGAAAGCAGAGTGCAGGGTTAATGGCAGGATTCTTAACCGTGTGGAAGAACTGAGGGATTATGGGATCACATCCATAGATCCCTCAAACTTGTTGTGTTGTTCTTCATTAGTCAGGGGATAGAGTTCAAGAATTGTAAGGCAATGTTGCAGCTCTATAAAACCCTGGTTAGACCACACAGGGAGTCTTGTGTTCAGTTCTGGTTAGAGTCATAGAGTCATAGGAAAATGCAGCACAGAAAGAGGCTCTTGGCCCATCTAGTCCATGCCAAACTAGTTAAATTCCCTACTCCCATCAAACAGCACTGGGTCCATAGCCCTCCATACCCCTACCATCCATGTACCCATCCCAACTTTACTTAAATGTTGAAATGGAGCTCACATACACCATTTATGCTGGCAGCTCGTCCCACACTCTCATGACCCTCTGAGTGAAGAAGTTTCCTGTCATGTTCCCCTTTCACCCTTAACCCATGACCTCTGGTTGTAATCCCACCCAACATCAGTGGAAAAAGCCTGCTTGTATTTATCCATCTATATCCCTCATAATTTTGTATACCTCTATCAATTATCCTCTCAATCTTCTACGTTCCAAGGAATACAGTCCTAACCTATTCAATTTTTCCTGATAACTTAAGTCCTCTAGACCCAGATCCTTGTAAATTTTCTCTATACTCTTAAACCTTATTTACATTTTTCCTGTAGGTAGGTGACCAAAACTGCAGACAATACTCTAAATTAGGCCTCACCAGTGTCTCAGTGTCAGGAAGTGGCCTGGTTGAGGGAAGTGCCTGGTGTGAAAAGTGCTAGTCTTTGGCTCGAGGGTCTTCGGCGAGGAGACTACGCCAGGCACAATTGCAGAGGGTGAAGACATGACTGCTAAGCTGATTCAGTGTGCTACGTGCATGATGTGGGAGGTCAGGGACACTGATGGTGCCCCAGGCTGCTACAGCTGTGGAAAGTGTGTCCAGATTCAGCTTCTGAAGGAGCATGTAGCAGCACTGAAGAAAGAACTGGATGACCTCAGGTTTATCCATGAAAACGAGGGTTTTCTGGACAGGACCTACAGTGAGGTCGTTACACCAAGGATACCGGAAGAGAGAAAGGGGATGATGAGGAAGGAAAGGATGCTTGAAGTACAGGAGACCCCAGGGAATGTACCTCTCGTAAACAGGTTCACCCTCTTGGAAGCTGTCAGGACAGAAGATACTGCCAGTCTGAGAGGCGGACAGGTCTGTGAGCTGAAAATTGGTGCAGAAGCAGAGCCGAGGAGTCAGACATCAGGAAGAGCCGTGGTAGTAGGGGACTCCATAGTAAGAGGTACGGAAAGGGGTTTCTGCGGCAATAGGCGAGATTTAAGAATGGTGTTGCCTCCCTGGTGCTAGGATCCAGGACATCACGGACCGATTGCAGGGAATCCTCAAGGGTGAAGGTGAACAGCCGGAAGTGGTAGTGCATGTCGACACAAATGACATCGGGAAGAAGAGGAAGGACATTCTGCAGCGCGACTTCAGAGAACTCGGAAGAAGGCTGAAAAGCAGGACTTCCAGGGTGGTTATCTCTGGTTTGCTTCCAGTTCCTCGTGCTGGAGAGGGCAGGAACAGGGAGATAATGGATCTGAATGTGTGGCTGAGGAACTGGTGCAGGAAGCAAGGATTTACATTCTTGGACCACTGGGATCTGTTTTGGGGTAGGGATGAATTGTACAAAAGGGACGGGTTGCACCTTAACAGGCGGGGGACCAGCATTCTGGCAGACAGGTTTGCCACTGCAACATGGATGTGTTTAAACTAAGTAGTGGGGGGGGGAGGGGATGAACTGGAAATATAAGGATGGAGTTAAAGGGAAAGTGAAAATAAGAAAAGTTAAAAAGGACAACAGAATCAATGGAGTAGAAAGCTCAAGAAGAGATCATACAGTATGGCCAAGTGAAATAGGAATTGATAGGAAAGGAGAGGGGAGTACCGAATTATAAGTATTATATATGAATGCACGAAGTATAAGGAATAAAGTAGATGAGCTTGAGGCTCAGTTGGAAATTGGCAAGTACAATGTTGTGGGAATAACTGAGACATGGCTTCAAGCGGACAGGGCCTGGGAAATGAATATTCAAGGATATATACATCTTATCGAAAGGACAGACTGACTGGCAGAGGGGGTGGGGTGGCTCTGTTGGTGAGGAATGATATTCAGTCCCTTGCGAGGGGGGACATAGAATCTGGGGATGTAGAGTCAGTATGGATAGAACTGAGAAATTCTAAGGGTAGAAAGACCCTAATGGGAGTTATCTACAGGCCCCCAAACAGCAGTCTGGATGTAGGGTGTAAGTTGAATGAGGAGTTAAAATTGGCATGTCACAAAGGTAATGATACAGTTGTCATGGGGGATTTCAACATGCAGGTAGACTGGGAGAATCAGAATGGTACTGGACCCCAAGAAAGGGAGTTTGTGGAGTGCCTCCGAGACGGATTCTTAGAACAGCTTGTACTGGAGCCTACCAGGGAGAAGGCAATTCTAGATTTAGTGTTGTGCAATGAACCGGATTTGATCAGGGACCTCGAGGTAAAGGAACCATTATGAGGTAGTGACCATAATATGATATGTTTTAACCTACAATTTGAGAAGGAGAAGGGAAAATCGGATGTGTCAGTATTACAGTTGAACAAAGGGAACTATGGAGCTATGAGGGAGTTGCTGGCCAAAGTTCAATGGAACAATACCCTAGCAGGGATGACAGTGGAACAACAATGGCAGGTATTTCTGGGAATAATGCAGAAGGTGCAGGATCAGTTCATTCCAAAGTGGAAGAAAGATCCTAAGGGGAGAAAGGGGCGGCTGTGGCTGACGAGGGAAGTAAAGGGCAGTATAAAAATAAAAGAGAAGAAGTATAACATAGCAAAGATGAGTGGGAAACCGGAGGACTGGGAAGCTTTTAAAGAGCAACAGAAGATAACAAAAAAGGCAATATGCCAAGAAAAAATGAGGTACGAAGGTAAACTAGCCAAGAATATAAAGGAGGATAGTAAAAGCTTTAGGTATGTGAATAGCAAAAAAATAGTTAAGACCAAAATTGGGCCATTGAAGACAGAAATGGGTGAATTTATTATGGGGAACAAGGAAATGGCAGATGAGTTGAACAGGTACTTTAGATCTGTCTTCACTAGGGAAGACACAAACAATCTCCCAGATGTAATAGTGGCCAAAGGAACTAGGGTAAAGGATGAACTGAAGGAAATTTATATTAGGCAAGAAATGGTGTTGGATAGACTGTTGAGTCTGAAGGCTGATAAGTCCCCGGGACCCGATGGTCTGCATCCCAGGGTACTTAAAGAGGTGGCTCTAGAAATCGTGGACGCATTGGTAATCATTTTCCAATGTTCTATAGATTCAGGAACAGTTCCTGCTGATTGGAGGGTGGCTAATGTTGTCCCACTTTTCAAGAAAGGAGGGAGAGAGAAAACAGGGAATTATAGACCGGTTAGCCTGATGTCAGTGGTGGGAAAGATGCTGGAGTCAATTATAAAAGAAGAAATTACGACACATTTGGATAGCAGTAGAAGGATCAGTCCGAGTCAGCATGGATTTATGAAGGGAAAATCATGCTTGACTAATCTTCTGGAGTTTTTTGAGGATGTAACTATGAAAATGGACAAGGGAGAGCCAGTGGATGTAGTGTACCTGGACTTCCAGAAAGCTTTTGATAAAGTCCCACATAGGAGATTAGTGGGCAAAATTAGGGCACATGGTATTGGGGGCAGAGTACTGACGTGGATTGAAAATTGGCTGGCTGACAGGAAACAAAGAGTAGTGATTAACGGGTCCCTTTCGGAACGGCTGGCTGTGACCAGTGGGGTACCGCAAGGTTCGGTGCTGGGACCGCAGCTATTTACAATATACATTAATGATTTAGATGAAGGGATTAAAAGTAACGTTAGCAAGTTTGCTGATGACACAAAGCTGGGTGGCAGTGTGAAATGTCAGGAGGATGTTATGAGAATGCAGGGTGACTTGGACAGGTTGGCAAATGTATGGCAGATGCAGTTTAATGTGGATAAATGTGAGGTTATCCACTTTGGGGGCAAGAACAGAAAGGCAGATTACTATCTAAATGGAGTCAAGTTAGGAAAAGGAAAAGTACAATGAGATCTAGGTGTTCTTGTACATCAGTCAATGAAAGCAAGCATGCAGGTACAGCAGGCAGTGAAGAAAGCTAATGGCATGCTGGCTTTTATAACAAGAGGAATTAAGTATGGGAGTAAAGAGGTCCTTCTGCAGCTGTACAGGGCCCTGGTGAGACCCCACCTGGAGTATTGTGTGCAGTTTTGGTCTCCAAATTTGAGGAAGGACATTCTTGCTATTGAGGGAGTGCAGCGTAGGTTCACAAGGTTAGTTCCCGGATTGGCGGGACTGTCATATGTTGAAAGATTGGAGCGACTGGGCTTGTATACATTGGAATTTAGAAGGATGAGAGGGGATCTGATTGAAACATATAAGATTATTAAGGGATTGGACACACTGGAGGCAGGAAGCATGTTCCCGCTGATGGGTGAGTCCAGAACTAGAGGCCACAGTTTAAGAATAAGGGGTAGGCCATTTAGAACAGAGATGCGGAAAAACTTTTTCACCCAGAGAGTGGTGGATATGTGGAATGCTCTGCCCCAGAAGGCAGTGGAGGCCAAGTCTCTGGATGCATTCAAGAGAGAGTTAGATAGAGCTCTTATAGATAGCAGGGTCAAAGGATATGGGGAGAGGGCAGGAACGGGGTACTGATTGTGTATGATCAGCCATGATCACAGTGAATGGCAGTGCTGGCTAGAAGGGCCAAATGGCCTACTCCTGCACCTACTGTCTATTGTCTATTGTCATTATAGGAAGGATGTGGAAGCGTTGAAGAGGGTGCAGAGGAGATTTAGCAGGATGCTGTCTGGATTAGAGAGCATATCTTTTGAGGATTGATTGAGCAAGCTAGGAGTTTTCTCTTTGGAGCAAAGGTTGGCGTGAGGTAACTAGATAGAAGTATATAAGACAATAAAAGGCATAGATCGAGTGGAGAGCCAGAACTTTTTTTCACTGAGTGAAAATGCCTAATATGAGAGGGAATAATTTTAAGGTGATTGGAGGAAAATATAGGTGGGATATCAGGGATACATATTTTACACAGGGAGAAGTGAGTGTTTGAACACGTTGTTAGAGGTGGTGAAGGCAGGCACATTAGAAACATTTAAGAGATTTTTAGATAGGCACATCGATGAAAGAAAATGGAGGCTATGTGGGAGGGAAGTGTCAGTATTATATTGGGGTAGGTTGAAAGATTTGTTACAACCTTGTGGGCTGAAGGGCCTGTGCTGTGGTTTATTGTTCTATGTTCTAAAACATCAGTGCCTTTGGTTGTTTTCCTTCAACACCATGTTCCCCAGCAACTGTGGCATTGTAATATGGAGGATCACCTCGAGATATTCTGGGTAATATAATTGGCTTTAGATGGCATTATCTTGCTGCGAGTGAGAGAAGTTGGTTAATAGACTGACAGGCAATAGAGAGGGTATCACTGACTGTCAACGCAGGGAGGGCAGGAGATTCATCCTTCTCTATGGTGCCTTGCTCCTGCTCCAAGGGGAGGCATAAGTGACCTAGCAATCTTCCACAGAGCAGCTTGGATACTCAGCTGCTTCCAGTACTGGAGCCCTGGACAATGATGGCAGTGACCTGGAGTATGATGGCAGAAACCAGGGCCTTCTTTGTACCTCACTTGCATTGTCTGGTACAAATGGCTGGTCCATCTGGGTATCCAAGAGCAGAGCTGGTGCTGTGCCTGCTGGGTTCCCTGTTGTTTGGTTGAGAATGTTTGAGGTATGATCAGTAAGTTTTCAGATGACACTAGAATTGGTGGTGTAATGGAAAGTTAAAGATGTTTCCTATGGTTACAACAGAATCAGGATCAACTGGAAAAGTGGGTCAAGAAATAGATTATGGAATCTAAGCCAGACAAGTGTGAAGTGTTAGATTTTGGGAAGTTGAAGCAGGGCAAGATACAGTGAGTGCTCGGGCCCTGAGGAGTGTTGCTGAACAGAGAGATTTGGGGGTCAAGTACATACTCCCTTGAAAGTAGCAACACAGGTAGACAGGGTGGTGACAAGCTTGCCTTCATTAATTAACAGCATCATGTTAAAGCTGTTAGGTCCCACTTGGAGTATTGTGTTCAATTCTGACTGCATGTCCAGAAGAAAGATGTGATTAGACTAGAGAGGGTACAGGAAAGGTTTGCATGGATGTTGCCAGGACTGGAGCCTTTGAGTCATAAGGAGAGATTGGACAGGTTGGGGACTGTTTTCACTCGAGCAAAAGGAGTCCAAGGGGTGAACTGATTGAGGTTAAAAAAATTATGAGGGGCATAGATAAGGTGAATGGTCACGCTCTTTGTCCCACGGTAGGAGAGTCTAAAATTAGAGGGGTCAGTGAGAGGGGAAAGGTTTAAAAGGGGTCCGAGGAGAAAGTTTGTCCACATAGAAGATGGTGGGTATATGGAACAAGCTGTCAGGGGAAATGATTAAGGAAGTTACAATAATAATGTCTGAAAGATATTTGAGCAGGTTCGTGAATAGGAAAGACTTAGAGGGATATGGACCAAACACATCTTAGATAGGATGATAGGCACCTTGGTCAGCATGGCTAGATTGGGTCAAACGGCTTGTTTCTATGTTGTATAATTCTATGAATTTGTGAATCTAACAGAGTTGGTCCTTCCCCTCTGGAGAACTGGTCACAATGCGTCCCTGCTCCACCTCTCCACCCACCTCCCATAGCCTACTCATGACTCATCACATCTAGACTATCCCTCATGCTGATGAAGGGCCAATATCTGTGAGTTCCTTCCTCATTTTCATGTCCTTTGGCTAGGATGGGATTTCTACAATATACAGAGAGTTCTATGGTGTGGCCATGATGGGGGAAGGCTCATTCAAACTATTTGAAATTGACAGTAATATTTGAATGTATGAGATATGGGATGTGCGGAAACCACTCCCACCATTCACTAAGTTAACAGTCCTGCTGAAACATTCTCTATATCCTTCCTAAGACCTTGATGTTCTATCTTCCCACTATCTCTCATTCTACTTCTGAACTTTCTCTCTCTCTCCCTCTTTCTCTCACTTTTCTACCTGGTTCTGATACCTTCTCTCTTCCTGTCTTTTTTTCTTTGATTCGGATATTTACTTCTCTCTCTCTCTCTCTCTCTCTCCCCCACCCCTTTCCTTCGTTCCCTCTGGTTCAGATATTTATTTTTCTCCTTCACTCCTCTCTCTGATTTTTATGCTTATTTCTTCCACTCTTCTAAAAATTCCCTATTTCTCTTGCTTCTAGTATTTCAGTTTTTTGCTTTCTTTCTCTGAAGTTCCATCATTTATTTCTCTTTGCATGACCAGTTTTCTCTCTCTATTTTGCTGTTCAGCTATGTCTCTCTCTTTCTCACTGGGACTAATACTCATCTCTTTATCTCTGCTGCCCAGTTCCCTTTCTCCCTCCCCCTCTCTCTCTATATATATATCTCTATCTCTATCACTTTCTCTTTTCTCTGTCTCTCTCTTTCCCCTCTCTCATTCACTCTGTTTCCTTTGTTTATCCTGTTTACCCCCTCTCTGCTTCTGGTTTTTAACCCTCTCTGGTTTGCTGTCATTTTACAGCCCAGTTGCAAGGATGTCCATTGGTCTATTTGGAGCTGTTGTTGCATTCTTGATTGCTGGGATTGTCCAGTTGCAAATTCAGGTGAGGCAAGGAAGCAGGAAGCTTTTAACTTTCACTTCTGAATTTTTCGGTTTGGATGGGAAAGATGGGAACGGGGATGGGAAAGGTGGCGGCGAGCTGCAGGGGCATATCTCAGCAGAGAGGAGCGACTTTAACCTTTCCTAGAAATTCTGATCTTTGGATTTCTTTCACAGAAGTGGCAGGTTCTACCTCAGCAAGATGGTGTGACTGAACTGAAAATTTATAATGGAGCGTTTTGTAAACTTAACATTGATTTTTTGGAAAATCATTTTGTGATGGATCAGCACATGGTAAGAACGATTTACATTGTAGCTTCCTGTAAAATCACTTGAGCTAATTTACAAGGAACCATATGTACTGACCGTGATTTGGAAAGGATAGGATGTTGGGAATGGATTTGATGAGAATCATGCTATGCTCTATACAACCTAATCCTCTCACCCAGCCATCATATTCCACTCCTTCCTCACCTTGTCTTTGTCCAGCTTCTCTAAAATCCATCTCCACTGATCATCTCATCTATTGGAAGATGTATCACTCTGTGTGAGACAAGTTTCTCCAAGTAAAATTGTTGGTAGCTATATTATGTTTATACTGCTGATTTTTGGACGTTCCTATATCAAAAATTCTCACAGTTTTAAAAATTGCTATTCAGTCACCCCATAATTTCTTTATAAAATGACTCACCTTGCTCAGTTTGAAAGCATGAACCATTGCAGACAAGAAATGATGCAGGTGAAATGTAAAGGAGGAATGCACCATACAGAGGTAGAAATCCATTTTTTGCTGTGTGCACAATGTGGAAACATGCATGGTGAGTTTGCCTCTGAAATTAATTTCCATTGAACTTAATTTCTGAAGAGCTCATAGAGAACTACATTCTGCATTTGGGACAGAGTGCTGAGGACAAGTTTCTACATACATTGTATTTACTCAAAATTATGGTTACATTCCCTAGATCAGGCTCAGAATGACATGGAGCAGGTTGGGGGTGGCGTGCGGATGTGTGTTGGGGAACTGAAGTTTCTTTCTTTGGACCCAACACTGATCTGCTGAAGGTCAGCCCTTGCATATGGATTAGAAAAACAAATTTATTGTATGAAGTTAGTATTTAGCTGGATTTTGGAATGTTTTGGCAGCTGGATCCAAAGCCATGAAGAACGCTGATCCATTGTTTTGCGCTGCCTTTCATCTTTGTTTCATAATCCACACAGGTTTGTCTCCAGTGGCTGTTTTACAGTTTACAGAGTGAATGTCGGGGGTGGGGGGGGGGGGGGGGGGGAAACAGTCACCATCAGTGCAAGGCCCTTTGGAAAGCCCCCAGTCACCACTTATCCAGTCTCAAAACCTGGATTTCATTGAGGCAGAATGGAGGGTTGATGTTCCTCTGGAGAGTTGAGGTTAGCTGCCTCACTGAGATGCAATAACTCTTTCCTGTTGGCATGGTATGTTAGTTTAGTAAAGTTCAAAGTAAATTTATTATCAAAGTGCATATATGTCACCATATACAACCCTGAGATTCATCTTTTGTGGACATACTCAATAAATCCAATCGCCATAATAGAATCAATGAGAGATCACACCCAACAGGGTGGACAACCAGTGTGCAAAAGACAACAAACTGTGCAAATACAAAATAAATAAGCAATCAATATCGAGAACATGAGATGAAGAATCCTTGAAAGTAAGTCCAGAGGTTGTGGGAATAGTTCATTGAAATTATCCTCTCTGGTTCATGGGCCAAATGCTTACCTGATTTCCATCAGGGTGGATAACCTGCCTCACCTGGACAACTTCTGGAGAGAATCACATGTACCTCCAATATTCTGATCTCTGATGCTTCCTCAACACAAGGGCGTGCTGATCATGGACTTTGAGATATATCAACTTAACCCTTGGATATGTGTCTGAGGGCTGAGCAGTACATTCCTCAGAGTGTTGTGGAATTCCTAGGTAGCTCTGCTTGTCTCTGAAATGTCTTCAGGTATCCTATTCTCAAGACACTCAGAGATAGAGAAGTATGATCATCTCAGAATAACCCTCATTGTTAGGAGAACACTCAGCATTCTTCTCTGTAAAGTTCTGTCACATTTTCTGTGGTCCTTCACTGTATGTACCAACACTGTATGGGCCAGGCTACAATAAACACAAAAAGCAAACTGCAAATAACTGATTTAAATAATTGTTTGTTCCAGCTCTCTCCCCACTATCCTGCGCCCATCGATCCTTACCCACTACGCATCGCTCCTTTGCACTGCTTAGTGCCTCCGTTGTCAGAAAGCTTCAACTTCACAATGGGCTCAGAGGCCAGAAGTACCCTCTTCATCATGCAAGATCTCAAGAGTAGGGAATTAACTGTTGAACAGGTGAGTGGGATGAATGGGCAAAGATAGAATGAGAAAAAAAAGTATTTGTACAAATGATAGATTAGGTTTTGGTTTCTAGCCTGGTCATTCTATACACTGCATAAACTTAAAGACTAATCCCAGAAGGGAACTCAGGGTTTCTAATTATACAAGGCTGCAGTGGTATAAGTGTGGGCTGAGGCTTTATAAAGTATTGATCAGACCACACTTGGAGTACTGTGAGCAGAAATGAGCCCTTTGTCTAAGAAAAGATATGCTGACATTGGAGAGGGTTCAGAGGAGGTTCACGAAAATTATTCTGGGAATGGAAGGGTTAAAGTAGAAGTTCATGGCTCTGGTCCTGTACTTGCTGGGGTTCAGAAGAATGGTGGGGGGGGGGAGCGAGCTCTTTCAAACCTATTGAATATGAAAGACCTAGATAGAGTGGATGTGGAGAGGATGTTTCCTACAGTGGGAGGAGTCTAGGAGCAGAAGGAACAGCCTCAGAATAGAGGGACATTCAATTGGAATGGAGATGAGAAAGAATTTCTTTAGCCAGATGGGAGTGAATCAGTGGAATTCACTGCTATGGATGGTTGTGCAGGCCAAGTCATTGAGTATATTTAAAGCAGTGGTTCTTGATTGGTCAGGGTATCAAAGGTTATGGGGAGAAGGCAGGAGAATGGGGTTGAGAGGGATAATAAATCAGCCGTGATGGAATGGAAGTGCAGGCTTGATGGTCTGAATTAAGAAATGACTTAATTCTGTTTCTATGTCATACGGACTTGTGGGACTGGTGAGGCTTTGAGGACAGGCCATTCAATTCAACCACACGCGGGCATTACTTCTACCTCTGACTGGCAAAGTGTTTTATCCAAGAGAGATACTGGCACAGACCTAGGAGACATGATGTAGAGCGAGCTTTAAAATATATTTCATCCTGTGCTATACCTTATTAAGGTATATTTGATGGGATTATGTAGACTGACTGCTACTCAGTATCTGACCACTGCTCAGCTCCTCCTTTGGGAGTGTATCATGGTCCAGTGTCAACAGAGATTCATTTTGCATCTAGATTATGTTGCATCCAATCATGAAATATTTAAAGGTGCCTCTGTAATTGAACTGGACAGTATTCCATTTCCATTACTACCAATCCTCGAGTATAAGACAAAGATGTACCGGGATGCTGTCTGGATTAGAGAGCATATTTCATGAGGATAAGCTGAATAAGCTATGGCTTTTCTCTCTGGAGTGAAGATGGATGGGAGGTGATTTAATAAAAGAATACAGGATGATAAGGGGAATAGTTCGAGTGGATAGCCAGAGACTTACTCCCAGGGTGGAAATGGCTAACATGAGGGGACATGGTAATTTTAAGTTGACTGGAGGAAAGTATAGGGATGTGTCAAAGGTAAATATTTTACAGAGAGCGTAGTGATTGCATGGAATGCCCTGCCAGAGATGGTGGTAAAGGAAGATACATTAGGGGCATTTGAGAAACTCTTAGATGGGCACATAGATGATAGAAAAAATGGAGGGCAATGGGGGGGATTAGATTGATTTTAGTGCAGGTTGAAAGGGCCAAAGGGCCTCTACTGTGCTGTACTGCTCTATGTTACAAAATTGCACAGGTGTAGATGATTAATTGTAGAACTTTGGCTTCAGTATTGCAGAAATGTTTGTGATTATTTATATCCCTACAGATTCCTGACAACAATATGAAGATTTTGGATAACTTAGCACTTGTTCGGTATGTTTGCTGCACTTGGAGGTGTTGACATCCAACCAATCACATAGCAAAAGACCCCTGCGTACACTGGTGTGTTACATGGTATCCATGTCTGACTTTGAAAACTGCTTGGAATTGTGGAGCCTGAAAAAAATGCGAAGCTTCAATTAGTATATCAGGATCTTGAGCTGCACCCCAGCCATGGTCCATTAGAAGGCCTTTAGAAATTGGTTAAACTCAAGCTACATATTAAGACCATAAGATATAGAAGCAGAAGTGGGCCATTTTGCCCATCGAGTCTGCTCCGCCATTCGATTATGGCTGATCCAATTCTTCCAGTCATCCCAACTCCCCTGGAGGTCTCCTGGTACCACAGAATACTTGCTGGGTCCTTTCTCACCAAATACCCACCTTAATCATTGCTATTCATGGGACCTTTGGGCATTGATGTAGGTTACAATTGTTATACCCTGACAGACAGATAATTTCCCGGGACCTCATTGGCATCAGTTGTTCACTGGAATTGTAATTGTAAGGATCCAGGATGGTTGTCTGCTGGAGTTAGGCCCATTAAGGCATGCAGCTCATTAGCCAACCACTGGTTAGATCTATAGGACTGGCCTATTTTATGAGGCGCTGCTGTAATTATGATCCATTTTCCATAGGATTTTGCTCCTGCCGGGAACAGCGTCAATGAACCACAACAGAACTGTGAGATTGATGTGCAAACCAGATACTTTTGAAGATTTAGCTGTAATGGCATCTGTCGTATCAAACTACACATCTGTGCAACTAGGCAGGTGAGATTGATGGCATGAATTTTCATTTTTACTTTCTATTCTGATTGAACTGTGAATGTCTTCTGCTTAAATATTTCCCTGTCCTCTTGTGAAGGCTCTTTTTCCACCACCGGTGGCTCCAGTTTTCATATCCTACAATGCTCCCATAGTTCTCCATTCTTTATATTTGGAGATTTATTTGTTCATTTTCCAATGCCTTTTGTAATTGTGTTTGATCATATGTTTTTGGGAATGTTGGGATAATCTTTGTTTCCCTTCTTGCCATATAGTTTGAGCATTGAACCGAGTTTATCTCCTATGCCCTCGCCCAGTTAATTTAGTTCATTTAGTTAATTTGCCCCTTCTTGCTTTGAATGATGTCCTGTTCCCGTCTGATGTTTCTCTAGTTAGATTTTAAAAACATATAGAAGTGGTGTGTGACTTACCGCTTGACTCTCAGAGTCTTTCCATCTACAAGTTATATTGCAGTGTGGTAGAATAATCTCTACTTACAATATAGATGACATGAAATCTTGGACTTATCAGCTACACCTACATTCTGTGAGATGAATTAAAGGTGCCAAGAACCTCACTCTCAAACTTTGCCAAATGTTGATTCTTAGTAATTGGAATATTCTCAACGGTTAAACATTCCCAATTCCTGCATACCTCCTTGATCAGACAGTCTGGAAACTCAAATTCACTGTGATTTGTAGGCCCACACACCCAGGTGTAATCCTGATCCTAGCTATTGTGTGGAGCTTGTAGGCTCTTTTAGAAATTCTCTGGGCACCCCCTCCCTGCCCCCACCTCCAGTTTCCTCCCACATCCCAAAGTCATGTCAGCAGTTTAATTGGTGACTGTAAATTACCCCTTAGTGCAGGTAAACGGTAAAAGACTCCAAAGTATGTTGAAGAGCATGTGAGAGAGTATAAAGTACAGGGTTACAGGGAGATAAGATAGTGGGACTGATGGGATTGCTTCCCTGGGAGTGGTATGGACTCAGCAAGTATCAAACCCACACTCATTCATTACTTTTACACATTCAAAACACAATCACCCACAAAAATAAAAGACTATTTCCTTGTCAAATGATCCTAATTCTGTACTGTGTGCGTTTTAACGTCATCATTTAGGTCACTTTTAATCTTAGCCTTTGCCCCAACCATGTCCTGTGTACTCTTTACTTACCTCAGGTGCTCTTTAGAGCTGTCAGAGGAGGCTGGGCTCAGATTTCTGCCTGTTGGGGGAGAGGTGGTGCTGAAGGAAGGTGGAGTTTATACAATTGTTCTCTATCAAGCAAACAACACAGCAAATGTAAGTATAGTTAAGGGAATGATATGCATAGCTCCCTCATGGTATATTTGACAATGTCATCTTTAATTTACTGTATCCAATTCTCTTTAAATGCCTCAAGTTCCGTGTTCATGTTCCAACTCTCTTGTCTTCTCTTCTGTTGGGTAAAAGGTGCTAATGCTTGCTAGCATTGCTAGTAATCAGATGCTTGAATGCCCTTCTTATATGCCAAAAGATGAAATAGGAAATAAGAAATAGGAGCAAGAGTAGGCTGTCTGGCACATTGAGCCTGCTCCGCCATTCAATAAGATCATGGTTGATCTGGCTCAGCTGACTCAGCTCTACCTACCTGTCTTTCCCTCTGATCCCTTAATCCCCTGCTGTGCAAAATCTATCTAATTGTGCCTTAAATATATTTAATGAGGTAGTTTCTATTGCTTTCTTAGGCAGAAAATTCCAGATTCACTACTCACTGGGAAAAGCAGTTTCTCCTCATCTCCATCCTAAATATAATCTCCCAAATCTTGAGGCTACATCCCCTAGTTCTATTCTCACTTAGCAGTGGAAACAATTTTCCAGGCTCTATCTTATCTACCCCTTTCATAATTTTATATATTCCTATAAGATTCCCTCTCATTCTTTTGAATTGAATCTCTCCTCATAGGTTGACACCTTCATCTCCGGAATCAACCTGGTGAACCTCCCCTGCAGTTCCTCTAAAGCCAGTATATCTTTCCTCAAGTAAGGAGACCAGAAGTGCACTCAGTGCTCCAGGTGTGACCTCACCTGTACAGTTGCAGCTTAACTCCCTGCTCTTAAATTCAGTATCTCCGGTAATGGAGGCCAACATTCCATTTGCCATCTTGATAACCCATTGCACCTGCAAACTAACTTCTTGTGATTAATGCACAAACTAACCCACGTCGCTCTGCACAACAGCGTGCTGCAATCTTTCACCATTTAAATAATAATCTGATTTTCTAGCTTCCTTCCAAAATGGATGACCTCACATTGTTCAGAGGATGTAGACAGTCTGTGGAGATATATAGATAGATTAAGTGAGTGAACAAGTGTCTGGCAGATAGAGTACAATGAAATCTTGAACTCTTCATCTCCAAATCAACCTTGCTCTTTACTTGTCTACCTGCACTGCACTTCCTTTGCATTATATTCGCCATTCTGTTTTCCTTTTTGATATAATTATATTGTGCATGATCTGTCCAAGTGACATGCAAAACAAAGCTTTTCACCGTATCTCTATGCATGAGATATTAACAAGCCAATCCAATCGAATCCCATTCAGTACAGGTGGTATCACTCCCTGCACAAAACTCCCTTCAAAGCATTGTGGGGAAACTTAGTTAAGTGTGACCATTGCTGGTAACTCCTGGGAGAACTTGTTTTTGACACCATAAAGGTTGATTGGCTCCTTGTAGGATGTAAACCACTTCCCTGATCTAGTTATGTTTCTGGTCAAAGGTGAAGTCATAACAATGATGGTGGTGAACAGAGATGGTAATGCCTTTGAACTTCAATGGTAGGTGGTTATATTCTCTTTGGTTGGAGATGGTTGTTGCCCGGAACTTATGAGATACGAATATTGCTTGCCGCCTATGAGCTCTTTGGCTGAAGGTTATCAAGGCTTTGCTTTATGGAGGTATGGGCTGCTTTATTTCGTGTGGAGCTCTGAATAGAATTGAACATTGTGCAATCATTTGTGAACACTCCCACTCCTG
Source organism: Hypanus sabinus (assembly GCF_030144855.1). Lineage (NCBI taxonomy): Eukaryota > Metazoa > Chordata > Chondrichthyes > Myliobatiformes > Dasyatidae > Hypanus > Hypanus sabinus. Next base: position 10,563,835 of record NC_082738.1, on the reverse strand, counting down.
AATGTCCTTGATTTAGACAATGAAACTAATTGCATAAGGACCTTCTGCTTGTTCTTCTGGGGGTGTGCTGGTTGAATGGCAGCCATCTTCCTTTGTGTGAGGTATGACCCCAAACTCTCGAATACTTTCCTTTTGATGGCCATTGACATCAGTCTGACTAGGTCATCCACACGTCACTCTCTAACAAATGCAGTCACTCCAAACTTTCCTGTAGAATTCAGCTCTTTCGTCCATGTTTGTACAGAGACTTTAAGGATGTTTGGAGCTGTGTGGTAAACTCAGTGGGTAATCAATTGGCAGTTGTTGGAGTTTCTTCCCTTTATTTGACAGAACCATTGATGGCACTTTCCATCAGTTTGCTGCTGAACGAGAGCAGCCAGATTGGATAACAATTAGATTGGATTTGCCCTGCATTTTATGACCTTACCTGGGTAATTCTCCACATTTCTGGGCATCTACTGGTGATGTTACCATACAGGAACAGCTTGGTTAACAGTGCATCTAGTTCTGGAGTACAGGTCTTCATTCTAATAGCTGGGCTGATGTCTGGTCAAAGACCTTTGCTATCTCCAGTGCTCTCAGCTCTTTCTTGCCGTGAAGTGAATCAAATTGACTGGAAACTGACATCTGATGGTGAGGATCTTGGGGGGAGGCTGAAGTGAGCACCCCTGAGTGAACATGGTAGTGAGCGTTCTAATCTTGTCTCCAGAGCACACACATGAAGTTCACTGTTGTGGGGATGGGGACCACCCTCCTCCTATTGACCATTAAGTTGTCCACGGCCTTTATTTCTAGATGTGCTAAGTCCACAGAGCTTCCATCTGATCCATTGATTGTGGGATTGTTTTACTGTTTAGAACATGTGTAGACTAGTACTGAAGCTTTGTTTCTATATCCCTGTTGCTGTTCTCTACAGATCGAGTTGTGTGAGGTGTAGATAGAGTAGACAGACAATATCTTTTAGCTACAATTGAGAAGTTTAAAACAAGAGGGTATGTATTTAAGGTGAGAGTATAAAGGAGATGTGTGAGTCCGAGTTGTGGGGATCTGGAATGCGCTGCTAGGGGTGATGGCAGAGCCAGACAACAAAGGGGAATTTAAAAGACTCTTAGAGATGAGGCAAGTGGAGGTGAGGCAGAGTTGAGATGGAGCCCGGGCCTGGGAGCAAGGAAAGACCAGAGGTTTGATCAATTTAAGCGCCGGATGAATTGGAAAGGTTGAGTATGGGGTGGACAGGCCTGGACCCGGGCCCAAGAGCAAGGAACAACCTGAGGTATGGATGATTTAAGCGCTGGGCCAGACTGAAAAGGTCAGGGTGTTGAGACCGGAGGCAAGTGATAGGCCAGTTCAGCTCGCTGCTCTGTGAGGTTTACTCATCTCCGCGCTGAACTGAAGCTGTGGTCTGCAACTAAGGGGCTGCTAGCTTCATGTCTGTGGACTTAGTTTTGTGAACTTCAGTTCTGAATGCTATTTGTTTCCTTTTATTCTTTGCACAATTTGTTTTTTTTCTGCACATTGGGTGTTAGACTGTTTTTTTAATGGGTTCTACTGTGTTTGTTTTGTAAGATGTACCTCAAGGTTGTCTAAAGTATACATACTTTGATAATAAATGTACTATGAACTTGAACTTTGATAAGTACATGATTATGCAGAGAAGGGAGGGATATGATTGATGTGTGGGAAAGAGGGATTAGATTAATTTGGATTTTTTAAAATTTGTGGGCTGAAGGCCCTGTCCTGTGATGTGCTCTTCTATGTTCTATGTTCCAGGTTGCTGATGGCTTTCACCTGACCATCTTCCTTTCATAAAAAGCTGGAAATTGGAACCAGATGGGAGAATAGTTTAGCTCATGGTGGAGAGGCAGAGCAGACTCGATGGGCCGAATGGCCTACTTCAGCTCCTTTGTCTTATGATCTTGTGATATACTTATATAGTTTGGGAGGAGATACTAGCATAGCAGTCATTATAATACTATAACGGCCCCGGGATCAATTCCCACCACTGTGAGAAGTTTTTACGTTCTCCCAGTGACCATGTGGGTTTCCTCCGGGTGCTCCAGTTTTCTCCCACAGTCCAAAAACATATGGATCATTAGGTTAATTGGTCACATGGGTGCAATTGGGCATTGAGGGCCTGTTATCTCTAAATAAGTTAATACTACAAGTAATGATTTTTCTTTTTGTCAGGTCACCATGCAGTTGCTCATTGACAGTTGGCCAAAGACGGTCTCGGTGATGTGGCAGATTCCACAGTACCTGGTACTCGCAATATCTGAGATACTGTTTGTGGTGCCTGGTCTGCATTTGGCTTATACTCAGGTAAAAGGCTTTAACTCTCAGAGTCATTGGGCCTCCTAATGTTAATCACATTGATCATTTGGTGTCTTCATTATCAGGCACATCAACCAGGCACCAAGTCCAGCCAGTGCCCTCCCTTTCAGTATCTAAATTCTGGGTTGAAAGCTCTTTGGAAAAAGTTGCAAATTTTGGGATTTCACCTACATATCTGCAGAGGATGAACTATTCAGCTTTTAACCTTGTTCGATTAGTCACAGTTAATCTGAGGTCGGCCTTTAAGATTGTGTAACCCTAGCCTGCATTATAAGCACAGAACACCCCATATCATGCTGGCTGTATTTCATTCACAGTTTGGTATGGGCCCCCAAATCCTAAGACCTTCCTGCAGGGGCACAATTGAGAGCATCCTGACTGGCTGCATCACTGCCTGGTATGGGAAATGTACCTCCCTCAATCACAGGACTCTGCAGAGAGTGGTGCGGACAGCCCAGCACATCTGTAGATGTGAACTTCCCATGATTCAGGACATCTACAAGGATAGGTGTGTAAAAAGGGCCCGTAGGATTATTGGGTACCCAAGTCACCCCAACCACAAACTGTTCCCAACTGCTACCATCTGGGAAACAGTACTGCAGCAAAAAAGCCAGGACCAACAGGCCCTGGGACAGCCTCTTCCACCAGGCCATCAGACTGATTAACTCACGCTGATTTGAGTGCACTCTATATTACATTGACTGTTCTATTTAATACAAATTATGATAAATTACTATGATTGTGCATTGCACATTTAGATGGAGATGTAAAGATTTTTACTCCTCATGTATGTGAAGGATGTAAGAAATAAAGTCAATTCATTCAAATCTGGGGACCACAGATAACATTGACTGGCTGCAGGCAAGAAGGGTCTCAAAATAGTTTTGGCGCACCTCATTTTTTGAACTCTTTCTTTGAGGGAAAAACGAAAAACAAAAAGATTTGTTTATTTCACATTTTACCTCACGGAAAGCTCCTGATTTTTTTGACCATCCATTTTATTATTTTATCCTTTTTTTAAGATAAAGTGGATGCTCTCAGATATGAGTGGCTTGGTCACTGTGCAAGGAATATCTTGGCCCTGCTATCACGAGAGGCTGGATAAACTTGGGTTGTTTTCTCTGGAGCATTGGAGGCCAAGGGGAGATCTAGTAGAGGTTTGCAAGATTATGAGAGGCATAGATAGAGTGATGGAGAGTATCTGTTTCCCAGGGTTGAAATGTCTAATATCAGAGGGCACGCATTGAAGGTGAGAGGGGTAGGTTCAAGGGGAGTGTGGGGGTTAAGCTTTTTACTCAGAGTGGTGGATGACGGAATGCGCTGCCTGGTGTGGTGGTAGAGGAAATACATTCGAGGCTTTTAAGAGACATTTGGACAGGCACTTGGATGTGAGGAAGATGGAGGGATATGGACATGGTGTAGGGAGGAGGGATTAGTGTTTGGGTGCTTTTGATTTGCTTTTTAGCTGGTTCGGTACAACATTATGGGCTGAATGGCCTCTTCCTGTGCAGTACTGTTCTATGTTCTATCCTCAGAAACAAGGAATAGAGTTACAGGTGATGATATTCATTAACCGGGACGGGGCCAGGTTTGTTTCGGGAGGTGGGGATTGAGTACTCGACAGATCCGCTCCAGGTTATGAATATCCAATTTTTGAACAATGAGCATTTGGGAGACAGGCAGGATGGATCTGCTAGATGTGGTGGGGCTGCAACATAATCTTCTGCCTAATGCAAACTTGGTTCACGGCGAGAATCTGAATGGTTTCAATTAACACTCAGTTTAACTCATATTACCCTCAGGTAGCCAATGTTTTTATTTAAGTATATTGCTGGGTGGTGGTGCATTTTTGATTTATGAACTGTTCTGGTTACAAACAGGACACAGGAGCAGAACTATATCATAACCATCCAAGCACGGTATTTTTTTTCAATGCTTGTAGTGCCTTGGAGAAGTTCAAGGGGTGAGATCCAGGAAACTTGCAGTCCTTCCTTGAGTAATAGTTTGAACGTGTGGAAGGATTCAGTCTGGAAAGCGCATTGTAGCCACTCCATCAATGCTGCTTTAGACCAGTTGAGAGAATGGTTCGTCATATTGTATACAGCCTAAGCAGGGGCTATTACAGTGTCATATAGTGGAGACGTGGGGCTACTGCTGCTGAGCATGAAAAGAGGCTCAGCTGCCACTTGGATCCAGTTCTGAACACTTGTTCCCACTCAAATCGTCAACAGATCCGATCTGTGGCGATGAGTGAGTGAGTTCATGTTTAAGGAACAAGGGAAATTTCTCACTGAGCTCCTTTGCTGCCATTGCTACAGATGCTGAAGCCTGGAGGGTAATGAAGTCTGCAAGATTATGTTTAAATTGGCAGTGATAGAAATGCAATTCCAATGGCCAGTTTCTGATTGGCAGATAGATTTTATGTTTATGCAGGGCCCAATTTTGTTTTCAGTTTCTTTATCCCAATAATAATAACCAGATTTATTCTGGTTATTCAAAGTTGAAAGTAAATTTTATTACCAAAGTACATATATGTCACCATATATACCCTGAGATTAATTTTCCTGTGAGAATACTGAGCACATCTATAGAGTAGTGACTATAACAGGATTAATGAAAGATCAACCAGAGTGTAGAACACAACTGTGAAAATGCAAATATAAATAAATAGCAATAAGTAATGAGAACATGAAATAAAGAGTGCTTAAAGTGAGATCATTGGTTGTGGGAGCATCACAATGGATGGGCAAGTGAATGCAGTTATCCCCATTGGTTCAAGAGCCTGATGGTTGCAGGGTAATAACTGTTCTTGAACCTCACGGTGTGAGTCCTGAGCCTCCTGTACCTTCTTCCTGATGGCAGCAGGGAGAAGAGAGCATGGCCTGGGTGGTGGGCGTCCCTGATGATGGATGCTGCTTTCCTGCGACACCATTTCATGTAGATGTGCTCAATGGCTGGGAAACACAGAGTAACCAGCATTGACTTAAATTGCAGCAAAATGGTCACCTCTGCAGGACTCTGCAGTAGAAGGCACATGGGAAAGTTTTTAAAGTGAAACCTGACGACAGAACAGGGAGTGATGTAATTCTGTAGAAAGGAAGGAACGCCTGTATCATGGCTTTTCTCAATTCATGCATTTATAATGATCAGCAGGTTCTATACTAAACAGACAGAAACAACACTCCTATAAAGTGTTATAGGTTTCTGTGAGTCTCTTCCCCTTTGGTGGGGATGTTGGTCAACAGGTGATTTCACAACTGAGGTTATAGATGGGGGTATTAAGGGATTTGAGGCAGAGGTGCTGGGGGCAGATCACTGTGACATGATTTTGAGGCTGAGCCAATTCCAAAGGCTGGAAAGCGCCCTCTCCTGCAGGCACAATTCAATGGGATAATTTACAGGTGACTTGTTGGGTTGTGTTACAGGCACCGTCTTCTATGAGGTCCGTGACAACAGCAGCTTGGTTTGCTATCCAAGGTGTGGGAAATCTCATCGTTGTGATAATTGCAGAGAGCACACTAATAAAGAACCAGGTATGTGCTCGAGACTCACCCGAGATACAAAACGCTTCATAAAACATAACCTATAAAATCGAAGTAGGACCAGGTACTTGACCCTCGAGCAAACCACCTTTCCCTATGACCAGGCCTGACTCTCTATCTCAATACCATATCTCCACTCTTTCCCCATACCCTCTTGTATCTAGAAGTCTACCTTTCTCCTTCTTAAGTATATTCAGTGTTCTACCCTCCACGGCTTTCTATAGTAGAGAATTCCACAGGTTCATTCACTTCTGGGTGAAGAAATTTATTTTCATCTTACTGCTAAATGTGAAGTACATATCTGGAGATATTCAATGCCTCTTTTGATACACACTTTATTATTCTTTTCTTGCCAGAATGGGTGATTTTACATTTTTCCCACACTGTATTCTATTACCAGCTTTTGTCTCACATACTTAACCTATCTGGTGTCATCTTCACAATATATTTTCCAAGCTACTTTTGTGTTATCAGTAAATTTAGCAACCATTTCTTTGACTTTTACATTAATTGTAAAAAAGGTGAGCTCCAATCTCTGTGGTGCACTGCTCAGTAAGTTTTCCAATCAGTAAAGACTCATTTATGCTTATTTTGTTTATTTTTAACAAACTCACCTTTTTGCCCCTCTGAGCTCTGATCCATGTAGAAACCTTTCACCTTAATTCCTTTGCCGGAGACATATCATCCAGAGACTTTGCCAGCACTCCTTGGGTTAGTGAATGTTCAATGACTGGTCAGGGGGAGATGTGCAAATTATGGGGTCTCTTCATCTGAGTTGATGGCACTAGTCTCAGTAAGCAGACTGCACACCTCAGTGTCGTGTGTTAAGAAAACTGTGTTGCACATCTGAATTTCTAGGCCCTCTTACTCTAAAGCAGGATGACTGATAGACTTCTTCTGGGAGCTCTGGTTTCTGCCAACCTCACAAAGTCATGAAGCTTGGTAGACAGATAAGGCTCAGCAAGTTGCCCATCTACATCCGGTATCCTGGGCAAGATGCCTGGCCCAGATCCTTGATTTCACTAATAAAGGTTTCCTCCTTTCTCCCCTGGAAACAGGCAGTGGAGTTCTTCGTGTTTGCTGCACTCATGGGACTGATTTCGCTCATCTTCTTTGCCACGTCAAGGTATTATAAATATCAACCGATTGACACCAACGGCACAGGCAAAGCGGCTGAATCTGATGTTCTGAAGTCAGATTTAAAACCACCTTCACTTTACTCAGACAAAGAGGACAACAGGTAGCCCCTCATGAAACTAAGGAGCTATTCATCTGGAGCCTTCCAACACACAAGTGGAAGTCAGCACAGTTTGTGTGTGTGTTTGTGTGTGTGTTTGAGCATGTGTGTATGAGTACAAGTTAATCTTAAGCAATATTTTCACTGACCTCAACTAAGTGTTTACTTTGATTGAAACTTGACATTGAACATAATGTTTGCGGTCTGGATCTTGTACAGCCGATGTAAACTCTGATGAGATCCAGAGACTATACAACCACAGCAGAAATCTGCAATCATCAAGTTCTAACTTTTGTTTTGGCTTGATATGAGCAATAAACTCAATGTGTGCAGTGATACAAAAGTTGCTCTGGAGATTTTCTGTATTGCTTCATTATCATTAAATGGTGCTTATGAAGGTAGCCAATGATTCCCTCAAGGCAATGTCCCAGTCAGCTTTCATCAATGACCTTCCTTCCAACATCAGGTCAGAAGTGGGATGTTCACTGATGGTTGCACAGTGTTCAATTCCATTCCCAGCTCCTCGGCAAATGAAACCATGAATCCCATCATGTAGCAAGACTCCGGTAGGGGCTGAAAGGTGGCAAGTAGTGCTCACACCACCAAGAGAAAACTTACTGAAAACTTACCTCAATACTGTTGGCACATGCTCCAACATCAGCATCCCATGGATGATCACCAACAACTTAAAGTTCAACTGAACCAGTTGTATTAATTAATACCAAGAAGTGTCAGAGATTGGGTATTTTATGGTGAGTGAAAGATTGTTCCAACATGTTAGTACAATCTTCTCATCCTTTAAATTAGCTGAGTATTAGGTGAGAATCAGTTACTACATATTGAAACAGTTTTTTCTGGCATCCTTGAGACTCAACTGCTGTCAGATTATCAGAAATTCAGACAACAGAAATTATTCCTGATTATGAGCTGGCAAACTGCCCCTTTTTAAGCATAGACATGTTACCTGGCTACGCAGGGTTCCGAGACTTGTCAGTATTCCAAATTTCCAAAGTCTGAAATGCTGTCAGCCAAGATTGCAAAGGTTGCCCTGTTAGTTACTGTTAGCTAATAAGTATTATAATCTATTAACATGTTAGAACTGATCTGAGTTAATTTTAGATCTTGGTTAGATTTTCATTAATATTAATTAGTATAGATCTATACTGCATATTCAAAATAGATTTAAAACAACAGCTGCCAGACAAAACATTCAAACATCAGACTTGACACCTTGAACATTGAGTTTTAAGTAAAGAATATGAAACAATATACTGCCCTGCAGGGTATAGCCTGAGTAGAAATTCTTCTCAGATTTTAAATTTCAGTCTCCAGCAACAAAAACCTAGATGCCTTTTTAATGGTTCAATAGTTCTATTGAATATCAGAGAATGTATACAATATACAACCTGAAATTCTTACCCTCTGCAGACATCCACAAAACAGAAGAAAAAACCCAAAGAATAAGTGACACAAAAACATTAGAACCCTGAAGTCCCACTCCCACCACTCACGTACAAGAAGCAGCAAGACATCAATCCTCCCCCCACTTGTTCCAGCAGAAAGCAACAGCCCCCCCATCCACCAAGTAAAAGCAAAGCCCCCAAAGAGACCATGATCTAAAGTCCATCAATAAAACTGGTGTTCATTCCAACAGTTCAACATCCCACAAGTTCTCTCTCTCTCTCACTAATGAGGGAGAAAGAGGTATCACTCCTGCCACAGCGAGAGGGAGACCGACAGCTCGCTGTTTCACTGTAACAGTCTGCAGTGTTTCAAGTTTTTCTGACTTGAGAATCAGCAGCAAACTCTCTCTCACCATCGATCAAGAGAGGGAGATTGCTTGAGTGCAGAAGCCTTTGACAGCTGCACCCACTGTCTCGACGTTCTGATCTCCTGAGATGCTTCATTCAGTGACACCGGCGAGGAATTGGGTCATCCACAAGGTTGCAGAGCCGCACACCTCCCAGGCCGCTCCTGGAGATATTGAAAACGCTAGGCCACTCAGTGGGCTCCAAGAGTGGGAACCCACTGCCATGAAGAACCGTAGTTTAAGTACAGCTATAGATCACAGACTCCAACAGAACCCCAGCCACCTTGAAAAGGAAAGAAGAGACATTAAAGATAACATTATAAACTGTCTTGCAGATAAACTTGAAGAAGTCGCTCTCTGGTGTTATCTTTATCTCCTCCCCACTTTTGATTTCTTCTTGTACCTGCCTGCTATTTTCTTGTGATTCATGCAGATCCCTTTGCAGTCTCTCTCCTTGTCTGCCCTTTGATTTCCCCTACTAAACCTCATACTTCGCTATATTGAACTCGTTAACCCAGCTTTTGCCCATCCAAATTGCACAGAACTCAAATATTCTCATTGCAGCATGCCTCACCACTTATTTTCATGCAAACATAGAAACATTACACTCAGTCCCCCTCATAGAACAGAGAACATAGCACAGGAACAGGTTCTTTGGCCTGCGATGTCTGTGAGAACCATGATACCAATCCAAACTAATCTCATCTGACTCCTCATGGTATGCATCCTTCCATTCCCTGCCGACTCATGTACCTGTCTAAATGCCTCTTAAATGTTACTATCATATCTGCTTCTATTATTTTCCCTGGCAGCATGTTCCAGGGACACTCTCTATTGTCCACTCTCTGTGCAAAAATAAAAGCCTTGTAAATATCCTTTAAACTTCCTCCTCTCATCATAAAGCTAAGCCCTCTAGTATTTGGGAAAAATATTAATCTACCCTATCTATGCTCTCATAATTTTATATACTTCTTTCATGTTACCCCTCCAATGCTCCAGAGTAATCAATCAAAGTCTGTCTATCCTTACCTCACAGCCAATCTAGGCAATATTCCAGTGAATCTCTTCTGCACCCTCTCCAAAGCCTCCACGTCTTTTCTGCTATGTGTGACTAGAACTATACACAATACTCCAAAGTGGATTACCAAATTTTATAGAGCCACAACACGACTTCCCAACTTTTATACTCAACATGCTGACTCTCTTTACTACCTGTCTATTTTTTACCACATTCAGGAAGCTAAGGAATTGCACCACAAGGTTCCTCAGTAGATCCATACTTCCTACCATTTACTGTATAAAAGAAGGGTCAAAAGGTCTGTTTCTGTGCTGTAATGTTCTATGGTTCTTTTTGGGGAGCACCTTACCCTTGCTTGATTAAACACCATCTGCTATTTCTCTGTCCACATTTCTAACTGGTCTATATCCAACTAAATCCTCTAGCAACATCCATCGCTATCTAAAAATGTTTGTGTCATTGCGAACTTACAAATCAACCAATCCACATTTTCATCTGGATTATTTACACATATCAAACAACAGAGGTCTGATCCTCGTGGAACACCACTAGCCACAGACCTCCAGTCCAAATAAAGTCAATGTCAAGTTTAATGTCACATGCACAAGTACATGTATTGTAAAAAAGGATCTAGTGCTTTCTTGGCATATATGATGAATAAATTCTTCTTGGGCTTCCAGCCAGGTACAGGTATTCTTGTGAATGCGGAGCAGTGTATATCAGCCAGATGCGATGTACGGTGGAAACCCATGTCAAGGAGCACAGGAGGAGTATCTGTTTGGGTTACCTGGAGAAATTGGTGATAGCAGAATATTGCATTCACAATGGTCACAGGATTGATTTCGACAGCACTAAACTACTGTGCCATGCCAATGGCTTTTGGGACCGCCTGGTGAAGGAATTATTGAAATAAAACTAGAGGAAAAGAATTTTAACAAAGATGAAGGTCTTACTATAAGTATGAAATGGAATTCGATTGCAAGCAAGGTGGAACAGCAGAAGCCTGATTGCATGAGGACTAACCGATAGGAAGGACAGACAATGGGGAAATAAATACCACTGGACTAGACATGCCCAGGTGAAGATGGTAGAGTTTTCCATTGAAATGTCAGTGAAAATCAATACCTGTATTCAGCTGGAAACCTGAGAAGAGTTTATTTGTACATGTATATGGCAGGTCCAATGGAAAACTTATTGTAAGCAGCACCAAAGACACAATAATAACTCTCTACCACTATGGTATCTTCAATGGACAAACTAATTTTGAATCCAATCTACCAAGTTTCCATGTTCTTTAATCATCTGGATTAGACTACAATGAAAGTGCTTGTCAAAATCTTTAGAAAAGTCCATGTATACAACATCTCTTTCCCTACCCTCATCAGTCTTCACCATCATCTTCTCAAAAGACTCAATCAAGTCATAATATAGATAGTAAATAGATGAGGACCAATTCATGTTTATTTTTGTCATTGACTTCCTCTTTCTTATTCAGATAAACTTCTGCTAGATATTATAAACTAGCTGCCTCTTCTCATCCTTTCATTTTGCCTGTTTAGCTAGTTCACTCCATACAACTTCCCTTCTTGTTGTAATTATCATTATCAAATTGATGACAGTTTAGGTCCTGGAGTATTTGTTTATAAAATGTACCTGGATTTTTCTATTCTCTGCATTCTACTCCATAGAAGATGCTTTACTACAAAATCTTTCATCAATACTCCCTTACTATAAGTGATCAAATCTAAAATTGCCTGTCCCCAAGCGAATTCCACAGTGGATTGTTCTAAGAAAGAATTCCTTATGCACTCCACAAATTCTTAAATGGTGCTCTTATCAGTTTGAATAATTCAATCAATGATGCAGATTAAAATCTCCCATGATAATTGCATTTCTCTTGCTGCATATTTTTGATTTTTTGCCATTCATGCCTTGCTTTACTGCAATGCAGTGATGGACCTTTGACATGCTGATGGAGCTAGACTCTATTCTCATCTTGTTTTCTTTCCACTGATGTTCATTATCTCCATCTAAACTAATTATACATCACAATCCACTGCAAGAAGACCAAATGTATGACAAAGGGTGGTGAGTTTGTGGAGTTTGTTGCCACATGCAACTGTGGAGGCCAGGTCATTGGGTGTATTTAAGGCAGAGATTGATAGGTTCTTGATTGGACATGGCATCAAAGGTTCTGGGGTGACGGCCGGGAACTGAGGTTGAGGATGAGATAGAAAAAAAGGATCAGCCATGATGGAATGGTGGAGCAGACTCAATGGGCCCCATGGCCTAATTCTGCTCCTATGTCGTATGGTCTTATAGTCTTATGATTGTAACAAAGAAGAAATGCAGAAATACGAACTGAAAGTGGGCAACAAAACACAAAGAAAATGAGCAAGTTCAATTACTTAGGGAACATGATAACATCTGATAGAAAGTCATAGTCACAGAGAAGTACAGCAGAGAAACAGGCCCTTTGGCCCATCTAGCCAATGCCAAAACCATTTAAACTGCCTACTCCCATCGTTCTGCACTAGGACCATAGCCCTCCATATCCTTACTATCCATGTACCTGAAATTAGAAGGACTGGGGTTGCTAAACACAAAAATGCTGGAGGAACTCAGCAGGCAAGGCAGCATCTATGGAAAAGAGCACAGTCGACGTTTCGGGCCGAAACCCTTTGTGTGTTGCTCAGATTTCCAGCATCTGCAGATTTTCTCTTGTTTGTGATTAGGGTTGCTAAATACACGTTCGAGTGTTTGAGCAAGAAACTAAAGAATAATATAATTTCTATGGGTACGAAGCTCAGAGTGTTGTGGTGCTACATTCATTCCACATGGAAGAGAATGTTGGACAATATCAAAGCAAAATGATAGCTGCAGAAATGTGGCTTTTGAGAAGAATGTTGAAAATATTGTGGAAGGACAGAATAATAGATGAGGAAGTGTTGCGAAAAGCCGGAATAAAAAGGAATCAGGAAACAGCAGCTGGAATTTCTGGGACATGTATTGAGGAAAGAGAAGCTCAAGTATTTTGCAGTGACGTGAAAAACTGATGGAGGAAAAAGTCGTAGTTGACAGCATATGACATTCATGAGTTACATCAAGGAACGGACAGGCAAAAGTCTTGAAAAGCTTCTTAGAACTTCTCAGATTAAAGACAGATGGAAGACCATGATAGCCCATGTCATAAAACATGGCATATAATGATGATGATGATGACATCATGTTAGTTTAACATTTCCATTCCGTATTCTGTGATCTCCCACAAATATTCCGCATTATGAAATTTTTACTCTCCTCTAATTCTGAACCTTACTCACTCCAAGACTAAGGCCTGTGCTTTCAGCTGCCAAGACCACAGGCCTTGGAACACTATTCTGAAACCCTTTTACCCACCAAGCTCTCCTATCTGCTTTGAGATACTTCTTAAAACCTCCCCCTCTGTTGAAGTGATTAGTTGCCTGCCTTATTATTATTTGTCTTTGGAACATGTTGCCACCTTAAACATACATTCAAGCTGTTGTGATTCAGCACCCTTTTGCATGATGGTGCCAAAAGCCACCTCACTCATTTTTGTGCTACAGGAAATGCATCATCTGTGTTAGGATGCTTGGTCACCAGATATCTACAAGTTGTTGGAACTTCATTTCATTGACATTCACAGGGAATATCTGAGAAACTAAACAAGACACTTACTATTCTATCTTTTGCTTCTCACTGCTCCTCGGGTTCTTTTCCACTTCCTGGAATCTCTCTGTTTTCTTCAGCAAAGAGATTACATGTTAGTAAACAGCACTGACACCATGTTATAGCAACCACCCTCAATATATGTGCATTCAGGAGTCCAAAAGAACATGTCTGAGCCCAAGGAGAACGGAACACATTACGTTTGTGTCACAAGATCCCAGAAGGCAGTGCAGATAGACAGTGTGGTTAAGAAGGCATCTGGAGCCTGCTTCCATGCTGTATGAGTGAGTAAGTGCCTGATAACAAGGGCATATCTGTCAGGGCAGGGGCATGTTCACTCTCTGCAATGGTCTGGACTACTAGAAATGACAATGAAACAGTGGATATGAAGACGTCAAGCAAACTGGAACTCAGTCTGGTCTTGCTTGATCTTATTTCATGGGCTCAGTCGTTGGTTGGGCAATCTGAGGAGGCAAGTGGACCTGGTTTGGGATGTTCAGAGCATGGCCTAAAGGAAGATGGACGCCTCACAGGACTCAGCTAACTGGACAGTGTCCTTGGCTGTGTATGCGCAGGTCTGAGTAAGAGTTGTGGACAAGCATTGATGTGTTTTGCATGTGTGTGCATGATGTTGTGAGTGAGTATGTAGGGATATCTGTGGGCGTGTGAATGTTGGTATATATGCGTGAGAATGTGTGTGTATGTTGTGTGTGAGTGTGAGTGAGTGAGTGAGAGAGAGTGGGTGGGTGTGGTGTGTGTGTGTGTTGTGTTTGCGTGTGTGCCTGTGTGTGTGGGTGTCTGTGTGCGTGTTTGTGTATGTATGTGTGTGTGTGTGTGTGTGTGTGTGTGTGTGTGTGTGTGTGTGTGTGTGTGGGCATACGTGCAAAATCTTCTGTTATTGACCCGCTATACAAGTCTTATGTGCTTGATGATGTCACTGACAGTCGGTTTTGGATTAACACTCTAACAATAAAATGGCCAAAAAGATCAACCTGTGAGAATGGAGATAAATTAAGTTGTGCATATTTGATATTCTCTGCTGTTCTATTCACTCCCAGCTGGCTAATAACATCCAACCCAATTTTTGTCCTTTAGGACCTGTTAAACTGATGTTTGTCAGAGGACTTCAATGCAAACGCTATCAAGATAAAAATATTCCATCAGCAATTCACCTCAGCTTCAGACAGATCTAGATTGTTTTCTTGTTACTTATATCATGAAGAGACCTGGGTCAATGGGTGTAAGTTGGAGGGTGGATTCCCTTCACCTCGTAACAGGCTGGCTACATGTACACAAGGCATTTGGCCCCAGCAAGCTAGGACACACTTGGGCACCTTTTTTCAGAAGCTAGAGAGTCCTGGCCTTCAAAACTGTGGATATGCTTTGACAGGATTGGTATATAGGTAGGGTCCAAAAGCACAGGTATTGCCAACATCTGACAGGGAGATTAAGAGGAAATGTGTGGAGGGATTGTGGAATTCTGTGGGGGAGGGAATGGTGGAGGTGAGAAACACTATTCGGTGCTCACTGGTCGTCAATTATCGGGGAGCCCAGACCAGCTCAATGACACCCACATTCAATGCCCTTACAGATCCAACATGATCAGCCCCTGAACACAGTAAGTTCTTGACATTCACAGATATTCCATAATTATTAAAAATCAAATTAAAAATAAACATTTAAGAAGAGAACAAAATTCAAAGTAAACAGTTAAAACACAAGAAAATACAAAATAATGAAAAATGTTGAAATTAAGAATACATTTAAATTAATTCAGTTCACTTCAAATAATCTAAACAGTCTGAACCTCCTTCAGAGGTAAGCTTGTCCATTGAAACCTACGAGTCCCTCAGCCCAGGACGGATTGGACCTGCTGCAAGTTGAGCAGAAGGGTTTTGCAATTCTTGCTCCAGTAGTGTCCATGACAACTGCAACCTCATGTAAGTGGTCAGAGTGACTGTGGTGGGGATGCTCAGACCTTGCATGTTTTTCTAAATGGCCATCCAGAAGACTTTTAGCTCGCTCTTTCCTGATCAAGAAAGAACACCAGTGCCTCTGCTTCCTCAGAAAGCTAAAAAATTCGATGTGACCTTGATGACCTTCTGAATTTTTACAGTTGCACCACAGAAAGCATCCTATTAAGATGCATCAGAGCTTGGTATGGTAACTGTTTTACCGAAGAGCAGAAGAAATTGCAGACAGTTGTAGACACAGATCAGTCATTCACACAGACCAGCCTCCCCCCTCCCCCAGTGATTCTGCCTCGGAAAAGCAGTCATTCTCTCTCCTCCCCTTTCCCATTGGGCAGAAGATACAAAAGCTTGAAAGCACCTACCATCAAACTCAAGGACAGCTTCTATCAGACTCTTGAGCTGACATTTCCTATGCTAAAGATGGATTCTTGATCTTCTAATCTACTTTGCTGTGGCCCTTGCACTTTATTTGTCTACCTGCACTTTCTCTGTAACTGTAACACTCTATTCTGCATGGTTCCTTAAGGTTGTTATAGCCAGGGGAGGTAGTGGGGACAATTTCCCACTACCTATTAAATGCTCCCAATGGCACGCATTGCAAGTAGCCTCTGACAACCAAGTCCATCTCCTGGACTTCATGTGCGGCTTGGCTACTAACTTGGTGAGACCATTTCTACTGACGGGGAAGGGACAAAAGTGGGTTACTAGCACCTTAAAACCTGTCACTTTTGACAGGTGGGGTTCGTCAGCAATAGTTGGCAAATCATCTAGGAGAAGGAAAACTCTGATCTCAGTTTTCCACAGCCTTGCGGCTACACCCACTCACGGGGAAGGCTTCAGGGGTAAACTCCAAGGCAAATTTCCGGAGCTGGTGTCCCTCAGTCAGTCCTACATTGAGTTCAATGCTGACTGGCAACTCCAGTGTTGCTACTGATGTCAAACTGTGTCAGTCTCTGCTGTTCCTTTGGGTTCATCACGTGTATGTGGCGAGGGGGGAGCCTGCTCCATGGGCAACAGCTTGCTCTCTGTATCGTACTGCCCAGTCTTGCGTACTGGCCTGCATATCACAAAGACAGCTGTTATGCATGGTTGACCCTGACTAATGGAGGGCCTCAGATTCTGCATTCTGCTTCTTTTTATTACCTCAATATTTTTGCACGGCATGATCTCTTTTGATGTTATGCAAACAAAAGTTTTGCACTTTATCTCAGTACGTGTGACAATCATAAACCAATATGGGTACCAAACGCTGTGCACTGCAGTAGAGGTTGGAACAACACAAGGGGGAAGGCAGTGAATGGATGCGCAGGTTGTGTACACGTTTGTAGTCTGGCTGGTCTGCCTGGTTCCACTGAAATCTTTGGGAATCAACATCACAGAAACCCCTCTGATCGCTGCCACAAGTGGAAAACAAAGGGAATGATGGGAGTAGAAAATAGAATATGTCACACCACCATGTCCAAACAAAGGCCCAGATTACAAATGTATACAGGAGGTTAACCGACTGACTGTGATTTTCATTTCAATTGAATACATTTCCTGCAGCTCTTTGGCTTGGAGAGGAGCTGATCCACAACCGATCCATTAGTTGGGAACCTCCTGGATACGCTGCAGCTCCCAGTCAAATTATAGCAGATCCAGGGAACCCCCAAGGTCATAAAATCAGAATGAACTCATGCTGAAGGAGTTCCTTCAAAATTGGGTCTGCGCCAGCTGAAACAGAACCGGTTATCCTCCAGCAATGGGTCCGTACAATGTGAATTAGAGCTTGAGTATACACCCCTCCATTTTAAATGTGATGAGAATCTCGGCCTCGGCCACCCTCTCAGGCAGTGAATTTCAGGCCTCATCATCCTTGAATCCATCTACTAATTATTTAAAATCTATATTCCCTATTTTATGATTGGAAGTAGGCTCTTCCTTTTAAACAACAACACACACAAAATGCTGGTGGAACACAGCAGGCCAGGCAGCATCTATAGGGAGAAGCACTGTCGACGTTTCGGGCCGAGACCCTTTGTCAGGACTAACTGAAAGGAAAGATAGCAAGAGATTTGGAAGTAGTGGGGGGAGGGGGAAATGCGAAATGATAGAAGACCGGAGGGGGTGGGATGAAGCTAAGAGCTGGAAAGGTGATTAGCAAAAGTGATACAGGGCTGGAGAAGGGAAAGGATCATGGGACAGGAGGCCCAGGGAGAAAGAAAGGGGGGGGAGCACCAGAGGGAGATGGAGAACAGGCAAACAACTAAATATGTCAGGGATGGGGTAAGAAGGGGAGGAGGGGCATTAACGGAAGTTAGAGAAGTCAATGTTCATGCCATCAGGTTGGAGGCTACCCAGCCGGTATATAAGGTGTTGTTCCTCCAACCTGAGTTTGGATTCATCTTGACAGTAGAGGAGGCCATGGATAGACATATCAGAATGGGAATGGGACGTGGAATTAAAATGTGTGGCCACTGGGAGATCCTGCTTTCTCTGGCGGACTGAGCATAGGTGTTCAGTGAAACAGTCTGCGTCGGGTCTCACCAATATATAAAAGGCCACACCGGGAGCACCGGACACAGTATACCCCACCAGCCAACTCACAGGTGAAGTGTCGCCTCACCTGGAAGGACTGTCTGGGGCCCTGAATGGTGGTGAGGGAGGAAGTGTAAGGGCAGGTGTAGCACTTGTTCCGTTTACAAGGATAAGTGCCAGGAGGGAGATCAGTGGGAAGGGATGGGGGGGGACGAGTGGGCAAGGGAGTCGCGTAGGGAGCGATCCCTGCGAAAAGCAGAAAGGGGGGGGAGGGAAAAATATGTTTGGTAGTGGGATCCCGTTGGAGGTGGCGGAAGTTACGGAGAATTATATGTTGGACCCGGAGGCTGGTGGCGTGGTAGGTAAGGACAAGGGGAGCCCTATCCCGTGGGGTGGCGGGTGGATGGGGTGAGGGCAGATGTGCGGGAAATGGGAGAGATGCTCACCAATATATAGAAGGCCACACCGGGAGCACCGGACACAGTATACCACACCAGCCGACTCACAGGTGAAGTGTCGCCTCACCTGGAAGGACTGACTGGGGCCCTGAATGGTGGTGAGGGAGGAAGTGTGATCTCCAATATATAAAAGGCCACACCGGGAGCACCGGACACAGTATACCACACCAGCCGACTCACAGGTCTCGAGATGGTCTTGAAGCTCTTCGCTTTTTTTTGGATTCCAGACCTAACCAATTCCCTTGTACCACCACTCTCCTCCGTCTAGCGGAATTAGTTCTTACTCTCAATAATTTCTCCTTTGGCTCCTCCCACTTCCTCCAAACCAAGGGTGTAGCCATGGGCACCCGTATGGGTCCCAGTTATGCCTGCCTTTTTGTTGGCTTTGTGGAACAGTCCATGTTCCAAGTCTATACGGGTATCCGTCCCCCTCTTTTCCTTCGCTACATTGACGACTGCATTGGCGCTGCCTCCTGCACGCATGCTGAGCTCGTTGACTTCATTAACTTTGCCTCCAACTTTCACCCTGCCCTCAAATTTACCTGGTCCATTTCCGACACCGCCCTCCCCTTTCTTGACCTTTCTGTCTCTGTCTCTGGAGACGGCCTATCTACTGATATCTACTATAAGCCTACAAACTCTCACAGCTACCTGGACTATTCCTCTTCCCACCCTGTCTCTTGCAAAAAGGCTATCCTCTTCTCATAATTCCTCCGTCTCTGCCGCATCTGCTCTCAGGATGAGGCTTTTCATTCCAGGACGAAGGAGATGTCTTCCTTTTTCTTAAACTCTTAGCAAAGTATACTTTATTTAAATTGTAATTTTAATTTGCCCTCCAATCCAAAACCAGCTCCGGAAGCTCATCACAATTAAATATTTTGGCTATAAGAAGAGCCCATTTTAGCATACTTTATTGTCAGCATTCTTCTGTTGGGGCAAAAGAAACACTTTGTTCAATGCATGGCAAGGGTATTCCTTTTAGTTTCTGAATGAGATTTAAATTTTTTAAAACTTTTTTATTGAGTTTTCAAATAATTACAGAAATAAAAGAAAATATATGAGAGAAAAAAATATATATATACCCTACCCCCTCCCCTTAACCCCTCCCCCCTAACATCCCTATATAAAAAAGAAAGAAAAAAAAGAAAGGAAGAAAGAAAGAAAGAAAGAATGCCTGGATATCGGAAGATCCCCACATGCTCCATGGAGTTCGTAATAACTTTAGTATATTTATTTATTTCCCCAAATAACCAATTATTTCATCTTCGGAGCACCTATATATTTAATCCTGTCTTTTGTAAATAAGGGCGCCAAATTTTCAAAAATGTTTCATATTTATCTCTTAAATTATAAGTAATTTTTTCAAGTGGAATACAGCCATAAATTTCCTTCTTCCGACGATCTATACTTAAGTATGTATCCAATTTCCAAGTAACTGCAATAGCCTTTTTGGTTATCGCCAATGCAATTTTTATAAATTCTTTCTGATATTTATTCAATTTGGGTTTCAGTTTTATCCCATCAATATCGCCTAGTAAAAATAATATTGGATCATGTGGAAGTTGTGTTCCAATAATTTGTTCCAATAAAACTCTTAAATTTGTCCAAAAAGGTTGAATTTTAGAACAAGACCAAGTAGAATGTAAAAAAGTACGGATGTCTTGTTTACATCGGAAACACTGATCGGATAAATTTGGGTTTAATTTATTTATTTTTTGTGGTGTAATATATAATTGATGTAAAAAATTATATTGCACTAATCTTAACCGGACATTTATTGTATTTGTCATACTATCAAGACATAGTCTTGACTAATTTGTTTCTTCAATTTTAATATTCAAGTCACTTTCCCATTTTTGTCTTGACTTATGGACTCCTTTTTAAATTGCCTGTTTTTGAATCAAGTTATACATATAAGAAATAAATTTTTTAATCTTTCCTTTTTGAATTAAAGTTTCTATTTCATTAGATTTCGGCAATAACATTGTTTGACCTAATTTTTCTCTTAAATAAGCTCTTAGTTGGAAGTAACAAAAAAGAGTATTGTTTGATACTTTATATTTATTCTTTAATTGATCAAATGACATTAATATACCTCCTTCAAAACAATCTCCTATATATCTAATCCCTTTTTGAAACTGTTACGAATCCCGTAACTGGATAACTTACCAGCAAAGATAGAGAGGTCTGTTGAAGTCTGTTGTCACTATTTTCAAACGTTTTATTCGTAAAGGGACACAAAGGTAGGGTTAATACGTACATTCATATAGGGCACATTGTCAACACTCAATCTAAAGCGCGGGTATATTAATAATCATCATTATTAAGTGAGCTCTGCTGATGTCTAGGGGTTAATAGATTGTCCGTTGGAAATATAAAAGTCACTCAGAAAGTCTGCAGGCCTCAGCCCTTTGAAAATCGCTGGGTTTCACGTGGGGCGACCGAGAGAGAGAGATTGGGGGAAGAAGAGAAAGAACTTGCCGAGTCTCGATGAATCTTCCGTGAAATCGGGGGAGCGTTGGTTTCCTCTCCCCGATGTTAGTTAAAAGCGGTTTTCTGTGATTCCAGCCTCAGATTCCAATCCCGGAATCTAACGCACGTGGCTTCCTTCAGAATGGCTTCCTGCTGCTGCGGGATCACTCTCTCGTGTCTTCTTGGTGCGTCTGAGGGGGCTGTCCCCCTGAGACTCTCCTTTATACTTCCTCACGGGGTCGCAGGAGTCAATCAGGTTGGGATGATGCAATCTCTCTCTCAACCAGTCCACCTTGCCCAAGGGCTATTCACGTGGTCTCCATGAGACAATAGTCGCTGTTGTCTTTATTCTGTATCACTGGTGGTAAATGCAATTTGGCACGTTTCTCTCTCTCTCTCCGACTGGGTCTACTGACCCCCCCCCCCCCTTCAACGGGTGCTCTTGCGATTCTCACAAAGGAGGGGGCTGGGATCATAACAAAACCAATTATATAAAAGATGATTATCCATTATAAAAGGAATAAGTCTGTTTTGAATTAAAGTTCTCTTTGCTAATAAAGATTTCTTTGTCTCATCATCAACATTTATCTTATTCCATAAGTCAATCAAATGTTTTAGTATAGCAGATTCTTTCTTTTCCCGTATCCATTTAGATTCCCATTTATATATAAAATCTTCTGGTGTATTTTCTCCTATTTTATCTAGTTCTATTCTAATCCATGCCAGTTTATCTTTCTCGAAAAAAGATGCAATAAATCTAAGTTGGTTTGCTTTATAATAATTCTTAAAATTTGGAAATTGTAACCCTCCTAGATCAAATTTCCATGTCAATTTTTCCAACGATATTCTTGACATGTCTTCCTTTTTTAAACAAAGGGGCTTCCCTCGTCCACCATCATTTGAGACTCTGCTCTCAAACTACCACGCCACCAGCCTCCAGGTCCAACATATAATTCTCCGTAACTTCCGCCACCTCCAACGGGATCCCACTACCAAACACATTTTTCCCTCCCCCCCTTCTGCTTTTTGCAGGGATCGCTTCCTACGTGACTCCCTTGTCCACTCGTCCCCCCATCCCTTCCCACCGATCTCCCTCCTGGCACTTATCCTTGTAAGCAGAACAAGTGCTACACCTGCCCTTACACTTCCTCCCTCACGACCATTCAGGGCCCCAGACAGTCCTTCCAGGTGAGGCGACACTTCACCTGTGAGTTGGCTGGTGTGGTATACTGCATCCGGTGCTCCCGGTGTGGCCTTTTATATATTGGTGAGACCCGACGCAGACTGGGAGACCGTTTCGCTGAACACCTACGCTCAGTCCGCAAGAGAAAGCAGGATCTCCCAGTGGCCACACATTTTAATTCCACGTCCCATTCCCATTCTGATATGTCTATCCATGGCCTCCTCTACTGTCAAGATGAGGCCACACTCAGGTTGGAGGAACAACACCTTGTATACCGGCTGGGTAGCCTCCAACCTGATGGCATGAACACTGACTTCTCTAACTTCTGTTAATGCCCCTCCTCCCCTTCTTACCCCATCCCTGACATATTTAGTTGCTTGCCTGTTCTCCATCTCCCTCTGGTGCTCCCCCCCCCCTTTCTTTCTCCTGAGGCCTCCTGTCCCATGATCCTTTCCCTTCTCCAGCCCTGTATCACTTTTGCCAATCACCTTTCCAGCTCTTAGCTTCATCCCACCCCCTCCGGTCTTCTCCTGTCATTTTGCATTTCCTCCTCCCCCCACTACTTTCAAATCTCTTACTATCTTTCCTTTCGGTTAGTCCTGATGAAGGGTCTCGGCCCGAAACGTCAACAGTGCTTCTCCCTATAGATGCTGCCTAGCCTGCTGTGTTCTACCAGCATTTTGTGTGTGTTGTTTGAATTTCCAGCATCTGCAGATTCCCTCGTGTTTGCTCTTCCTTTTAAATGTAGGATCCTCATAATTTTACACATTTTGTTTATTCACTATGTGCCGTGTTGTATGACATGGGTGGTCATGGTCTTGACCGTGACTGTTCTTGGCTAATTTTTCTACAGGTGTGGTTTGCCATTGCTTTCTTCTGGGCAGTGTCTTTACAAGATGGGCGACCCCAGCCATGATCAATGCTGCTCAGAGATTGTCTGCCTGGTGTCAGTGGTCACATAACCAGGACGTGATATGCACCAGCTGCTCGTACGACCATCCACCACCTGCTCCCATGGCTTCACATGATCCTGATCGGGGGGCTAAGCAGGTACTACACCTTGCCCAAGGGTGACCTGCAGGCTAGCGGAGGGAAGGAGCACCTTACACCTCCTTTGGTAGAGACATATTTCCATCCTCCCACCCTAATTTTACACACCTCAATTAAATCTCCTGTTAGTCTCCTCTGTCAACCCCTGCCTGTCCAAACTTTTCTCATGGCTACAATTCTAGTGGCATCCTGGTAAATCTCTCCAGTGCAATCATGTCTTCCCTGTAATGTGGTGACCAGAACGGTACATAGATCTGAAGTTGCATTCTTACTAATTGGCTTAATTCTAGCATAACTCATCCTGTTTCTTGCTATTAAATTGCCAGCTTTTCTGGCTTATTGAGTATAATGTCAGTAGAACAGTTCTGAACAGAACACTATATTCTTTGTTGGAGTGAAAGATCTGAGACAGCACTTCTAGGACAAGTTGGGTGGTGAAGACTTATGACTAACTGCCTAACTCAGCATTCATACATCACAGTGGCTCATACAGACTGCACTTTAAAAGAAGGGAACAGGATGGATTTTGTTTACGCCCTTCACATATTTAGGAAATGCAAGTACTTTTTAGCCAACAAATTTCACATAGATGATCATAGCTGAAGTAGGAAACACTTAATGCCAAAACCATGGCAATAGTCTACTGCCCCAATTAAGCAGCATAGTGTCCCAAATAAATGAAGGAAATCCCAGCTACTTTTTCGATTAGGTTTTGCTTTTTAAGAGTTGTCTCAAATAGGTGGCTGCCCTGATTAACTGATGGCCCAGTTAGTTGGAATCCACCGGACTTAAAACGGTGTGACAGTCCTGAACACTCTGTACAGAGCTGCATATTCCTTCATGGGAGAACACTGCCAGGACAAGGTGAGTGGTGAAGATTTGGGACCCATTGCGGATCTCAGTCCTCAAACGTTGCAGTGGATCATAAAGATTGTACTTGAAAAGGGAAAGGGGTGAATTTTGATTTCACATCTCACAAATTTATGGTGTGCAAGCACTTTGTGGACAACTGCACATGGATTATTGTACATTTTCAAAAAATCAAATGAAGTGAGGTATTTTATATTTAATAAAACCCATAACACAACTTATTGAACACCAAAACCTACACACCAAAGCGTCCTAAAACTTTTTACTTGTTAACATCAACACGTCAGACCAGTCTCTTAAAGTGAATCCCCAACTCAATGGTGGTGGTTGTGAATCATGTACATTTCTCCCAGTTACAGTACCCTATATCATCATTGTGGTACAATGAAATTCTTACCACTGAAACCACAGATGTAAAAAAAATTCCATTGATTGCATTCCGGCATCACTGTTAATGGCACATTTATTTAGGATCCCTATTGCTTCGAGTTGGTAGACTGTTCTAAGAGTCGTTAGAGGATGAATGAATGTGCCGTGGTTGTCACTGACTTTATAAAGACACTTAAAAAATTTATAAAGATGGACTTTATAAATATCCTCCCAATGAGCACATTTACATGGAGCGCTACCACAAGAAAGCAGTATTCATTATAAGACCATAAGACCATAAGATATAAGAGCAGAAGTAGGCCATTCTGCCCATCGAGTCTGCTTCACCAATCATGGGCTGATCCAATTCTTCCAGTCATCCCCACTCCCCTGCCTTCTCCCCATACCCTTTGATGCCCTGGCTAATCAAGAACCTATCTATCTCTGCCTTAAATGCACCAAATGACTTGGCCTCCACAGCTGCTCGTGGCAACAAATTCCACAGATTTACCACCCTCTGACTAAAGTAATTTCTCTGCATCTCTGTTCTAAATGGACATCCTTCAATCCTGAAGTCGTGCCCTCTTGTCTTGGTCTCCTCTACCATGGGAAATTACTGCCATATTTAATCTGTCTAGGCCTTTTAACATTCAGAATGTTTCTATGAGATCCTCCCCTCATTCTCCCAAACTCCAGGGAATACAGCCCAAGAGCTGCCAGACGTTCCTCATATGGTAACCTGTTCATTCCAGGAATCATTCTTGTGAATCTTCTCTGAGTCCTGTTCAATATCAGGAAATCCTTTCTAAAATAAGGAGCCCAAAACTGCACACAATACTGCAAGTGTGGTCTCACAAGTGCCTTATAGAGCCTCAACATCACATCCCTGCTCTTATATTCTATACCTCTGGAAATGAATGCCAACATTGCATTCATCTTCTTCACAACCAACTCAATCTAGATGTTAACTTTTAGGGTATCCTGCACAAGGACTCCCAAGTCCCCTTGCATCTCTGCATGTTGAATTCTCTCCCCATCTAAATAATAGTCTGCCCATTTATTTCTTCCACCAAAGGTGCATGGCCATACAATTTCCAACAGTGTTAACTGTCATTTGCCACTTCTTTGCCCATTCCCCTAAACTATCTAAGTCTCTTTGTTTCCTCAACACTACCCACTCCTCCACCTATCTTTGTATCATTGGCAAATTTAGCCACAAATCCATTAATCCCATAGTCCAAATCATTGACATACACTGTAAAAAGCAGCGGTCCCAACACCAACCCCTGTGGAACTCCATTGGTAACCGACAACCAGCCAGAATAGGATCCCTTTATTCCCACTCTCTGTTTCCTGCCGATCAACCAATGCTCCACCCATGCTAGTAACTCCCCTGTAATACCATGGGCTCTTATCTTGCTAAGCAGCCTCATGTGTGGCACCTTGTCAGAGGCCTTCTGAAAATCCAAGTACACCACATCTACTGCATCTCCTTTGTCTACCCTGCTTGTAATTTGCCCAAAGAATTGCAGTAGGTTTGTCAGGCAGGATCTTCCTTTTAGGAAACCATGCTGGCTTTGGCCTATCTTGTCATGTGCCTCCAGGTACTCCGTAATCTCATCCCTAACAATCGATTCCAACAACTTCCCAAGCACTGATGTCAGGCTAACAGGTCTATAGTTTCCTTTCTGCTGCCTCCCACCCTTCTTAAATAGTGGAGTAACATTTGCAATTTTCCAGTCATCCGGTGCAATGCCAGAATCTATCAATTCTTGAAAGATCATCGTTAATGCCTTCGTAATCTCTCCAGATACTTCAGAACCCAAGGGTGCATTCCATCAGGTCCAGGAGATTTATCCACCCTCAGACCATTAAGCTTCCTGAACACCTTCTCAGTCATAATTTTCACTGCACATATTTCACTTCCCTGACACTCTTGAATGTCTGGTGTACTGCAAATGTATTCCACTGTGAAGACTGATGCAAAATACGCATTCAATTCCTCTGTCATCTCTGTGTCTCTCATTACAGTATCTCCAGCATCATTTTCTATTGGCCCTATATCAAAGACATCAAAGACATTGACCATCCAGACCATGCTCTCTTCTCACTACTACCATCAGGCAGAAGGTACAGAAACCTTAGGACCCACACTATCAGGTTCAGGAACAGTTATTGCACTATAACCATCAGACACCTAAACTGTATGGTTTACGTCACATCACATCTCTGAATTGATTCTGTGACCTGCAGATTCACTTTTGAGGACTCTTTACAACTCATGTTCTCAATATTTTTTTTTGATTTACACAATTTCGCACATTGGTTGTTTGTTACTCATTGTTTAGTTTTAAGTTCAATTTTAATTATCATTCAACCATCATCTACGTTTGTATATAGCCAAAAGAAACAGTGTTCCTCTGGGGTCAAGGTGCCAAACACATTACCAACATCACACAACACACTGCACATAGTACTTAAATAGCACAATAACACATAATAGTTTTAATTTCAGAAAGACATGCAGTCAAAAAGAGAAAAAAAATTATATAGCCCAATCCCGACATGGCATGACTAGATAGTTGGTAAGTTGTCGTGGTCCAGCTTGTTCTTCCACCAAATGACCCCTGGAGAGCAGCACTGATTGAACAATGGAGAGCTGCACTCATGGGAAAGGCTAGTCCCCAACCCAGTATGTATCAGAGTGCACCCCACAAAGGCTCTCCCGTACCACCTTGACATCTCCTGCCCTGGTCAGTTGCAACAGCCTCGACCTAGTACTCACCGCACCCAACAGAACTCAGTTCCACCCCTGTTGGTCTCGCTAATAAACCAGTGAACCAGACTTACAATATTCTACACTACCAATGTCCATCCAATAGGGTCTTATGATCATAATAAAATCATCCAAGATAATCACTTGCACCTTATCTTTGGGCTGCACACAACAAGTGCAGGTGATAACACAACAGCAGCTCCATCGCTACTGAGCAACTCACTGATGGGATAGTTCCGCAGTAATTGATGTTCTTAGTATTCAGCAGCAACTTATGATCATAAAAAAGATGTACAAGACGAACAAATACACCATTGATTGGACCCAGAGTGGCCACCATATTAATGGCAATTGTGTTGAGTTTTTCATAAATTCGATTGTATTTCTTTATTTTCCTGTAAGTGCCTGCAAGAAAATGACCTCAAGGTATGTATTATATGGAAATATATGCATATTTTGAAACAAATTTACTTTGAAATTTGAACTTTTGCCTTTGAGAAGGTGGTGAGGGGCTGCCTTCCCCCTCATAATAGCAATAACTATTGCTATTATGTTAATAAGACCACAAGACCATAAGACATGGGAGCAGAATTAGGCCATTCAGCCCATCGAGTCTGCCCCGCCATTCTACCATGGTTGGTCCTGGGTCCCACTCAATCCCATACACCTGCCTTCTCGCCATATCCTTTGATGCCCTGACCAATCAGGAATCTATTAACTTCTGCCTTAAGTATACCCACGGACTTGGCCTCCACCGCAGTCTATGGCAGACCATTCTACAGATTCACTACACTCTTGCTAAAAAGATTCATCCTTACTTCTGTTCTAAAGGGTTGCCCCTCAATTTTGAGACTGTGCCCTGTAGCTCTGGATACCCCCCCACCATAGGAAATATCCTCTCCACATCCACCCTATCTAGTCTTTTCAAAATTCAGTAGGTTTCAGTGAGATCCCCCCACAATCTTCTAAATTCCAGTGAGTACAGGCCAAAAGCTGTCAAATGCTCCTCATGTGTTAACCCCTTCATTCCCAGAATCACCCTCGTGAATCCCCTCTGGACTCTCTCCAATGACAATATATCCTTTCTGAGATATGGGGCCCAAAACATTGACAGTACGCCAAATGAAGCTTGACTAGTGCCTTATTAAGCTATCTGGCCTATAATTCCCTTTCTTTCGCCTTCCTCCCTTCTTAAAGAGTGGAGTGACATTTGAAATCTTCCAGTCCTCTGGGACCATGCCAGAATCAAGTGACTCTTTGAAAGATCATGACCAATGTATCTTCAACGACCTCTCTCAGGACTCTGAGATGTAACCCATCTGGTCCAGGTAACTTATTCACCTTAAGACCCTTGTGTTTGCCTAGCACTTATTTCTTTGTAATAGCAGTGACTCTCACTTCTGCTCCTGACACTCACGGACCTCTGGCTCACTGCTAGTGTCTTCCACAGTGAAGACAGATGCAAAGTACCTATAAAGTTCATCTGCCATTTCTTTGACCCTATTACTACCCCACCAGCATCACTTTTCAGTGCTCCAATATCAACTCTCACCTCCCTTTTACTATTTATATAACTGAAAAAGCTTTTAGTATCCTGTTTTATGTTATTGACTAGTTTGCCTTCATATTTCATCTTTTCCCTTCTTACAGCTTTTTTAGTTGCCTTTTGTTGGATTTTAAAAGCTTCCCAATCATCCAACTTCCCACTCACTTTTGATACCATATATGCCCTTTCCTTGGCTTTTATGCAGTCCTTAACTTCCCTCGTCAACCACGGTTGCCTCACCCTGCCATTTGAGAACTTCTTCTTCTGTGGAGCATGTCTATCCTGCGCCTTGTGAACTATTTCTAGAAACTTCAGCCATCTTTGCTCTGTCATCCCTGCCAGTATCCTCCTCCAATCTACCTGGGCAAGCTCCTCTCTCATGCCTTTATTCCATTTTGATACTGATACATGTGACTTGTGCTTCTCCCTCTCAAATTCAATCACATTATGCTCACTGGCTTCCTCAGGGTTCCTTTATGTTAAGCTCCCTAATAAGATCTGGGTTATTACACACTCCCAATCTAAGTTCGCCTTTCCCTGAGTAGGTTCAAGCATAAGCTGCTCTAAGAAGCCATCTCGTAGGCATTCAACAAATTCCCTCTCTTGCAATCCGACAGCAACCTGATTTTCCCAATCGCTTTGCATATTGAAGTCCCCCATCACAATTGTGATATTACCCTTATTACATGCCTTTATCAGCTCCTTTTGTAATCTCAACCCCACATCTTGAGAGGTCCTCCCACAGTGCTACTGCAAAGAGGGTTCCAGGAAACTTGAAGTGGTATCAAATGACTGACATATACACTCAGTGGCTACTTTATGAGATACCTCCTGTACCTAATAAAGTGGCCACCGAGTATATGTTTGTGGTCTTTAGCTACTGTAGCTGAACCACTTCAATGTTCGATATGTTGTGCATTCAGAGATGTTCTTCTGTGCATTACTGTTGTAACGCGTGGTTATTTGAGCTACTGTAACCATCCTCTCACCCTGAACCAGTTTGGTCATTCTCTGACCTCTCTCATTAACAAGGCGTTTTTGCCCACAGAACTGCTCTCACTGTACGTTTCTAAGAGATTTGAAAGTAGTGGGGGGAGGGGGAAATTCGAAATGATAGTCTTCTCCCATCATTTCGCATTTCTCCCTCCCCCCCCACTACTTTCAAATCTCTTACTATCTTTCCCTTCAGTTAGCCCTGACGAAGGGTCTCGGCCTGAAACATCGACAGTGCTTCTCGCTATAGATGCTGCCTGGCCTACTGCATTCCACCAGCATTTTGTGTGTGTGTTGCTTCTGAATTTCCAGCATCTGCAGTTTTCCTCGTGTTCACTGTACGTTTGTTTGTTTTTCACACCATTCTCATTAAACTCGAGAGACTGTTGTGTTTGAAAATCCAAATCAGCAGTTTTTGAGATACTCAAACCACCCTGTCTGGCACTAATCATTCCACAATCAAAGTCATTTTGATCACATTTCTTCCCCATTCTGATATTTGGTCTGAACAACAACTGAACCTCTTGACTATGTCTGCATGCATTTATGCATTCAGTTGCTGCCAGATGAATGGCTGATTAGATTTCTGCATTAACCTGCAGATGTGCAGGTGCACCTCATAAAGTGGACACTGAGTTCATTTCTTGATTAGGACAGTGCTTGATTTGAAGGGAATCATTCTGTTGCTGGTTTTCCCATGTCTTTCTTGATGGTAGAAGTTGGAGTTTGAGAGGTGTTGTCAGAAGGCAGTAGAGTCCGTTTTAATGATGGCAGACTCTGTATCCACTTTGGCTTCTTTAGATCTGTGTAATGTGGCAGGATCATTTCATGATCTGGTAATGAAGAATGCTTTGGGATGATGACAGCCTGGTAGAATTTTATATTCATCAGAAAACTATGAATCCTAGGTTTTAAATTAGAGTGCTAAACTGAAGCAAAGACAATTAAGAATGTGTGGGGTAAAGTGGAATGGAGAAATATGGTCTGGGGTCTGAGTAAGCAGTCCCTGAAGATCAAGTCAACTCACTTCCAGTCCAGTTATGTGATTTTTGAGATGACTGATGAGCCCACTGTGAGACTCTACCACAGAAAAGTTGGGTATGTGGGTTATTTGGAAGTTAGTGTGCTTCTTTCACCATTTGCACTGGGTTTCTGTGTGTTCCCAGTGCTGTCTCAAATACTCGTTTTCTTTTTCAACTGGCCCTGGCCCAGGGCCCCCAAGTGTCTGTGGGCATGCTACACAT
This sequence comes from Hypanus sabinus, assembly GCF_030144855.1. NCBI lineage: Eukaryota > Metazoa > Chordata > Chondrichthyes > Myliobatiformes > Dasyatidae > Hypanus > Hypanus sabinus. The sequence goes on along the minus strand of NC_082738.1, from coordinate 10,532,756 downwards.
TTTCAGAACTGCTTTGAATCTTTTCCTATGTTTGTTTGGTATTCTCTTTCTGCAACAGAGCTTGGAATATGGTGTCTGTCTTGAACATGAGTAGGATGTAAAAGTGGCATGAAAATGAAATTCAAAATGATGAAGCTTTTCCTGCTCTCCAAAGGGATTTCTGCCTGTTCCCCTTGCCTTGTTCACCTTCTGTGATGTCTCTTTCTCTTCTTGTCTTGCAGCACCTGCATCCACTATCACATCTTTTTCCTTAGCACACATCTCCAACACATTGACTAGATAACCTCGTTTACAATTTATCCCCTTGGCCGCCTTGGTTTTACTTATCAGAGACACCCCTGTCCACCAGTCTCGCTGTAGCTTTACAAGCTCTTATGTCTCCTTTTCAGTTCTGACCAAAGGTCTACAACATGAACCACTGACTCTGTTCTTCTTCCTACAGATGTAGCATGACCTGAAGATTATTTCAAGAAATTTCTGTTGTGGTATGACAATGACATGGCCTACTCAAAGGAACTAACTGTTAGGACCTTGATGCTGGGTATGCTAGTCGGGAAGATGATAATGATGTTTGTTTGGTAATTGTGGTTCAGGACAAAAAAAAAACAATGGTGCTATCTCTGAAGTACTTTGTGATGCCAGGTGTTAAGTAGTCCAGGTCTTTGGCATACACAGAAAGGTGGTAATGAGTGCATCTCAGGATGACCACAGCCTTTGTGCTGGATTTGAGATCTTGGCCTTCAGAGATGCCAATTTCCTGCAGCATTCACTCAACCTTCCTATCATATACCCATGCAAACATCATCTCCATACAATGGACGGGTGACTCAGGTTGTTGCGATCTTGGTTCTGGATCAGAGACAATGTAGGTTGGACAGTTTCAAATTAGTCTTATAGGTCCAATCCACTTTAATGAGGGGCATTTTGTTGGAGGAGGGATGTGGCAACGTGGTGAGAATGATTGAGAAGACCCTTGTTTGTCTAACAGTTGGTGTTGAGATTGGGTCTGCAATCCTGTTGGTCTGATCATGGTTGACATTCTGACTAGATCTATAGATCTGTTGGTTTGATCTTGGTTGGTGCTGAGGTTGGACCTATAGACATTCTCATGGTCTATTGCTTAGAAGATGAGATAATGCATCTGATTCTAGTGCTTGGTTCAGGGGTGTTGGAATGAGATCTTGTGCTTGTTTCTTAATTCATTTCAGTCACCGGGATTGAAGAACTTGGGTTGAAGGAATGAAGTTCTACTTCAAGGTATCAGATATTTTGGGATGCACTGGGGTGCAGCAGGTAGAACTGCAGTTTTCCAGGCTCACCCCTGACCTCAGGTGCTGTTTGGATTCACGTAAGTGGGTGTGATAGCCACCACAGACTCAGTGAGCTATGCTGTGTGATTTTACCACAATTCCATGTGTAGACTGAGAGGCAATGGGTAAAGTTGTCAGTCAAGAAAACCACACTGATGATGCTGACTGGAGTTTTAACCTCTAAAATGTGTTCTTTCTGAATACTGGTAAGAGAATAGCTCCTCCAGGGAATGCAACTGGAGCAAAGCCCAAAACCCAAGATTGGCCTAACTCTACAACACAGAATGCGGGGAAGTCAAGACAAGTTTAACAATTGGGAGATTCAATAATTAGGGTTAAGCAGGGGTAGGGAGGGGAATAGTGCCTTGTTAGCAGATTATGGGAATTCGTAGAGTCATAGATAGAGTAGGGGAACAGGCCTCTCCCCACCAGTAAGCTCCCATTTTATTCTCCCTGCATTCACCTCCAGGAGCTATGAAAGAAATGTTTGGAAAGAGCTTAAAGGTGGTAATCTCCAGATTAGTACCAATAGCCAGATGGATTGTGCCTTAACAAAACTGAGACAATTATTCTTCTTCAGAGATTTGCTGGCATGCCAGTGGGGAGGCTGAAGCAACTTGGTAGGGAGATGAGAATTCAGGAGTATGAAATGAGCAGTCACATTGGAATGTATACCAGACCCCAAAAATAATCAACAGAATTAAGCACAAAATTTACAGAAAAGATTTGTAAGGAACTTCAAATAAGCTGACAGATGAATAATGTAAAATACTAAATATAGAGGATGAAGATTTCTTCAAATCCATTCATTGGAATCTTTTTAAATTACTTTTCCAGGGTCAAGATACCTATTTTGAGCTAATAACCCCAGGCAATGAAGAAATATCATTAGAGGATATTTCCATTAACAGTGATCTCAATTTAGGTTGATTTAGTACAACAGGAAAGGTCAAAGAAAGATAAGGAGTCGATAAATTTGGGTAAAATTGGTTTCTCAGTGTGAGATCAGAGGGGTACATTGAAGGACAAGATAAGGAAGGTTCAGACCAGACATGTCCCACAAAATAAAGAAAAACACTCCCAAATTTGTATCCATTGGATGTTGAGGAGCTTATAAATGAGGATAACACAAAAAAGGAAGCTCATTTCATCAAACTCAATACTGCAGAAAGCCTGCTGAAGTACAGAAACATAAAGGAAGAAAACCAAGAGCCCGATGAAAGGACCCAGCTCATAATATTGACAGTTTACTCCCTTCCATAGATTCTGCCTGACATGCAGAGATCTTCCAGCATTTTGGATGTGTTGCTCAGGGTTCCTAGCATCTGCAGAACCTCTTGTGTCCATGAAAGATACTGGAGAATAGAGTCAAGGGAACTCTAGGTTGTTTTAATAATATATGAAAGGCAAGAGACCAGTGAAGGAGTGAGTCAGAGTCTAGAAGTGACGTGTGCTTACTGTCCTTAATAAATGTCGTTATATTCACCTTCTTATTCTGGCATCTTCTCCCTTCTTTTCCAGTCCAGAAGAAGGGTCTCGGCATGAAACATCGACTGTTTATTCATTTTCATAGATGCTGCCTGACCTGCTGAATTCCTCCAGCATTTTGTGTGTGTAACTCTGGATAAAATGTAACTTGGAGTGTTTAAAGAGGAGACAGTTGAGACTCTGGCTATTATTCCTGAGCAGCGTGACTATTCAAAGTATTTGACGGACTGATTTCCCAGGAGATAGGTTTTTTTTCAGTCCACAACGGTACGAAGCTCACTGTATTGTGGCAGAAACACTCATCATACTTAAGAATAATATTGGATGAACTGTTGTTCTTTTGTATCCAGACCTGGATAGTAGGATTAGACTGAAAAGCTCATCCTCTGCTGGCATGGAGAGAGTGGTCACTTTACATGATGTGTACTTTTGTGAATCTGCAAAGACCTTCGGCTCAACTTTCCAATCAGCTGGCAAAGTTTGTGCTTGCTCTTGTACACCCTGTTGGCTTCAATTTAAGAGAAAAGAAACACAAACCAGGAAACTGATCTCACTTGGAAGAGACTGTAATGAAATGGTGCCTGCATTGGGCCTGTAATCCTCTATATCTTTCCTTTCTAAGGATCTGTCCAAATGCTTCAGATGTTGCAATTATATCTCTGGCTCTTTCCTCCCCTGCACCTTGAGTGGTTCCTATCAGAGAAGAGTGACTTTTTGCCATGCTTCCGCTCCCTCCAGCCTTGATGATTCTAGGGCTCCCTGGGTGTCCCATCTTCTGAACTTGACTGGTATTCAAGCCCACACTGGGCCCAACAGTCTCCTCTGTGTCCAGTGACTGAAACCTGGTCCAGGATAAGCAATAGGTGTATTTTCAAGTTCTTGTACTTGTTTTCCAATCCATGGCCTGCCTTCCGTGTCTCCAGAATTCCCTTCGGATACACAACTCTCTGATCTATCTGCCCATCATTAATTCTGGCATTTTTAAAGCACATTCAAACACCATCAGTCCAACATTCACTTTTTATTTCAGCTTTCCAGCAATAGCTGTGTTCTACTTCTCCCAGTTCCAACATTGTTCCTCTCTGCTGATCACATTCACCTCCCTCAGGTACATTCTTGCAGACAGGTCAGTTGTGGTTAATAGTTATCACCCCCTCAGAGAAGGCTTCAACAGCACGTGTGTGTCACCTGGACAACCTTGATCTTCTGGGTAACTACAGCCATTTTCCTTGATCTCTGAACATTGATGTACTGTTGAAAGTGTTTTTGATGATTTGGTACGGCACTTCAATTGTGCAGGAATGTAAGAAGCTCCAGAGAGTAGTGAACTCAGCCCAATACATCACGGGCACACCCCTCCCCAGCATTAGTGGCAGGCATCTACATGAGACTCTGCTTAAAAAAGCTAAATCCACCATCATCAAACCCCCACCATCTGGGTCAACTGCTTGAAGCTACCATTGGGCAGGAGGTACAGAAGCCTGAGGTCCTACACCATCAGGTTCAAGAGTTTGTTCATTTCCCTTGTGACCGTGTGGGTTCCCTCTGGGTGCTCCAGTTTCCTCCCACATTCAAAGATGCACGGGTGACAGTCAGTAAGTTGTGGGCATGCAATGTTGGTGCTGGTAGCACGGTGACGCTTATGGGCTGCCTCAAACACATCCTCGGACTGTGTTGGTCATTGCCACAAACAACATATTTCACCGTATATTTCCATGATTCAATGTATATGTGACAACTAAAGCTAATCTCATTTCTTTTTTTAAAGAGCAGCTACTTCCCTTCAAGCATTTGGTTCTTGAACCAACTGGCACAACCCTAAACTTTATCTCAGTGCATTTTGACCATTTTGCATGGTAGAATTAAATTTTGTTTCCTTTGTTCTAATTGTGTTCTTCCTTGTAAAAATTGTGTACTATATCTGTATAAGTTTTTCTTGTGAATGCTGTTTATGTGATGTTATTTGCCTGTTTTGCATGTACAATATTTGTGGATAAGACAATAAACTGTGATTTGACAAAGTGAACAATTTGACTTTGATTAAAACTACACTTGTTTTCTCATTTTTCTAGTTCTGATTGAAAGGCCTGTATCTGTAACATTAATTCTGTTTCTCTCTCTCTGCCTGATTGGTTGAATATCTTCAGCATTTTCAGTTTTTAAAAATGTTGGATATAGCTAAAATCCCAGGAACCAGCCTCTCTCCACGGAGTCTTTCTATTCTTCTCAGTGCTCCAGCAAAGACCCGGCCCACCATGGACATTCTCTCTTATCCCCTCTCTCATCAGGCTGAAGATAATAAACCTGAAAGCACGTATCACCAGGCGCAAGGATTATTGTCAGATTCTTGAACAAATCTTGTACAGTAAGATGGACTCTTGAGCTCACAATCCATCTTGCACTGTACGGAACTTCCTCTGTCGCTTTTACACTTTATTCTGCATTGTTATTGTTCTAGCTCATTGTACTGTGTAATGATTTAATTTGCACAAAAAAGTATGCGAGACAAACTCTTCACCGTATCTTGGTGCATGTGACATTAATAAACCAAATCCAATACCAATACAGTGTGATGGAAAGGATTCCATAGATTGTGATAATGACACTGCAGTGAATAAAGTAAAAGAACAGAATAGAGTTCAAAACAGCTAAATATATTGTGCATGCTGTTAGTTACATCAGGTCCTTCACTCACTTAGTATATGAATTGCCACAGAACATTGATTGGAACTTGTACATAAATCATGCAATCAATGCATGCAAATAACACCAAAGAAACAAGTTTTTTCTAGAACACAGCAGGATACTTTTCAATAAGTGTCTCCAGATTTTTCTTGGGTGGAATCTTGATATATTTTTCTCACCATTTTTATTCTTTGAAGTTGTTGGGTTTGTTTCTTGACGAACACTGGTTGCATTCTGGTAACTCTGTTGTCCTTCACACAAAGCTTGATGGTGAGTGTCGATGGCCTACCCAGCTAGCTGGGCAACATAGCCTAACCCGCCCATCTCATTGTTCCACATCCATTGGGTATCACTAAGTGGCAATCAGGAGTTCTGACCGACTGAGTTTCACCTCTCTGGCTAATTGTAAGCTTCCAACTCTTATCCTGGTTGAGCTCGATCAACTCCACACAAGCTGCCAACCAAATCTTGGCAGCTGAACACTTACTGCAGCTCTTCAGCACACACAACGCATTGGCTGAGCCATTGCGAGGATTACATTAGCACTTCTTCAATAGTTCATCATTTTAGAAGAGAAATGTTTAAAATACTTAGAGGCATTTTTAATGTCTTATGGAGGTAAGACAGAAGATGGCACAGTGCTGTTCATGTCACCCATTTAAAAATAATCAACAGTAAATGAAGTAATTTTTTTGTTGAGATGCAATAAGTATGTCAGTGAGCTTCAATAGCATCTCACTGCATTTACTTCCCACTCTAGGAATCCTCATTTAATGGCTTCTCCTTGTAATTGTTTGAAAGATCTTACATTCTTCTCAAAATTTGACAATCCAATTGCTTGGCAAACTCTCACCAGGCCTGATGTGCTGTGGGACCACTCCTGCCTCGCAAAGCTTGAATGGGTTCAGGTCTCATGCTCGAGAGGACACTGCCTGCTCCTAACGTATCAAGGAATTCAATAAAGAGTAGGGGCTCAGGGCTTTGAGTGGGAAATGTAGCTTTCATTGCTGGAATATATCAGCCCTATTTTCAGTTATATACCCAATCAGAAAACACTTCCATTACAGTTGGATTTGCCTGAACTTACACCATTGTAAGATGCAGTTACATTTCCATTGTGGTTATGTACTGTTGCATTTTCTCCGCTGAAAACTTTATACATTTGGCCTCAATTTCACTGCAATTCAGCACGGTTGCATTTCTAACATATATAATGCATAGCATCTGAACAAGAATCATGTCATGGAATCTCAACAATGTAACCAGAAATTACTCGAATTTACATTCAAGAATTACAGTGAATTACAAACATAAGGGAACCATTTGCTCGATTATTTCACATCCCTGTACTGATTAACTAATCACTGCTAGAGGATATACAAGTGACTCATTAACCATTCTGAGACCAGATTTACAAATTGAGCACTGATTTTTTGTTTTGTTTTGTGTAGTGAAAAAGTTCTGCCCTAACAAGATTTCCTTTTGATCCATTTGGCAACCAGACAATGATTTGTTAGGACTTCATTTTCTTTTAAACATTTTTATGGAAAAGCCTATGACGGCTATGGCTAGAAGCAAGGCCAGTGTAAACAAGACCCACTGGCCTGCCTTTGCCTGGCCTGGGTCTAAACTCAATCCCAGGAAATACACAGGACTCCCTTCTGCACTGGAAGCTGTTGCTGTTGGACTTGGAGGTACAGTGGAGGCAGCGACTGGAAAGAAAGGAGTGAAAGTTAATCCCTGTTCTGAGGAGGTGAATTTCGGAGCCATGCAGCCTGCTCTGCTCTATACAAGTGAAGAGGGCAAATCTCACAGCCTTCTTGCATGGACCTTGGGTTTCTCAGCTCAAAATACGACAAAGCTTTCAAAACCCCAGCTGAACGTCCCTGCTTCCTACACTCTATGTGGGAAGCTTTTCATATGAAAGTTTGGGATTTTCATTTATGCTTCTTGATTTCAATCCTGAACAGCCCATTTGTTTATTTATTTTTTTTATTTAGAGATGCAGTACAGAGTAGGCCCAGCAACCCCCAATAACCCTGATTTAACTCTAACCTAATCACGGGGCAATTTACAATGACCATGGTATTACAAGAAAGGTTCTAGCATGGATAAAGCAGTGGCTGATTGGCAGGCGGCAAAGAGTGGGAATAAAGGGAGCCTTTTCTAGTTGGCTGCCAGAGATTAGTGGTATTCTGCAGAGGTCTGTGTTGGGACCAATTATTTTTATGTTGTATTCCAATGATTTAGATAATGAAATTGATGGCTTTGTTGCAAAGTTTGCTGACGATATGAAGATAGGTGGAGGGGTAGGTAGTTCTGAGGAAATAGGGAGGCTACAGAAGGACTTAGACAAATAAGGAGAATGAGCAAAGAAGTGGAATACAGTGTCAGCACTATATAGTCTTCGGTCTGTGGACTATGGTCTCTGACCTAAGCTCTATGGTCTTTGGTTATATGGTCATGTGCTTTGGTAGAAGAAATGAAAAGGTTGATTATTTTCTAAATGGACAGAAAATACAAAAATTTGAAGTGCAAAGGGACTTGAGAGTCCTTGTGCAGGATTCCCTAAAGATTAATTTGGAGGTCGTGGTGAGTCTGTGATGTGGAAGGCAAATGCGACATTAGCATTTATTTCAAGAGGACTAGAGTGTAAAAGCAAGGATGTAATGTTGGGACTTTATAAAGCACTGTTGAGGCCTCTTTTGGAGTATTGTGAGCAGTTTTGGGCCCCTTATCTTAGAAAGGATGTGCTGCAACTGGAGAGAGTTCAAAGGAAGTTATCGAAAATGATTCCAGGATTAAATGGCTTGTCTTATGAAGAGTGTCTGTATTCGCTGGAATTCAGTAGAATGAGGGGTGGCCTCATTGAAACCTATTGAATGGTGAAAGGCCACGATAGAGTGGATGTGGAGAAGATGTTCCCTATGGTGGGAGAGTCTGAGACCGGAGGGCAGAGCCTCAGAATAGAGGGGTGTCCTTTAGAATGGAGATGAGGAGGAATTTCTTTAGCCAGAGGGTGGTGAATCTGTGGAATTCGCTGCCACAGGCAGCTGCGGAGGCCAAGTCTTTATGTATATTTATGGCAGAAGTTGATAGATTCTTGATTGGTCAGGGCAATGAAGGGATACGGGGAAGGCAGGAGACTGGAGGTGGGAGGGAAAATTTTATCAGCCATGATGAAATGGTGGAGCTGGCTCAATGGGCCGAACAGCCTGTTTCTGCTCCAATATCTTATAGTCTTATGGACCAATTAACCTACTAACCTGTGAGAGGAAACCCACAGGACATATGGAGACACTTAAACCCCGTTTACTACTCTGAGCAATATTGTGGTCCAGAGATGCCTTGAAGAGCCAGTCTATTGGCCCAGGACCTATTGCATTGAGTAGGCAGTAACCATGTCACACAGCCCAAGGAGACTCGGAGTAGTAGGGTCACTTTGACAATAATAACAAGCCCCAGCTAGAAAGCAAATGAAATTTTTTTTTCACCAACAGAGTGGCATGGAGAAGGTGATTGATCTTTCCTGGAATCTACCTTACCACAGTAAAATTTTGGGATGGCTATGGATTAAACATTATGCAAAATTCATAGATATAGAAATAAAAAGCCATTATTCAATCAGTTAAGCAAGTAAGGGTGAGCTGTGAATATATTGATCTTATACGTGGTTGGAGACAGACGTTTATAGATAATTGGCAGATAATCAAATGACGATGAATGGATGCTACAGATAGATGAACAATTTGTTTCTCAATAGATTAGAAGGTTTAGTTAAAGCCACAAACTACAGGATTTGCTGTGTATGTTTTATATACAAGGGCTCGTCAAGTTAAGTATGACCTGACTTATGAAAATCTAACTTTATTTAAATATTCCCATGCATTTTTCAAGCTAATAATAATAATGTTTCATAGAAAGCATTGATGACTGGATACAGTATATATTCCATTAGTTGAATTATAGGTAGTGTTATGATGTGTATTGGTTGATGATGGACATCCCCTGTTCAGGCCTTCACTCCATGCTCGAACGTCATGCGAGTGGGAGGCCTGAGGGCTGGACTGGCGGTGTGCCCCGTGTTCAAACCTGGAGCTCATCTGGAGTTTGGGAGCCTGTCATTGGCTAGTCTGGGGGTTGATACCAAAGACTGGAACCCAAAGGTTGATCAGAAGTCCAGAGGTTGAAACCTGGAAACTGGAGGCTTGAGGCCTGACCATGTGTGTGGGAAGGGCTGCTGTAGTTTTGTGTTCTGTATTGTTCTGCCAAACATGGTGGACATGCTATGTTGGTGCTGGAATGTGTGGTAACACTTGCAGGCTGCCCCCAGCACACCCTTAGATTTTGTTGTTTGTTAACACAAACGATGCATTTCACTGTGTGTTTTGATGTACACGCGATAAATGAATGAACTGAAACTGAATCTGAAGATATTATGGCAAGTGTATGTAGAGTGATTCAGCATGAGTAGGTACAGTAATGATGATTTTGACTATACTTACCCACACATATATAGCTAAGGTGCCTAAGACTTTTGCACAGTACTGTATTTGTCAATGTGGAGCACAGAGCGAGTTTGTAAATCTGGCGGGAGCAAAGGATGTTGGGAAGGGTGAGGGTGGGGCACTGTGGGAGAGGTGTGGGACAGGTGGCAGAGAAGGTGTGCCAGGGGCAGGGGGTGGTGCAGGTGCAGACACACCCAACCCTGAGACACCAGGCAAGGTCATTTGATTCCAAACAATTGGTTTATTGATCATGGGTCTCTCCCTTTCCCTTTCCCAACCGTGACTCCCCTCTCCCTGCCCCCTTCCCACTCTCAGTCCACAATAGAGACCCATATCAGAATCAGGATTATCATTACTCACATATAACATGAATTTTTTTTTCTGTGGCAACAGTACAGCTAGAATTTTGCACAGTACAGCATCTAATCAGCCAATCACATGTCAGCAGCTCAATGCGTAAAAGCACGCAGACATGGTCAAGAGGTTCAGTTGTTGTTCAGACCAAACATCAGAAAGGGGAAGAAATGTGATCGAAGTGACTTTGACCCCAGAATGATTGCTGGTGCCAGACAGGGTGGTTTGAGTATCTCAGAAACTGCTGATCCCCTGGGATTTTCATGCACAACAATCTCCAGAGTTTACAGAGAATGGTGTGAAAAACAAAAAAAAAATCCAGTGAGAGGGTGAAAACATCTTCTTAACGAGAGAGGTCAGAGGAGAATGATCAGACTGGTTAAGCGGACAGGAAGGTGACAGTAACTCAAATAACCACACCTTACAACAGTGGTGTGTAGAAGAGCATCTCTGAAAGCGCAACATGTCGAACCTTGAAGTGGATGGGCTACAGCAACAGAGCACCATGAACATACACTCACTGGCCACTTCATTAGGTATGGGAGGTACCTAACAGAGTGGCTACTAAATGTATATATACAGGATAGTAAAAATAAATAAATAACTAGTGCGAAAAGAGAGCCAAAAATAGTGAGTATTTTACAAAAATAGTAAATTCATTGGTTGTTTCATGTTCCATTCAGAAATCTGATGGCAGAGGGGATTTCTGATTTATTATCCTTCTCAACCTTTCTTCTGCCTTCTTCCCGTAACATAGAAACATAGAAAACTTACAGCACAATACAGGCCCTTCAGCCCACAATGCTGTTCCAAACATGTCCTTACCTTAAAAATTACCTAGGGTTGCCCATAGCCCTCTATTTTTCTAAGCTTCATGTACCTATCCAAGAATCTCTTGAAAGACCCTATCATATCTGCCTCCACCTCATTCCACACACTCACCACTCTCTGCGTAAAAAACTTACCCCTGACATCTCCTCTGTACCTACTTCCAAGCACCTTAAAACTGTGCCCTCTTGTGCTAGCCATTTCAGCCCTGGGAAAAAGCCTCTGACTATCCACACAATCAATGCCTCTCATCATCTTATACACCTAAACCTTTGACACACTGACTAATCAAGTACCTATCACTCTCTGCTTTAAATATACCCAAAGACTTTGCCTCCATGTGTGTCTGAGGCAATTAATTCCACAGATTTGCCACCCTCTGGCAAATAAATTACTCCTCATCTCTGTTCTAAAGGGACGCTCCTCTATTCTGAGATTGTGGCCTCTGGTCAGACTCTCCCACTATAGGAAACATCCTCTCTACATCCACTCTGTCTTGGCCTTTTAATATTCAATAGGCTCCAATGAGATCCCTCCCCTCCTCATTCTTCTAAACTCCAGCAAGTACACGCCCAGAGCCATCAAATGTTCCTCATACGTTAGGTTAGCCCTGTTGCAGCAGAACAGCAACTGTACCGCAGCGGTATCGTAGCTGCACTGTTGCAGTCCTCCAGCCAAACTGAGTCAGTACTGTAGCAGCAATGTTGCTCTACTGCACCTACATCATATCTGTACCAGGGCCAACCTGCGGCCGTATTGCAAAGATTCTGCAGTGTTACAGTGGGTTTCTGTAGTACTGCTGCATTTATTGCAGCTGTCCTGCTACAGGACTGTAGTCATACTGTAACAGTACCATATCCTTTCAGTAGAAATCTGCAACAATATCCCGGCTTTCCTGTAGATACGCTGTAATCATATTGCAGCAGCACTGCGATTGAGCTGCACAGTACTGCAGCACTATTGTAGCAGTATGGAGGTAGTAGTGTAGTGGTATTGCTGCAGTAATGTAGTTATTCTGCGGAGGTAATGAGGCAGTCTTGTCTGTACTCTGGACGACACAGTGTATATTGAGCAAGGCTACAGTACTGAATCACACATCTGAGTCAGTTATTATTATGGTGGCAGTGTAGTGGTTAGCACAATGCTTTGCAGTACAGGCAACCCGAGTTCAATTCCTGCCACTGCCTAAAAGGGGTTTCTACGTTCTCTCTGTGACGGCATGGGTTTCCTCTGGGTCTCCAGGTGCACAATGACACAGTCCACTACGTCTCTGGACTGTGCACCTGGAGACCCAGAGGAACTTAGTTCAGTTTTTCTCTATCAATTAGTACAGCCTAGCTTGACGGGCAAGTCCAATAAAATGCAAAGAAGCATGATTTTGACTGCCACAAGTGGTCTCACCCTATCGGAAATATTGCCTTTGTTCTAACATCTCTCCTTAATTCCTCTGCAACTGAAAACAAACTTACTCTCTCTCTTTCCCAGTTATGATGGATTCTGGGGACCCGAAATATTAAGTCTCTTTCTCCTTCCACATAAGATACATGACTTGCTGAGTATTTCAATTTTTATTTCTGATGTTTCCTCTGGATGTGTACTAAGAACCAAGGACTGACTCAAAGACTGGCCACTCAGAACTGAGACTGGGGGAGACCTTTTCACCTCAGGAGAGTTGAATAGAGATGACCATTGCAGCTTGGTTACAGTGCGTACTCGTGACAGAGATGGAAAGTTTTTGGATAATAAGGGAACCAAGCAATATGAGCTTGGCACTGGAAAGCAGCACTAATGTCAAACATCAGCCATGATCACACTGAATGCAGAGTTGGTGAAGGGCTGATTAGCTTATGTTATGGTACACTCCCAATCGCGACAGCCTCTGGGGTTTAGACACTCTGATTCCCAAGTAAATACAGATGCAAAACATTAATTTAATTTTTTTCCCATTCCTTTTCACTCCATGCATGGAATCATGCTTTCTTTTAGCCCTCCTGGTTTCATTCATAAGTGTTCTCTTGAATTTCTTATACTCCATAAGCACCTCATCTGTTCCTACCTGCCTATACCTGATATGCACCTCCTTATTTTTCTTAACCAGGATCTCAGTATCTCTCAAAAACCAAGGTTCACCAAACCTATTATCTTTGCCTTTTCTTCTGAGATGAATGTACAAACCCTATGCTCTCAGAATGCACTTTTGAAGTCTCCCACTTACCAAGTACACCTTTGCCAGAGAACAACTTGTCCGAATCCACACTTGCCAGATCCTTTCTGGTGCCATCAAAATTGCCCTTTGTCCAATTTAGAATCTGACAACCAGACCTATCCTTTTCCATAATTATCTTAAAACCTTTGTCATTATGATCACTAAAGCAAAGCATTCCCCTACGCAAACTTCTGTAACCTTCCCACTCTCATTCCCTAATATCACATGCTCTCTTATTGGGACTTCCATGAACTGAGGAAAGAAATCTTCCTGAACACATTTGACAAATTCTATCCCTTCTAGTTATTTTACAGTATGGGAATCCCTGTCAATATGTGCAAAGTTAAAATCACCTCATGTTTCTTGCAACAGTCTGCTATCACTAACAAAATTGCTCCTCTAAATCCCATGGACTGCTGGGTAGTCTGTAATATAATTCCCTTTCTTATTCTTCAGTTCCATCCATATAGCCTCAGTAGATGAGCTCTCCATTCTGTCTTGTCTGAGCCGTTGTGTGACTTTTTTTTCAGATTAGTAATACCACTCTTTACCTTTAAACCCTCTGGCTCTAAAGCGTCTAAAACAATGGGATTTGTAATATTGGGCTGCCAGTCCAGCCCCTCCTGCAACCAAGTCTCACTAATGGCTACAATGTCATTATTCCATCTGATCTGATGGCAAATCTACAATCCTACTTTATAATCCATTTGCCAGACCTTTTCCCATCAAGCCCAACAAGGTCCCTTTGGCTGCTCTTCACGACGTCAAAATTAATATTGGACGTCAGAGCAGGAGAAGAGTAATCAGTTAGATCACAGGTCACCCAGGCTTGATCTCTGTGCACTTGGTATTGCACCATATCTGTTAGTATCAATCTTGGTCTAGACATTTTTAACTGACCCCTGGCCTCCATAGCAGCTTGATGGGCAGGTGATCATCTATTGGGCAGAGCGATGAGGGGTTGGCAGAGGGGCCAGTCAAGGAGCTTGCATGGTGGGCAGGTGAGGGGCTGTTGGAGGCAGACAGCAAGGGCTTGTTGGGGGTGGTAGGTGAAGAGTCATTCAGGTGGGAAAGTGGGGGTTTTGTAGGTGTTAGATGAGGGGTTGGCATTGTGGCTTGTGAGTGGTTGGTAGGGTGGGGGGTGTGGGCTGTTGGAGGCATGCAGGGAAAGTATGTTAGGTGTGGTATGTGAGGGGTTGTTTGGGTGGCAGGTGAGGGGGTTGTTGAGTTGGTAGGTGAGGGGCCTTGTAGGTAGGCAGAGAGAGTGCACCATATCGTAACGATTGTGAGAATGTGGTGAGCGTGGATGTGGCCATTTGATAGCACAATGAATCGATTGGGCCTCCTGTGCAAGGAGGGCTCTCTCTTTTTGGCGCAGGCTTTCTAGAGAGCATGTTGTTTGTCTCGGCGGGCCCGGTTCGTCACTTCCACACTGTAAGCTGCCCGGCATGTACCGTTACTAACATTACAAGTAAAATCATTAAACAATACTACTCCATTGCCATTCTTGCACCGCGGATACGTAACAGAGGCGGTAGATAAGGGGTTGGATGGTGAATATGGATTGATGGCATGAGCGAGTGGAGGCTGATGGTAAGGCAGTTGTTTAGCATTTGAGGAGTGTGAGATGACTCTTGGATTTCTGCATTGCCTTGTGTGATCACCCTGAGGTCCTGAGATCTAGATTTAAGGGACACTCTCTTCAGAAGTATTTTTTTAAACTTTTTTAACATTACTAACCTGGCCTCCAGTCATAGTCGGGCCATCCCAATACCTCTTTGTTCTTCTTGTTTTCGGCTTTGAGCCATTCGACCAACGGCTCAAAGTACTTCATCAGGGAAGCAGCTGACATGCGTGTGTCCCCAGTGATCACTTTCATGGCCTCGTACCATGGCTTGCTGCTTCCTAGCTTCATGGCATCCCTGAGGTGGAGACATAGAGGAGTCAGATGCCAGGTTTGGTCCTCAGTCACAGATAGCAGAGCTTTGAGGAGAGAAGGTAAACCGGAGAGTTCCACCCAAAATAACACTGGCTCCATTACACTGAAGGGATTTGTACTCCACTGTTGGTCATGGCTCAGAAACATAGAAAACTGACAGCACAATACAGGCCCTTCGGCCCACAATGCTGTGCCAAACATGTACTTACCTTAGAAATTACTAGGCTTACCTATAGCCCTCTATTTTTCTAAGCTCCATGTACCTATCCAGGAGTCTCTTGAAAGACCCTATCGTATCCGGCTCCACTACCGCCGCTGGCAGCCCATTCCACACACTCACCACTCTCTGCGTAAAAAACTTACCCCTGACATCTCCTTTGTACCTACTCCCCAGCACCTTCAAACTGTGCCCTCTTGTGCTAGCCATTTCATCCCTGGGAAAAAACCTCTGACTATCCACACACTCAGTGGCTCCCATCATCTTGTACACCTCTATCAGGTCACATCTCATCCTCCGTCGCTCCAAGGAAAAAAGGCTGAGTTCTCTCAACCGGTTTTCATAAGGCATGCTCACCAATCCAGGCAACATCCTTGTAAATCTCCTCTGCACCCTCTCTATAGTTTCCACATCTCTCCTGTAATGAGGTGACCAGAATTGAGCACTGCCACTTCTCAGCCCAGTTTTGCATCCTATCAATATCCCGCTGTAAACTCTGTCAGCCCTCAACTCTAACCATAACACCTCCAATCTTTGTGTCATCAGCAAACTTAGTAACGCATCCCTCCACTTCCTCATCCAGGTCATTTATAAAAATCACGAAGAGTAGGGGGTCCCAGAACAGATCCCTGAGACACACCACTGGTCACTGACCTCCATGCAGAATATGACCCCTCAGCAACCATTCTTTGCCTTCTGTGGGCAAGCCAGTTCTGGATCCACGAAGCAATGTCCCCTTGGAACCCATGCCTCCTTACTTTCTCAATAAGCCTGGCATGGGCTACCTTATCAAATGCCTTGCTGAAATCCATATACACTACATCTACTGCTCTACTGTCATCAATGTGTTTAGTCACATTGCATTTATATAAGGCACAACCTGCCTTTGACAAAGCCATGCTGACTATTCCTAATAATATTATACCTCTCCAAATGTTCATAAATCCTGGCTCTCAGGATCTTCTCCAAGGCACCAACCACTGAAATAAGACTCACTGGTCTATAATTTCCTGGGCTATCTCTACTCCCTTGCTTGAATAATGGAACAACATCTGCAACCCTCCAATCCTCTGGAACCTCTCCCATCCCCAAAGATCATCACCAGAGGCTCAGCAATCTCCTCCCTCGCCTTCCACAATAGCCTGGGATATATCTCGTCCAGTCGCTGTGACTTATCCAACTTGATGCTTTCCAAAAGCTCCAGCACATTCTCTTCCTTAATATCTCCATGCTCAAGCTTCTCAGTCTGCTGTAAGTCATCCCTACAATCGCCAAGGCCCTTTTCTGGAGTGAATAATTGAAGCAAAGTATTCATTAAGTACCTCTGCTATCTCCTCCAGTTCTGTACACACTTTTCCACTGTCACACTTGGAAAATGACATTCTAGGAACCCCTTATTGACTACGAAGCAAAAGGTTCCTAGATTATCCTGAACTGGGTTATCTTGTGAGCAGCTGAAATCGCTTATTTCAGGGATTGAAGAAAATTTCCCAGTGGACAGCCAGTGGTCTCTTCCAGTGAGATCACGATGGCCCTATTGAAAGGAGATGGAAATACGTGAGGTCAGGGACTATCTGACCGAATCCCTGGTCTGACTGTTGGTGGTGCTGGGAGGTCTTGATAAGTGCAAGTCAAGCTAACTGTGCATTACAGCAGTAGGATGTTTCCCACGACATGTAAACCTTGGCAAAGGAGAGCAGGGCTTGAATAAAGTGATTTTCTATTTTCTGCCCTGTGTCACCTCTGCATGTGAATGTTAATTTTGTGCTAATGTGTAACTTTTGTTTGCTTTATTTAGTTTCTGAGATCAGGATCTCTATAACAGGGACAATGTTTACACCCAAATGCCCTTGAGAAGGTAGTATTGGCTTGATAGATCATTTCAGGGGGCAGCTGGAGTTTGCATGGTGTGGGGAAGAGGGTCGAGTGTTATATAAATGCAGCTCCATCCTTCTCAAAGAGCTTCAGTCAGTTAGATGGAACATTGAGTTCAGTATGGAACTGTACAGAACAGATGCCCTTTGGCCCAAGATGTTGACACTGATCTTGATGCCAATTTAAACTACTCATCTGGCTGCACATGATCTATATCCTTCATTCCCAGGCTCTTCATGTCTCTTGCCTAAACGCTTCTTAAATGTTATTATCATATATTTAAAGGCAATTCATATCCGATTATCATCACCAAATCTCAATTCAATTTAAATTTAAATTCCTCTGGATTACCAGACTACAACCTCAAATGTTGCACCCCTATTACTGGTATTCACGTGTTTCACTTAATCGCTACACAAAGTAACATAATTCTAGAGGTAGACCGTGATGGTTCTTTTACATAGTCCTTACCCAATGCGTTGTCCAGCTTCCTTTGACTGGTAGATGTCACATTTGTAGAGAGGCCCATTTTGATTAGCAGCTTTACAAAGACTCTCGTGGAACTGGAACTGGATGATATAGCTTACAAAGTACCTGAGAAAAAGTGAGGCAAGTAGATTTCAGGGGTATTGGATAGCTGAACATGTTCATGAAGATTAGTAATGTTGTCATTATTCTGCTGAACAGAATCATTTCAGTAGGTTATTGCATAGAATTCAATTTAATTCCTGTGAAATTGATTGGATCTCTTTCCTGCCTCTCACACTGGATTCCTATTTCTGATTCTTGTCACCACCTGCGGTTCACAAAGAATTTTGGTCTTATCTGGGTGACTTAATAAGTATGCTGTGCTGGTTGACTCTATGGTTAAGAAGGCACACGGTGCACTGGCCTTCATCAATCATGGGACTGAGTTTAAGAGCTATATAGGACCCTGGTCAAACCCCACTTGGAGTACTGTGCTCAATTCTGGTCGCCTCACTACAGGAAGGACGTGGAAAGCACAGAAAGGGTGCAGAGGAAATTTACAAGGATGCTGCCTGGTTTGGAGAGCATTCTTATGAGAATAGGTTGAGTGAACAGAGGTACAGAGGAGATGTCAGGGGTAAGGTTTTTTTTTTTTTTTTTACGCAGAGTGTGGTGGGTGTGTGGAATGGGCTGCCGGTGTCGGTGGTGGAGGCAGATACGATAGAGTATTTTAAGAAACTCCTGGATAGGTACAGGGAGCTTAGAAAAATAGAGGGCTATGGATAACCTTAGATAATTCCTAAGGTAAGGTCGTGTTCAGGACAGCATTGTGGGCCGAAGGGCCTGTATTGTGCTGTAGGCTTTCTTTGTTTCTGTGGAGGCCATTTACATCTTGGGGGTATCAAAGGTGAGGAATGCGGATAAGCAGCTTGTTCATTGGCTCTGCCTGTGTCTCTTTAGTTAGCACCCAACCATAAACACAAGAGATTCTGCTGATGCTGGAAATCATATTATGATTTTAGGGGCTAACATGTGAGGAGCATTTGTTGGCTCTTGGACTGTATTCATTAGAATATAGAAGAATGAGAGGGGATCTCATAGAAACATTTCGAATGTTGAAAGGGTTGGACAGGGTAGATGTGGAAAGGCTGTTTCCCTTGGTGGGTGAGTCCAGGACAAGAGGTCACAGTCTTAGAATTAGAGGGTTCCCATTTAAAACAGAGATGAGGAGAAATTTTTTTAGCCAGAGGGTCGTGGGTTTATGGAATTCGTTGCCACATACAGCTGTGGAGGCCCAATCATTGAGGGTGTTTTAGGAGGAGATTGATAGGTATCTAATTAGTCAGGGTATCAAGGGATATGGGGAAAAAGCTGGAAATTGGAACTAGATGGGAGAATAGTTTAGCTCGTGGTGAGTGGCGGAGCAGGCTCGATGGGCCGAATGGCCTGCTTCTGCTCCTTTGTTTTGTGATCTTGTGGTCTTGTGAAATCTGAGTAACACACACAAAATGCTGAAGGAACTCAGCATCCATGGAGAGGAATACGCAGTCGATGTTTTGAGCCAAGGCTCTCCATCAGGACCATCTATATGCTTCACTAATGCAGGAGCAGGTGTGGTCTTTCATCTTGCAGTCTTTGGGCCATTGGTTCAACAAGCAGCCCTTGTGGAGCTTATCCCACTTTGTAGTTGGATCAGGCACTAATTCAACGATTATTATCAATGATCATTGAGACAGCATAGTAGCATAACACAATTACAGCGCCAGCAACTCAAATTCAATTCCACCGCTGCCTACAAGGAGTTTGTATGTTCTCTCGTGACCGTGTTCCAATTATGTTAATTGGTCATATAGGTGTAATCAGAATCAGGTTTATTATCACCAGCATGTGATATGAAATTTGTTAACTTAGCAGCAGCAGTTCAATGCAATACGTAATCTAGAAGAGAAAAAAAAATCAATTACAGTATATTTATATTATATAGATTTTAAAAGTCATGCAAAAAACAGAAATACTGTATATTAAATAAAATGAGGTAGTGTCCAAGGATTCAATATCCATTTAGGAATCTAATGGCAGAGGGGAAGAAGCTGTTCCTGAATTGCTGAGTGTGTGCCTTCAGGCTTCTGTACCTCCTACCTGATGGTAACAGTGAGAAAAGGGCATGCCCTGGGTGCTGGAGGTCCTTAATAATGGATGCTGCCTTTCTGAGACAACACTCCCTAAAGATGTCCTGGGTACTTTGTAAGCTAGTATCCAAGATGGAGCTGACTAAATTTACAATCCTTTACAACTTCTTTTGGTCCTGTTCGGTAGCTTTCCCCCCATACCAGACAGTGATGTAGCCTGTCAGAATGCTCTCCATGGTACAACTATAGAAGTTTTTGAGTGTATTTGTTGACAAGCCAAATCTCTTCAAACTCCGAATGAAGTATAGTCGCTGTCTTGCCTTCTTTATAACTACATTGATATGTTGGGACCCGGTTAGATCCTCAGAGATCTTGACACCCAGGAACTTGAAACTGCTCACTCTCTCCACTTCTGATCCCTCTATGAGGATTGGTATGTGTTCCTTTGTCTTACCCTTCCTGAAGTCCACAATCAGCTCTTTCGTCTTACTGACATTGAGTGCCAAGTGAATGAAGTGGTGCAGGCTTGTTGGGCCGGAAGGGACTGTTACAGTGTTGTATCTCTAAATAAATAATTGCACAAATTGCAGGTACGATACATCAACAGGACCAACTACTGGTCTACATAATGAGTGTGTGTCACAGATAACAGCAAAAGGGCCTGATCTCTCTTACTTACTGTACTCAATTAATTGACATTTTTGTTTGATATCAAATTTAATTTTTGAACATTTTAATCCAGTAAAGATAGGGCTCTTATTTACCTTTTAAATTGTAAGCCATAGAACAAAGTGCTCCTACACCATTGTGCATTTATCAACAAACAAAACTGGAACAGTTAGTGCCTGAAGTTAACATTAATCATAACAGATACAGTCAAACACACAAACTGTGGTCAACACTGGGGCCCTCAAGCCTGCTCTATTACTTAATAAGATCATGTCCAATCTGACTGTAAACTCTTCATTGCCATAACCTTTGATCCTCTTATTTGTCAAGAATATACAGTATCTGCCTCTGCTGTAAAAAATATTCAAAATTCTGCTTCCAATACTTTTGTGAGAAAGAGATTCCAAAGACTTATGACACTCTGAGAGAAAATAAAGTTGTTGCATCTTTCTCTTCAATGGGTGGCCACTTATTTTAAGAGAATACATCCTCTCCACATAAATCTGCACATCCACCTCATGATCTTGTTCTTATCAGGCAAGTCCTCACTCACTCTTCCAGGCTCCTACATATCTTAGCCTTCTTATGCCCTCTTCTTGTTCTCCTACCTTTCATTGTGTCATCAGTAAATTAGCAACCATACCTTTGGTGCCTTCATCCAAGTCATTTGTAGAAATTGTAAAAAGTCAAGGCCCAGTGTTTCTAGCATGCTGCTCATATTAGATGTTGCCAACCAAAGCCTTTTGTGTTTTGTCAATGTGCTGGTTTGTGATCTCCTACACTGTGAGCTTTTATCTCAGGAATTTTTTCTGAATTGGCCAAATTCTCACCTCACACACCATATCTGATTTCCAGATCATTTAATCAGACCATGCCTCAACATTCTTCTGACTGAAACATTTATGATGTTATTCTGATGATATAACAAATGGTCAATGTCTTTGGGTGGACAAAATTTTTGCAATTTCCATCAGGTGACCTTCCACACCCCTCCCTCCCCCCCACCCCCAACCCACCTCCAGGCTGTGAAACTGTATTTTTCTCAACTCTGTTAATTTTATAACTGATTGCTGAAGAAAGAAAACAATATTATTAATATCATGTTGATTTTCTCCCTGGATTGCTGGATGAAGGAGATCATTTTTTATGTGCTGGTGTGTCTAGGATATCCTGAAGATTTGAAAACTTGAGATCTTTGTGTTAAACAGACCATTAGATACATTGACACAATTTGAGAGCTGGAGAAATACCTGATGTATGGGACAGCTGAAGGAATGTGGAACTTTGCACCAGGATCAAAATCTTCCTCTGTGCGAGGGACAGGAGGACACAGACCTTGATATTTTAACCTGTGGATAAGATGTACAAGGTAAGATGGGCACAAAACAGACCCAAGTTTTGCATCTATCCTCAAGCTTAAAAAAAATTCTCCTCAGGATCTAGGGGGGAAAAGCGTACTGAGTGCAGCCAATAATATATGAACATCTTGATAGGGTTTGACTGGTAATCATTCACCAAAGGATCCACCATGGCCTCACTAGCAATGATTGCTTATTACTAATTTTTCTAGAGAAGGAGACCTTTTATTCTTGAACTGCTGTTGTCTGTGTGATGAAGGTTGTCAAATGGAGAATTCCAGAACTCAGACCCAATAGTGATGATGAGTATGTGACATGGAGAGGAAATGGAGATCATGGTACTCCCATCAGCCTGTTGTTTTGGTTCTCTTGATTGGGAGGCCATGGGTTAGGAAATGCTGTCATAAAAAGTCTTGCACTTGATACTGTTACGAAGGATGAACAGCTCTGATGGGCGGAAGGGTACAAAGTTGCCCAAGCCCCCCCCCCGGGGGAATCACAATCTGTTACTGTAACCACGCTGCTAATGAGAGAGAAAGAGAGACAAAGGGACAACATAATGGGACTGGAACATCTGCTTCAGACAAGGGAGAGATAACATCATGAGAGAGGGACTTGTTGTTCCACCATATTATGACTCCTGAAAGACTTCTGGCTCCGGAGAGGGCTGTTTACTTGGTACCATTCTGTTCATTAAAATTCCTCAGTGGACAGCCGGAGTGGGCTGGTTTGATGGGCTAAGCCATTCAAAACCGATTGACACCTGAGACCCCGTGAGTGGGGATAAAAGTGAGGTCTGGGGAGACACCCCTCAGACACACCAGGAGACACACTAGTGAGCACTGCTTGAGTGTTGGAACCCACATAAAGGTGTGGGGCATCGGGGACCGAGCAAAGGATCGGTCAGTTTAACTCACAGTGTTATAGCAGGACCGGTGGGGGCTTGTGTGTGTGTCCACCCTTGCCTGGGTGACGAGTCCACCACAGAAGAACGGTCTAGCTGAAGGATAGAGGGGTCACACCTGAATGGCCACAACAACACATCGACCGATCAAGAACGTAAAGGAAGGTTTGCCTGACTGTAGCTGTCACTGTTCTCTCGCTCTCTCTCTCCAACAATTACAACAAAACCACCAACAACTACCTCAGCACGTATGAACGGAACTGAACTTTATATTCACATATGACCATTCATTATCCCCTAGACATCGACAGAGCTGGTTTATTATTGATTATTATTATACCCACACTTTTATGTTTAGTATTGCTAACGTGTATTATCTTTGCATTGTTGATATTGATTTGTATATTTTACTAATAAACACTGTTTGAAAATAGTATCACCAGGACTCCAACGGGTTCTTCTATCTTTGCTAGTCAGACACCCAGTTATGGGGTACGTAACAATACATTCTGGAATCTTAGTAACCCCAATGGGAGAAAGTGAAAAATTAAGTGGTTTTGTAATTCTTAGTATAGAGATGAAAATGATCAGCTCACAGATCATAAGGTGAGTTAGACCACCCCTCCCCACATTCTTCTACCATTCTCTCTGCATGAGTCCAGTTGCTCCCATAGATCAGAAGCATTAGAGGGGTTAATGGTACAGAGAGTATAGACCTACAGTCACAGCATCTTCCTTGACTCCATGTAATCTCAGGGCATCAGCTCTATCACTTCCTGGTTTCTCTCAAGCTGAAGAGCTCTTCCGTGTTAAACACTACGTGGGTAAGGTGCTTTGTCTCGGTTTTTTTTTTGCACCATCCTCTGTAAACTCCAGAGACGGTTGTACATGAAAATCCTAGGAGTTTCTGAGATACTCATATCTCCCCATCGGTCAAACTCACTTAGATCACATTTCTTCCCCATTCAACAACTGAACCTCTTGACCATGTCTGCATGTTTTTGTGCATTGAGTTGCTGAAAGATATTTGCATTAATGAGCAGGCGTACAGGTGTACCTAATAAACTTACTGCTAAGTGTACGTCTCTTTAATCCACAACAACCTATCAGGAAGATAAAGAAAGATGTAAAATACCTGTAACATTGCCAAAAAGAGCATTAAGCCTGGAATTTGGGAGCATCTCTGAACTTAGCAAAGGATGGGCAGGAAATTGATAGGGAAAAAGAAAATTATTTATAACAGTAAGATAGAAAATAGCATAGAACCGTAATAAAGCTTCCATTGAAATGTCCCGAAAGGTGATTGATAAGTTCATGGCCTAAGGTAGAAGGAGTCAATTTTAGAAACCTAGCACATTTGTTTTTCAACATAGTCCCCTCCTACATTTACACACTTAGTCCAGCGGTCGTGGAGCATACAGATCTTGAACCTCCAGAAAGTGTCCACAGCAGGGGTGATTGACAAGTTCGTGGCCTAGTGTAGAAGGAGATGAGTTATTAACTTCAAACTTTCTGCATTATCACTCAAAGAGTTGACCTGCACGTGGATGTAACGAGAGCGTCTTGGACCTCCAGGTGGTCCACAGCAGGGGTGATTGATAAGTTTGTGGCCTAAGGAAAAAGCGATGAGTTATACAGCTCTCATTACATGCACATGCAGTTCAACTCTTTGAGTGATTATGCAGAAAGTTTGAAGTTAATAACTCATCTCCTTCTACCTTACGCCACGAACTTGTCAATCACCCCATGCTGTAGACCATTTCTGGAGGTCCAAGATAATGACTTCTACAAAGAAGGGATCCCTATGCTCCATGACTGCTGGACTAAGTGTGTAAACGTAGGAAAAATAAATGTGCTAGGTTTTCTAAAATTGACTCCTTCTACCTCAGGTCACAAACTTATCAATCACCCCTCGTATAAAGGAAAATATTAGTAAAAGTTAATGTGGGTTCCCCAGTGAGAGGAGAAAATATATTGTGGGATAATGAAATGGAAGAGAAACTAAAGAAAATATTGTGTCTGATGTTACAGAAAACCTTTCAGCAATAGTGAAGAATAAAAAAATCTATAATGAATTAGCAGGAATATAGTATAGGAGAAATTAATGGGATTTAAAGGCAATAATTGCTTGAGAATTTCAGATCATTTAAACTGAAGGAGAATATTAGAATCTATTATTAGGGCTTGGCAGTCAAATTGGATTTCTGGAAAAGAATCTTGTTCCACAATCTGTACATGTTTTTTGGCAATAATGGGGTGCCAGTGTATGTGGAGTGTTTGGATATTCACAGGACCTTTGATAATATGACACCCAAGAGTTATTCTTGTGGCACGCGCAATCACAGAATGTCAGTCACTATATTGTACCTCAAATTCCACCATTCTCGGTTGTAGTCAGATTCAGGGATCCGCCCATCAAAAACCTTCCATCGCCACTGGTCAATCAGGTAGCCAAATGGGAGAAAAGCAATCTTTCTCAAGGCCATGCTCATCAGGTAGTTAATATCACTTTCTGCGGAGAGAAAGCTCCAGACGTTATATTCCGTAATAGTTGCATTAGCAGTAAAAGTTCTTCTAAGTTCTGGTGTAAGCAGACTGCTGATATGAATGTCAAATAACCCAGGATGGTGCAAATAGGAAGGCCATTCAGCCCACCTTAAGCCACCTGTTTGGAAAACCACTTGATGCAAAATGAGTGCAGCATTCACTGAACGTAATGTACTGTAGTACTGTAGTACTGACTGACTTCGGCACTCACTGAGAGCAGCTTGGTGAGTAAAAGGCCGCTTTCGTCCCATGTAGCTCTTCATGTAATTTACCGTTAGGTTTTCTTCATCTTGCACTCATCATTTTCATTTGTAAACTAGCAGTGATAAGTTAACAGAAAGCTGTCAAACTCTCATGACATATGCTGATGACATTAACCTGATTCTAACTGGAACTGAGGGACTGGAGTTACTGTTGAATGGCTTAAAACCTGAGCAACTTGGTTCTATAAATTGGCGGCTTCTGCTAAGGCACGGCATGTTTTAGTGAGGTCAGGAGTGTCCATTGAGTGTAGAGCTCAGGAACAGGCCTTTCAACCCATGAATTAAACTAACTCCCTACACAATTGATCCATATCCCTCCATTCCCTACCTATCCCTTTGTCTAACAGCTCCTTAAATGCCATGACAAGCTGCCGGGGCAGCAGTGGGAGTACTTGCTTCCACTGCCAGCCCTGGCAGCCTGTTCCAGACACAGACCATCCTCTTTGAAGTCCTGCCCCACACACCCCCTTCAAACTTTCTATCCCTCTAGTATTTGAAGTGGTTTGTAGACTTCAGCGAGTGAGGGACTTTGGAGAGGCAACACCAACATAGTTGAAGAATTAAATAAATTGTTCTGGTTTCTGCTCCATGAACAAGTTGAAGCTGGAGGAGGCAAACCATCTCATTTCCGATGGAGGAGCACATCTTCTGTGTGGACCTCAAGTACACTCTGTGTGCTCTGTGAGGCTGACTGGGTTGTGCTTTTCAGCAGATCCAGTCATTGTGCAGGTCAGGAGAGGCCAGGCAGAGGGCTCTAGTGTTTCCCCAACAAATTGTTCAGGAGATTCTGCAGAGGCTGGAAATCTTGGGCAACACACACACACAAAATGCTGAAAGAACTCAGCAGGTCGGGCAGCATCCACAGAGGGAAATAGACAGTCAATGTTTTGGGCTGAGACTCTTCATCGAGCCTGGAGAGGAAGGGGGCAGAAGCCAGAATAAGAAGGTGGGGGGGTGGGGTTAGAGCACAAGTTGGCAGGTGACAGGTGAAACCAGGTGAGGGGGAAGGTGGGTGGGTGGGAGAGGGTGGATGAAATGAGAAGCTGGGAGGGGATAGGTGAACCCAAGTGAAGGGGAAGGTGGGTGGGTGGGAGAGGGTGGATGAAATGAGAAGCTGGGAGGGGATAGGTGGCAGAGGTTGAAGAAGAAGGAATCTGATAGGAGGGGACAGTGACCATGAGAGAAAGGGGAGGAGGGGAACCGGAAGGAGGTGATGGGCAGGTGAGGAGGAAAGGGCTGAGAGGGAAAACAGGTGGGGAAGGGAAAAAGAGAGAAAAAGGGAGGGGGAAGTAATTACTGAAGTTAGAGAAATTGACGTTCATGCCATCAGGTTAATGATGGTGTTGCTCCTCCAACCTGCGAGTGGCCTCATTATGGACCGGCATGTCAGAATAGATTGGCATTAGAATGGTCAGATGTCAAGAAATCCTGATTGTTTTTTATGGATGGGGTGGAGGTACTTGACAAAATGGTCCTCCAATCTACATCAGGTCTCACCAATGTTGAGGAGGCCACATCCGGAGCATCGGATACAATAGACGACTCCAACAGATTCACACGTGAAGTGTTGCCTCACGTTGAAGGACTGTTTGGGGTCTGGTGAAGGGCTCATCCACAGATCCTCCATGTGAAGAAGTTGTAGGATGCTTGTTTGCTTTATTAGACAGCTGGTAATGTTTGAGAGCAGGGCTATTGCACTGGTGCACGAATAGGAGAGATACAGAAGGCTATTGGCCAAGTGTGGGCAGATGGGACTTGATTGTTGGGCAACATGGTCAGCATGGGTGAATTTGGCCAAAGGACCTGTTTCCGTGCTCTAGGACTATTAGGCCATAATCCAATTTATGCTGTAAACTGATTACAGCACAAGTCAGATTATGGCTCAGGTTCTGGTCTCTACATTACATGAGAGTAGGGATTGTATTGGAGAGGATGCGGAGAACACCCACACCACATTTAACCTGTAGTTGGATGTGTATCTGTGATCATAGGGCTCAGGACCCAGTACAGGAAGGTGGATTACAGTTACGGGTAGCTTTGCCTTGATCAGCATATAAACCATGGGATGAAGGCATCCCCTCCCTCCTTCTGTGTGGTCTATTTTCTATGATACACACTTAGCCAGAAGCCAGCAAGCCACCAGCTCCGTGGCCTCATAGACATCCTGGATTATGCCTTTGGTTTACCTCTGCTGTCCTCCACCTTGTCGAGCAGCCCAATGCTTTGAAGGTGGCTCGGTGTGGATACTGACAGAGCCATTACATCACCAATGGCCTCATGGAACCCAGGGTTTGCGCCGTCACGAAACAAGATGTGCTGGTCTTTGTACTGAAGGAAGTATTGGATGTGTCCCATTTCATGATGCACAGTCACCAGATCATTCATGTTCACCACAGTGCACTGCTTAATTCTGGAAAAAGGATTAACAGGTATTGACAAGAAGAATTGAAAGGGTGTTTTAGCATCTTCTGAACATTTAACTTATTGGGAAATTCTAACGAAGCACAGGAGGCATCCTCTCACCAACATGTCTCTCTGCATAACACCTCCATAGGGGTACAGGAATGCTGGTCTGCCTTGGCATTGGTTTGAACCCTATAGTGCAGGGTATATCAGAAACCTTGGCCAGGGCATATAATATGTGAGAAGGCAGGTCAAGGGATGTCACACCTGTTTCTCTATACTAGCTTGCACTGCGGGTCTTGCTGTGGTTAAGGAAGCACAATCTTCTCTTGGAATAAAGGGCAAAAAGGTGCTGGGTTTTTGCTGGATCTCACCAGGGAAAATTTTAATGAAGAAGTGCTTTCCTATTAGAATTTTTTGCCTGTCTAAAAGTGAGTTAGTGCTCCAGTTGAACAATTTCCACACCCATCCCAATTCCTGAATAGAGCAGATGTTTTACACACCAAGAAAGCAAAAGGATATTCCTGTCTCTTCCCCAAATCCGTACATACCTTTTAACCATCAGATGGAAAGAGATTAATTTGTTCACTGGAACTTGTGGAAGTCTGAAATGCTCGAGGAATAGCAGCTCATTTTCCATCTCTGCACTGCAGACATCTGGGTTTCTTCTCTGATCTCCCCCATCCAGGGGCCCAAAGTGATTCACTTCCAATCTGGTGTACTGCATTACCTCTCATTATGTATCCAAAGTCTGATGGGTTTTACAGCGCACTTGTGTTCAATCTGCAGGAATGACCCTGTCACCTGCCACTTTAATTCCCCATCCTACTCTCACTCTGCAGTCTTTCACCATCTGTATGGTTACCGTGTGGCTCAGTGCAGTACTAAGGAACAGAACCCCATCTTCCCTGTGATCACATTCCAGCCTTCAAACTTAAATTTGAATTCTACAACTTCAGGAAACTTGACTTTTTAGGTTTATCAATCATCCATATATAATATCGGCTGACCATTTTTTAAAAATATTTTATTTTTTTCTTTCTGGAAGTGGCCTGACATGTTGGATTTGTCCTCCTGTTCTGCGTTTGCAACTCCCACACTCTTTTGTCTACCTTCTCACTCTCTACCTGCTCTCATTCACTCACCAAGCAGATAACCTTGTTTGCAATTTATTTCCCAGGATCACCAAGGTTTTATGAGACACCCCCCCTCCCCCACCTTCTCTGCCGCTGACCAAGATTTTTTACTTTGATCTCAGTTCTGACAAAGAATCTCGGACCTGCAGTGTTAACTGTTTCTCTCTCCACAGATTTGCTGAGTGTTTCTGGCATTTTTTCTAGACTCCATAATTTGTATTGGATTGATCACGATAATGTGGCAACTGTGCATTTTGTCTCAGCGTGTCCAATTCAT
Organism: Hypanus sabinus; assembly: GCF_030144855.1. Classification (NCBI taxonomy): domain Eukaryota; kingdom Metazoa; phylum Chordata; class Chondrichthyes; order Myliobatiformes; family Dasyatidae; genus Hypanus; species Hypanus sabinus. Next base: position 10,503,192 of record NC_082738.1, on the reverse strand, counting down.
CATTCCACACTGTTACTAACATGACCAGTAAAAAAGTTTAATTATACTACTCCACTGTAATTCTTGCGATGTGCAGACATAACATTGGGCAACGAGGATCAAATCAAGACTGGGCCCTCCACTCCAAGGGCCCAGTCCATTTTGGGCTGCACCCCTGGAACCTGACTGCAATGGAAGACGACCCTCCTGGACTACATTGAGCTTCTACCAACTTTAACACCAGCAGCAAAGCTGGAGGAGGCAATGAAACTCAAGCTGCGCTGCATGCACTTGGGAGAACTCGGGCAGAATTATTTTGATGCTTTCCACCTGCAGAATGCTTGCCTGAACTGACAGATGCATTTGAGGCCTTGGACAACGTTTGGGGATGCAGGACCATGTTTTTACAGCTTGCTTCAGGTTGTCACAGCTGCGACAGACCCTTGGTGAGAACGTAGATAATTTCATCACAAGACTGACCCTAGTGGCGCAGGAATGCAAGTACAAAGATATTAAAAGACGTGATGCTTATCCAAGCGTTAATAATTGGAGTCCATGGTGCGAGGACACAGTAGAGCTTCCTGTCTGAAAAGCACAATTTGTCCTGCGACAAAGCACGTTCCACAGCTTGCCACCGGGAGGCAGTCAAGAGAGGCCTTGCACAGACTCAGCGCCCTCCCGAAAGCGTCAATGCTTGCCAGCAGATACCAACCACCAGCCTATAGTCTGCACAGAGATCATGCAAGTCTCCACAGAGATGCCCAATGGTCTGATTGCAGACATCAAAAGACAGTCTCTGCCAGTTCAGTCAGGTCAGGCAGCTCGAGAAGGTGTCCTTCACTAAGCAACACACCATGAGAAACCAGTAGAATTCAATCAACTCTGCACAAGGGGATGGCCAGAGTGAAGAGTTTCCAAACCCATGACATGGCCCACCAAAATCAGTCTCTTACTTGGTTACACTCACAGTGGACTACCAGTCCATGAAATTTGCGCTGGTCACGGCGGTCAACCGTCATCTTGCTAAGTGGATTATCCTTACACCAGATTCCAAAAGTACGATGGCCAGACTCTGTGTTCTGTAGCTACACTGGAGAAAGCATGGACAAAAATGGTTCACTAGTGGGACCTGCTTTACTCATGCATGTAGTCAGGGGTGGTCAACAGCCTAATTTGTTGAAAAAGATGCCATCGGTGCTATCCTGCATCCACTGTATTGGGTGAATCCCCGCATTGGATTCTCAATTGCACAAGCACCAGTGGGTTTTCCAAGCTGATGCTTCAGGACAATACTGTGGTCTAGAAACTATGTTCAAGTTTAAGGGGAGCTGCCAGTTGATGTGTTACAAAGCCCACCCAGGGCTGTACGTGGTGGGTCCAAAGGTAGAAGCAGAACAAAACTGACTACAAAGAGTTTTCTCTGAGTTGGGCAAACAATGTCAGGCAGTGCATAAAAAGAGCTACCTTTCAGTTAGGTCCAAGTTCAAGATTTAAAAGGCAGAGCATTGCAGCAGTTTCTCTGACTTGAGGAGCGACCAATCAGCAAGAGGCGGAGCGTATAAAGAGCCATCTTTCAGTCAGGTCTGCGTTCAACATCTAAAAAGCAGAGCTTTGCGGCAGTTTTCCCTGAGTTGGGGGTGCGTAAGAAGAGGTAACTTTCAATCAGGTCCGCGTTCAAGATTTAAAAGGCGGAGCTTTACAGCAGTTTCTCCGGGTTGAGGAGCGACCAATCAGCAAGAAGGATTCATTAGAAAGGGCCAATATAAGTAACTCAAGTACAAGCAGAGCAGACATTATTGTGAGTGTGCCAGTCTTTAGAACGGTTTTGGCTCATCAGGCTTGGGTGAGGTTAAGTATCTTGTAAGTTATTCTTTCTGTTCTTATTTGTTCATTCCTCGTCTGTTAGGGCACAGTAGTTTAGTGAGAATGGCTCCGGGGGCAGTGTTTTGTACTCTGTGTGGGACGTGGGAAGTCTGGGAGACTGGAGGTCTCCCAGATAAACACATCTGCACCAGGTGCACTGAGCTGCAGCTCCTGTGAGAATGTAATAAGGAACTGGAGCTGCAGCTTGATAACCTTCAACTCATACAGGAAAAACAGGAGAATGAGGGGATGATAGACAACAGCTTCAGGGACGTAGTCACTCCCAGATTGCAGGAGACAGGTAACTGGGTGACTGTCAGGAGAAGGAAGGGAGATGCACAGCTAGTGCAGAGTACATCTGTGGCTGTTCCCCTCAATAATAAGAATACAACTTTAGATACTATTGAGGGGGAGGACCCACCAGGGCGGGGGGAGGGAGCCACAGTGACCAGGTCTCTGGCACTGACTTAGAAGAGCAAAGAGGTGAAGAAGACTGCAGTGGGGATAGGAGATTCCATTGTCAGAGGACCAGAGACGAGGTTCTGTGGGTGTGATAAAGACATCCAGATAGTATGTTGTCTCCGGGTGCCAGGATCAGGGATGTTTCAGATCATGTCCATGGCATTCTCAAGGGCAAGAGTGAGCAGCCAGAAGTCTTGGTACATATTGGCACCAATGACATAGGTGGATAAGGTGAGGAAGTCCTGAAGAGAGATTTTAAGGAGCTAGGTAGAAAGCTGAGAAACAGGACCTTTAGGGTAGCAATCTCTGGATTGATGCCTGTGCCATGTGCCAATGAGGGTAAGAATGCGATGATTTGGCAGGTGAATGTGTGGCTGAAGATCTGGAGCAGGGAGCAGGGGTTCAGATTTATGGATCATTGGGAGCTCTTCTGGGGAAGGTACAACCTGTGCAAAACAAATGGGTTACACCTGAACCCAAGGGGGTTGAATATTCTTGCAGGCAGGTTTGCTAGAGTCGTTCGCAAGGGTTTGAACTAATTTGGCAGAGGGCTGGGAACAGGAGTGATCGTCCAGAGGATGAGATAGCTGATTTATAAACAAAGACAATGCATAGTGAGACTCCAAGCAAGGAGAGGGCAAAATGGCAGTCAACAGGATGAGTTGCAACACAAAAGGCAGACAAAATCGAAAAGGGTGAATACAGGACTGGAGGTGTGATATTTGAAGATGTTAGAGTCAATTGTTAAGGATGAAGTGACGAAGTACTTGGTGACACAGGATAAGATAGGACCAAGTCAGCATGGTTTCCTTCAGGGAAAATCCTGCCTGATGAACCTGTTGGAATTCTTTAAGGAGATTACAAATAGGATAGGTAAAAGGGATGAAGTGGATGTTGTATATTTGGACTTTCAGAAGGTCTTTGACAAGGTGCCACACAAGAGGCTGCTTGCCAAGTTAAGAGCCCATAGCATTACAGGAAAGTTACTAACATGGTTAGAGCATTGGCTGATTGGTAGGAGGCAGCAAGTGGGAAGAAAAGGATCCATGGTTATTAGTGGTGTTCTGCAGGGGTCAGTGTTGGAACCACTTCTTTTCATGCTATGTATCAATGATTTAGATGATGGAATAAATGGCTTCGTTGCCAAGTTTGCAGATGATACAAAGATTTCTGGAGGGGCAGGTAGGTTTGAGGAAGTAGAGAGGCTACAGAAGGACTGAGACAGATTAGGAAAATGGGCAAAGAAGCTGCAAATGGAGTATAGTGCCGGGAAGTGTACGGTCATGCACTTTGGTAGAAGAAATGAAAGGGTAGACTATTTTCTAAATGGAGAGAAAATGAAAAAAAAACCTGAGACACAAAGGGATTTGGGAGTCCCTGTGCAGGATTCCCTGAGGTTAATTTGCAGGTCGAGTCTGTGGTGAGGAAGGCAAATGTGATGTTAGCATTCGTTTCAATCGGACAAAAATATAAAAGCAAAGATATAATGTTGAGACTTTATAAAGCACTGGTGAGGCCTCACTTGGAGTATCGTGAGCTGTGAAAAATGACTTTTTTAGTTGCCTTCTGTTGGTTTTTAAAAGCTTCCCAATTCTCTAACTTCACGTGGAGCATTGTAAGAAAGGATGTGCTGAAACTGGAGAGGGTTCAAAGGAGGTTCACAAAAATGTTTCCAGGATTGAATGGCTTGTCATATGAAGAGCGTTTGATGTCTCTGGGGTTGTATTCACAAGAATTCAGAAGAATGAGGGGTAACCTAATTGAAACCAATTGAATGATGAAAGGCCTTGATAGAGTGGACGTGGAGAGGATATTTCCTATGCTGAGAGAGTCCAAGACCAAAGGAAACAGACTCAGAATACAGGGGTGACCTTTTAGAGCAGAGATGAGGAGGAATTTCTTTAGCCAGAGAGTGGAGAATCTGGGGAATTCATTGCCACAGGCAGCTGAGGTGGCCAAGTCTTTATGTATATTTAAGGCAGAGGTTGATAGATTCTTGATTGGTCAGGGCAATGAAGGGATATGGGGAAGGCAGGAGATTGGGGCTGAGAGGGAAATGGATCAGCCATGATGAAATGGTGGAGCAGACTCGATGGGCCAAATGGCCTAATTTGCTCCTATATCTTATGGTCTTATGATAGAGTCAGTGCAGTACTCGGAGTGAGTTGCTCCAGTTGTAACCGTGCTCAAATTTGATGGGTCAGTTCACAACTATCGCGACTACAAATTGATCGCAAACTCCGCGACAAAACAACGCACATCCTCTACCATGGGTTGCATGCAACCCTGTCCGGAGACCAACAGTATTCAACACTAGACCGAAAACATGCCTACAATTAGGTCACTGTGTTTAAACATTCTCTGGAAGCTGAGATAATCAACAGACTAGAAGCCTGATCAATACATGTGGCTGCTTTCTGGCGGACTCAGTTGATTAGCTAGGCTTCAAAGTCGACAAAATGGGTCTCCATCTTCAGGACCACAAAATCAATGCCTTAAGAGAGGTTCCACGTCCCCAAAACATGGCATAGTTACACTCATTACCAGGATTCTCTGACTGGTGGAATGCCACAGGGATTAATGCTGGGTCTGTTGTTGTTTGCAATCTAACGTGGTTAACTGGATCAGCAAATTAGTGAACGACACCAAGATTGGGGGTGTAGTGGACAGTGAGGAAGCCTATCAAAGCTTGCAGTGGGATCTGGACCAGCTGGAAAAATGGGCTGAAAATTGACGGATGGAATGTAACGCAGACAAGTGTGAGGTGCTGCACTTCGATAGGACCAGCCAGGGTGGGACTTATACAGTGAATGGCAGGGCACTGAGGAGTGCAGTAGAACAAAGGGATCAGGGAATACAGGTCCATAATTTATTGAAAGTGGTGTCACAGGTAGATAGGGTCATAAAGAAAGCTTTTGGCACCTTGGCCTAAATAAATGAACGGACTGCGTATAGGAAGGGTCCTGCTGAATGGTCTCGCCCCAAAATGTCAACTGTACTTTTCCATAGATACTGCCTGGCCTGCTGAGTTTCTCCAGCACTTTGTGTATGTTTATTGAGTACAGGAGTTGAGGTGTTGGGATGTTGAAATTGCACAAGGTGTTGGTGAGGCTTAATTTGGAGTACTGTGTGTAGTTTTGGTCACCTACCTACAGTAAAGATGTAAGTAAGGTTGAAGGAGTACAGAGAAAATTTACAAGATGTTGCTGGAACTGGAGGACCTGAGTTACAAGGAAAGATTGAAAAGGTTAGAATGTTATTCCTTGGAACATAAAAGATTGAGGGGAGATTTGATGGAGGTATACAAGATTATGAGGGGCATTGATAGGGTAAATGCTAACAAGCTTTTTCCGCTGGGTTGGGTGGGAATACAACTAGAGGTCATGGGTTAAGGGTGAAAGGTGAAATATTTAAGGGGAACATGAGGGGAATCTTCTTCACTTCAAGGGTGGTGACAGTGTGGAATGTGCTGCCAGTGCAAGTGGTGCATGTGATGTTGATTTCAAGATTTAAGAGACATTTGGACAAGTACATGGATGCGGGGGGTGGGAGGGGGAATGAAAGGGTATGGTCTAGCTGCAGGTCAAGGGGACTAGGCAGTTTAAATAGTTCATCACAGGCTAGATGGGCCAAAGGGCCCGTCTTGGTGCTGTAGTTTTCTAAGACTAGTCACCAATTTCAATCGGTTGCAGTGTTAAAGCCCTATAAACCGATTATTCGAAATGCTGGGTATGGTCTGGGATCCATCAGAAGGCATTGGAACAGGTAAAAAACAACTTTATTCTTCATCTGTGTTAATGCATTATGATCCAGGAAAACCTGTAGTGATGAAATGCTTTTACCTCACCATATGAGGTCAGGGCTGTACTTCTACATCTAATGCCTTGTGCAACAGAAATGCCTATTGCTTTTGCTTCGAGGGCAATGTCTCTGGGAGAGACAAATTACTTGCAGCTTGACTGCAAATCTTTAGTCACTATGTCTGGCATCAAGTCCTTCCATTTGTACCTTTTTGGGCGTCTGCTTCAAATCCATGCAGATCATAAGCCTTTGCTCGGCTTAGTGGTATGAGACACGTGGTATTCCACAGATGTCATTACCCAGAATGCAATTATGGGCATTGACCTTATCTGCCTACTCTTACTCAATGAAGTACACCCGCAGAAAAGAAAATGCGATGGCAGACGCTTTAAGCAGATTGGTAGTGAGGACACTGCTTCCACCGCACCACCATTCGAAGTTGTCCATTTGTTACAAAGCCTGAAAAAAAATATCCATTAATAGTCACCTCATTGGGCTGTAGACCACACAGGATCCTCTCCTGTCACAGATGAAAAGAACACTATATGTCAGCTGGCTCACCCTACCTCCAGCTGAATTTCAACCATTCACAAATCACCACCATGAACTGAGCCTTCAGGATGGCTGCAGATTATGGGGCAGTCGTGAAGTAGATCCTCCCCCTCACCCTTTCAAGACCGCAAGCATGCAGTGATCTGCCTGATGCCCATGTGGTGAGAATGAAGTCACTGGCAAGAAGCTCTATGTGAAGACCTTAAACGGACACCAGTATTGAGACCATGATATACACCTGCTTGATTTGTCAGCAGATGTAAAAAGCATTGTCAAAAGCACCTGTTATCACATGGGCCTGGCCTGATTCCCCGTGGAAGCACATCCACATTGATTATTTTGAACCATGCTGGGGTTTCATGTTTCTGATTATTGTGGATGCCCATTGGATACAGGTGTTACCCACTAATTTGTTATGCTCCTCCACAACTATCATCACTGAGCTACAGTTAGTCTTCACCACGTTTGGTATTTCAGAAATGATCACATCTGACTATGGCTCAGCCTTCATAAACGCAGCACTTAAGGAGTTTGTCGAGAAGAATGGTATTAGGCTCCTGACAATGGCTCCATAATCACACAGCAAGCAGTACAAACGGTTAAACGAGGCTTTTCCAAACAAAGATGGATGGCTTAATGATGAAATCAAGTCATTTCCTCTTCCATTATCGGGTTACACCAAATGAACTTCGCTAACTGGATTAATGTTGAAGTGCACTTTCTGCACCTGATTAGATCCCCTACAGCTGGCCATCCAGGGGCAGACGCAGCAGCAGGCAAGAGGCCATGAAACAAAGATACGGTCTGCATACCAGGCCGCTAAAGTTTTTGGCCAGAGATAAAGTCTACATGTGAATCCCGCAGGAAGAAAACTGTTTATGGGCTGTGTCCGGCATTGTCACGGTCAAGTAGCAGAGCTTGAGCTGCCAGACTGACGGATTGCGAGGTGACGTTTGGATTATATCGCAAGTGAACTGGCGGGGGACCCTGGGAAGCTACGGAAGCATCCTCTGCTGATGAAGCCAGTGTCCCAGCAGATGAACCAATGGACTCTTCATCAAGAGAAGAGGAGATTTACAGCCCAGTGCCCTCAACATCAGCTAACCAGGAAAGCACAGAGAGGGAAGCTACCACATCACCCCCTCACCCCCATCCTCCCTGGCTTTCTACAAAGCCGTGCCAGCCAATTGACTGGCACAATTTTTCTCAGTTTTCCTCACTAATTCCCTTCCTATGTGGTTCCCATCTACAGGGGGGACAAATAAACCATATCAGATCAAGTGTGCGAATGTGGCAAATGTGCAAGGGGCTGATTGATCATGCAGTGAGTCAATTGGGCCCCCTATGCAACGAGGGCTCTCTTTTTTTGCGCAGGCTTTCTAGTGCGCACGTTTTTGGCTTGGTGGGCCTGATTTGTCACTTCCACATTGCAAGTCGCTCAGCGTGTGGACTAACTAACGTGACTGCGCATTGCACACCACCATTCCTGCTCCTTGTCTGACACTGACCGGAAATCCTTACGGTTGTAGAAGTCCCAGGCAGAGGCGTGGCACACAACCTCTCGGTCCTTTGGCTTCTCAATCATCGACTTAGTCCAGAACTCGTTTGGCATCGGTTTGAGGCCAAGTGATTTGAAGAAATTGTCTGATTCATTAAACATCTTTGAAGGAGTCCATTTCTGTTCAAGAAAGAATAAGGTGTTAAAGGTGATCAGGTCAGCCAAGCCGAATAGCTTAGTGGTGCCTTCCCATCAGCTTGCTGGATGCTGAGTCACAGGATTACTGAATGCAGGATGTCCTGTTTCTGGGCTCTTTATAAACATCCTAGAGTACAGGCAGTGTTAGGTGGCAACCTAAGCTACAACAAACACAAAACCAAGAACATACAACAGCGAACATAGAACAGGCCCTTCGGCGCACAATGTTGTGCCAAACTAATTAAGCCAATGACACCTAATTCCTTCTGTCTGCACATGGTTCATATCCTTCCATTCTCTGTACATTTAGGGTCCTATCTAAGAGCATCTAAAATGCCTACATCACATCAGACCTGGCTGTACACCCGCCACACTCTGTGTTAAAAAAAACTTGCCCCACCCATCTCCTTTGAATTTAAACCCTTTCACCTCAAAGTAATAGGCACTTTGTCCCTGGGCAAAAGGCAGTCTACCATATCTATTCCTCTCATTATCCTACAAACTTCTAACAAGTCTCCCCTCAGCCTCTGCGCCTCCAGAAAAAAAACAACCCCAGTCTGTCCAATCTCTCCGTATAGCATTCTGGTGAACACACAAGATTTTGCAGGTGCGGGAAATCTGAGCAATGGACACAAAGTGCAGGAGGAACTTGGCAGGACATGCAGCATCTATGGGGAATATACTGCTGACATTTCAGACTGAGACCCTTCTTCAGGACTGGAAGTGAGGGGACCTGTGTGGAGTAGCATTTGTGCACTCATCCTTCCCCACAAATGTCCTTGCTGGCACTTTACCTCCCTCTGATTCCCCAACTCCTTTCCTTTCTTCCATGGCCCATTGTCCTCTCCTATCATATTCCTTCTTCTTCAGCCCTCTGCCTCTTCCACCTATCACCTCCTATCTTCTTACTTCATCCCCATCCCAATCCACCTTCCCCCTCTCCTGGTTTCACCCATCACCTACCAGCTTGTACTCCTTCCCCTCCCTCCTACCTTCAAATTCTGGCTTCTGCCCCCTTGCTCAGTCCTGGTGAAGGGTCTCGTCCCAAAACATCGACTGTTTATACCTCTCCATAGATGCTGCCTGACTCACTGAGTTCCTCCAGCATTTTTTTCAGTATATTTTTCCTGTAACAGCATGGGCTTAGAACTTGTTAAACAGCCTCATGTGTGGAACCTTATCAAAGGGCTTCTGAAAATCCATCCTCTTCTGCACCCTCTCTAAAACCCCTATGATCTTCCTGTAATGGAATGGCCAGAATTACAAATGCAATTTCACAACATTCAGGTGATGATTTCATGGTGGATTGGATTAGTTGGCATGGTTCTGAGCACCATTAAGGCTGTGAGCAAATATGGTTTTCTAAGAGAAGAACTTGATCTTACTGTGCAGGAATTAGATGAGACTTGCTTCATGGAGTTTGATTTGGGATTTCTAGAATCTTCAGCGCTTCAAAAAGCATCTAACAGTACAATTACATTACATTGGACAATTATGGACTCAATTAGATTCAGATATCACTTTACAGGCATTGATCAATTATTGGAGGTCGGTGTGGGATCTCACAATGGATGGGTTTGATTAGTCAGATTGGGTTCTCCCAAAGCTTGGGTTGGTCCAAAGAGATTGCACAACTGGACAGGGTCTCACCATAACAGTGTAGCCTGGGATCAGATAGCGCAACTTGATTATTGTCTGGCTGCGGACCACGAATGCGGTTTTGCAGTGTAATCAGATTGACTATAATGATGCAGAGCTCAGTTTGGCAAGAGCGGGGTTGGGACATCACTCCATGATTGATTTAGATCCTGCTATGTGATGATTGTGATGGGATCTTTCCATGCATAGATTGCATTGAGATCTCGCCATGTGATTGGGTCGTGATTTCAGCATGCAGTGACTGCTTTGGGACTTTGTCTCATGCAATGGTCTGTGAGTGGATTTGGATCTGAGAGAGTGATTGGGATCTAACTGAGCATGGACCCAGTGGAGACATATTGTTTGCAAACTCAGAACACTAGCTTGGTTGGGATCCTACTATGCAGCATTTGAATTGATATTGCACTGTGAGTTTCTCACTGTACAGGGAGTGACTGTGCTGAGGATGGGTTAGGATTTCACTGAATGTGTGCTGGATACCATCTCTGTAAGTGGATTGGATGTGAATCTCCCTGCATAGAGAGATTCTGCACAGGGATTGCATGGGATCTCTAAGCATAGGGACTGGGTTTGACCTCCAGCACAGAGATTGGTTGGAGACCTCGCTCTGTATTTAGATGGCCAGCTCAGTCGCAAGAACTGAGTTCAGATTATACTTTGTGCATTGGCTGGATTGGGATCTTACTGAGCTGAGTTGGAAAGGGGCAGAGTTTGGACTGGGATCTTCCTATACAATTTGATTGGAATCCCGCTGTGCAGGTTTCCATTTGGGACTTTACAGTGCATAGTTTTGAGAGCGCCCTCACTGGTCAGTGTGTGGTTCGGGACCATTTGATTCGGTTGGTGTCTCTCTGTGGAGGTGTTGGATTGGGATCACACTGTGCATGTATACTCTGTGGGGCTTGTTTTGGGAGCTCACTGTATGGGGGCTGATTTAAGATATTACTTTGTCATTGTGAGACTGTGATCTTACTGTGCTGGGTTGGGCTGGGATGGACTGGGATCACACTGTGCAGCAGTTAATTGTGATTTCACTGTGCAATGACTTGGCATTGCACTGTACAGCCATAGAATTGGGTCAAGACTATGTAATGATTGACTCCTGATCTGTTGGTGCTGATGTTGGAGATGATCTTACTCCATGTTGGATTGGGATCTTACTGTGCAGGTGTCTTAGAGTAGGAATGGATAGTGACCACTGGTACCCATGGGTTATACTGCAGTCAGCTTGTTGCTTTATTCTGATCATATATCACAGACAGCAATGTACTCCCTCCAGCAGGAAGAGTGAAACACCCTAATCACACCAACCTTCTGAATCATTGCAGGCGTGGCATCGACATGGCTGGCACTGGGATAGGGCATCAGCAGATTGTAGATATTACTCCATGACTGGGCCCACATGTTACCTAATTAGTGCAGAAAGATTACATTAATCACAAGTAGTACCTAGAAAGTCACACCATGCATCTGCTCAAGACAGCTGTTTATCAGTGTAGGAAGTTGGCAGTCACTGCCATGGAACCAGCGTTGCCTCCTGCCCTGTCATGGCGAACACTTGCCAGGGAGTTGGGAGTTGGATGCTGCAGGTCTCTTTCATGAGCAGTAAGTCTCATTTCTTTTCTCAGTTCAGTACTGAAGCTGTGCTCCATTGCTGTAATTTATTCATTTTTTTATTGAGGTACTGCACAATTTACCCACCAACTGGAACGTCCTTGGACTGTGGGAGGAAACTGGCGCACACGGAGGAAACCCATGCAGTTATTGGGAGAACGTACAAACTCCTTACAGGCAGCAGCTGGAATTGAACCCATGTCACTGCTGCTGTAAAGCATTGTGCTAACCACTTTAAACTATTAAACTAACCAGCACTAAAGCAGTCAAAAGTACCCTCGAGGGCCTCTTGAGCAGACAATCCATCAGTAAAGACTGTGTTATGTATTTAATTAAACTGGACTTTGGGAAACTAAAACAAAGCAGGGAACGTTAGACATCTTCAGAAAGTTGGCCTGCATTGCTGAATAGTTCCAGCACCTTTTTCTTTTAATAGAGTGATAGAGAAGTTATGGAGGGTGACCTTCAGCCTATCCTGTCTGTGCTGATTGAAAGCAAACTACTCCTCTGAAGACTACCTTCCAGCACTGACTGGACACTCATCCCTGCAGGCTGCTGCTTTTCAAGTACACATCCCGGCATGGGCTTTGATCCCACCTACACAGGAAATTGATCTTCCCATATTTATTCTGTTTAGAATCAGAGGCCTTGAGTTTTACAGCACAAAACAGACCCTTCAGCCCAGTATTCCCATCTGCGTATATCCCTTTTGCCTGCAGTATTTTTTAAGTTTCTTTTTTGTTATTTAGAGATAACGGGCACTTCTAGTCCAATGTGTCTGCACTGCCCAATTACACCCATGTGATCAATTAATCTAAGAACCTGTATGTCTTTGGACTGTGGGAGGAAACCAAAGCACCCGGAGGAAATCCACACGGAGAACAAACAGACTCCTTACAGACAACGACGGGAATTGAACCTGGGTCACTGGTGGTGTAATAGTGTTACGCTACCAAGCAGCTCCTAAATTATATCCCTCATGCACCTCAATTAGTTTGCCCCTCAGCTTGATCTGTTCCATAGAAAACAACCCCGGTCTATCAGAGCACAGTTCTTGTAAGCCCAGTGAATTCCCTCCCCACTCTCTCCTGTGCAATCACTTCATTCCTCTGTTTTTCTGGCCAAAACTACAGAGGGCGAGAGGGCATACAGGAGTGAGATACAGCAGCTGTTTGAGTGGTGTTGTAGCAACAACCTTGCACTTAATGTCAGTAAGATGAAAGAGCTGATTATGGACTTCAGGAAGGGTAAGATGAAGGAACACATACCAATCCTCATAGAGGGATCAGAAGCGGAGAGAGTGAGTAACTTCAAGTTCCTGAGTGTCAAGATCTCTGAGGATCTAACCTGGTGCCATATTGATGCAGCTATAGAGAAGGCAAGACAGCGGCTATATTTCATTAGGAGTTTGAGGAGATTGGGCTTGTCAACTAACACACTCAACAACTTCTATAGTTGTACCATGGAGAGCATTCTGACAGGCTACATCACTGTCTGGTATGGTGGGGGGAGGGGGGGGTGGCTACTGCACAGGAACAAAGTAAGCTGTAGAGAGTTGTAAAGTTAGTCAGCTCCATCATGAGTACCAGCCTCTGTAGCATCCAAGACACTTTCAGGGAGTCTGATTCTGATTTTGCAGTGCTTGACCTGTGGGATACAATAACTGACTCTCCCTCCAATGACTACAAACCTAAGCTGGCCACCCTTGCCACCCCAACTTCTCTCTGGGCACTGTGACCTAAATTTTGCATGTTGTTCGCAGTGTGGCTTTGAACCGTGTTGTGTTCTTGGGAGCACCGGCAGGAACCTCAACAGGCACAAGGATTGAGTCTCGTGTTACCAACAGGATGTACTCCAGCTTCTTCACTTGGACTGCCATTTTTAGGGTGACCAGAAGGAATGGAAGGGAAGGGTGTTTGGGGTAGGTGGAGAGGTTGTGGATTCAAAGAGCAGATCATTGGTAGTGTGGTGGCATTATGTCATTGCCAGGGGAGGATGAATGGAGTAGGGAGCCGAATGGGAACCCCAGTTGATGGGGGTGGAAGTGGAGTTGGCAGTTTCAGTTTGTTTGGGTGTCAGGGGTGTACTGGGGGTGGGGAGGGGATTGGTCATTTGGGGTCGGTGAATGGGATTGGTGTGGAGGCTTTTCTGAGCTGTCAGTGGGTGGGAATAGGGTCTGGGGTGCTCAGATGGTGCAGTGGGGGCAATATTGGGAAGCATCTTTCATTAGTCAGGGTAGTGGGATGGGGGTCAGGGGCATTTGAATCAGTAGAAGATTGGATGAGGGAAGTTGGACTGAGGCCTCCATTTGGAGTTGAGGGAGTGGAGTTGGTAGCATCTCTAAATGATTGAGAGCAGGTGGGTAGTTGTATTTTCCACTGGGGATCTCTCTTTTCATTTCAAACCCAAATCTTCACCACCTACCTCACAATGAACACTCTCAGCCACCTTCTGTATCCTTGAAAGTGTGTCCTATCTATCGGGCAGGTTGACTACAGCTGTTGGGAATGGTTTAAACTAATATGGCAGGGGGGGTGGGAACCAGTATGACAGAGCTGAGGATGAGCCAGCAGGTTTACAAGTAGATGATGGGTGTAACATGAGTGTAAGGAAGGACAAGCCAATGATTGGGTACAAATGCAGACAGAGCAGAGAGTTAAATTGTACCACAGAGACAAAATTCAAAAGGATGAAGAATACGGGACTGAAGGTGCTCTATTTAAATATGGGTAGCATTCGGAATAAGGTGGATGAACTCGTGGCACAATTAGTGATTGGTCGGTATGACATTGTGGGCATCACTGAGTCGTGGCTGAAAGAAGGCCATAGTTGGGAACTTAACATCAAAGGATATACTTTGTATTGAAAGGACAGGCAGGAAGGCATAGGCGGTGGTGTGGCTCTGTTGGTAAGAGATGGAATTACAGCTTTAGAAAGAGGTGACATAGGGTCAGAGAATGTTGAATCTTTGTAGATTGAGTTAAGAAACTGCAAGGGTAAAAAAAACCATCATGGGAATCATACTGTATATAGGCCTCCAAATAGTCAGCAAGATATGGGGTTGAGATTGTAAAGGGAGCTGGAAAAGGCATGTAATAAGGGTAATATCACAATTGTGATGGGGGACTTCAATATGCAAAGCGATTGGGAAAATCAGGTTGCTGTCGGATTGCAAGAGAGGGAATTTGTTGAGTGCCTACGAAATGGCTTTTTAGAGCAGCTTGTGCTTGAGCCTACTCAGGGAAAGGCGAACTTAGATTAGGTGTTGTGTAATAACCCAGATCTTATTAGGGAGCTTAATGTAAAGGAACTTTTAGGAGGCAGTGATCATAATGTGATTAAATTCATACTGCAATCTGAGAGGGAGAAGCACAAGTCAGATGTGTCAGTATCACAGTGGAATAAAGGGAATTACAGAGGCATGAGAGAGGAGCTTGTTCAGGTGGATTGGAGGGGGATACTAGCAGGGATGGCAGCAGAGCAGAGAGAGCTGAAGTTTCTGGGAATAGTTCACAAGGCGTGAGATAGATTCGTCCCATGAAGGAAGAAGTTCTCATATTGCAGGGGTAGGAAACCATGGCTGACAAGGGCAGTTAAAGACTGCATAAAAGCCAAGGAAATGGCATATAAGGTAGCAAAAGTGAGTGGGAAGTTGGAATATTGGGAAGTTTTTAACATCCAACAAAAGGCAACTAAAATAGCTATAAGAAGGGAAAAGATGAAATACTGAATCAGGTTTATTATCACTGGCATGTGCCATGAAATTTGTTAATTTAGCATCAGCAGCTCAATATAGTACATAATATAGAAGAGGAAAAAAATAAGTAAATCATTTACAGTATATGCATATTGAATAGAATAAAAATCATGCAAAAAGCAGAAATAATATATACATTAAAAAAGTGAGGTAGTGTTCATGGGTTCAATGTCCATTTAGGAATCGATGGCAGAGGGGAAGAAGCTGTTCCTGAATCGCTGAGTGTGTGCCTTCAGGCTTCTGTACCTCCTACCTGATGGTAATAGTGAGAATAGGGCATGCCCAGGTACTGGAGGCCCTTTATAATGGACATTACCTTTCTGAGACACCACTCCTTGAAGATGTCCTGGGTACTTTGTAGGCTAGAACCCAAGATGGGACCAACTAAATTTACAACTCTCTGTAATTATTTTGGTCCTGTTCAGTAGCCCCCCCCCCCCCCCCACACAAGACAGTGAAGCAGCCTGTCAGAATGGTGCATCTATAGAAGTTTTTGAGTGTGCTCGTTGATATGAAAAATCTCTTCAAATTCCTAATGAAGTATAGTCACTGTTTTGCCTTCTTTATGACTACATCAAAATGTTGTGACCAGCTTAGGTCCTCAGAGATCTTGACACCCAGGAACTTGAAACTGCTCACTCTCTCCACTTCTGATCCATCTATGAGGATTGGTATGTGTTCCTTAGTCTTACCCTTCCTGAAGTCCACAATCAGCTCTTTTGTCTTACTGACACTGAGTGCAAGGTTGTTGCCACGACACTGCTCCACTTGTTGGCATATCTCGCTCCTGTACCCCTTCTCATCTCCATCTGAGATAATGAGGGCAGACTGGCCAATAATATACAGTAAAACAGGATACCAAAAGTTTTTTTCAGTTATCTAACGAGTAAAAGGGAGGTTCAGAGTTGATATTGGACCAGTAGAAAATGATGCTGGTGAGTTGTAATGGGGAACAAAAAAATGACAGGTGAATTTAGTGGGTACTTTGCATCAGTCTTCATTGTGGAAGACACTAGCAGTGTGCCAGGCGTCTGTGAGTGTCAGGGAGCAGGAGTGAGTGCCATTGTTATTACAAAGGAAAAAGTGCTCAGCAAGCTCAAAGGTGGATAAGTCACCTCGACTACATCCCAGAGTCCTGAGAGAAGTTGCTGAAGAGGTAATGGATGCATTGGTCGTGATCTTTCAAGAATCACTTAATTCTGGCATTAGCCCGGAGGACTGGAAGATTGCAGATGGGGTACTTGGAGACTAACAATAAAATAAATCAAAGTCAGCATGGTTTCTGTAAAGGGAAATCTTGTCTGCCAAATCTGTTAAGAGTTCTTCAAGGAAGTAACAAGCAGGGTGGACTAAGAAGAGGCAGTGGATGTCATTTACTTGGATTTTCAGAAGGCATCTGATAAGGTGCCACACATGAGGCTGCTTAACAAGATAAAATCCTATGGCATTACAGGAAAGTTACTGGCATGGATAGCAGAATGGCTGACAGGCAGGAGACAGTGAGTGGGAATAAAAGGGGCCTTTTCTGGTTGGCTGTCGGTGATTAGCAGTGTCCCTCAGGGGTCAGTATTGGGACCGCTACTTTTCACATTGTTTGCCAATGATTTGGATAATGGAATTTATGGCTTTGTGGAAAAGTTTGTGGATGATACAAAGATAGGTAGAGGGGTAGGTAGTGCTGAGGAAGCAATGTGATTGCAGCAGGTCTTAGATTGGAAGAATGAGCAAAAAGTGGCAGATCGAATACAGTGCTGGGAAATGTATGACAATGCATTTTGGTAAACGAAACAAGAGTGTGGACTATTATCTAACTGGGGAGAACGTCCAAACAATAGAGGTGCAGAGAGACTTAGGAGTCCTTGTTCAAGACTCCCAGAAGGTTAATTTACAGGTGAGTCTATGGTAAAGAAGGGAAATGCAAAGTTGGCTTTTATTTCAAAGGGAATAGATTATAAAAGCAAGGAGATAATGCTGAGGCTTTCTAAGACGCTAGTCAGGCTAAACTTGGAGTATTGTAAACTTGGATGCAGTTGCCTATATCTCAGAATGGATGCGTTGTCATTGGAGAGAGTTGAGACGAGGTTCTCAAGGATGATTCTGAGAATGAAGGGATTAACATATGAGGAGCATTTGGCAGCTTTGGGCCTGTACTCACTGGAATTTAGAAGAATACAGGGGGATCTCATTGAAACTTACTGAATGTTGAAAGGACTAGATAGGGTGGATGCGGAGAGGATGTTTCCTCTGGTGGGGAGTATCCAGAACGAGAGGGCACAACCTAAGAATTAAGGGGTGACCCTTTAGAACAGAGATGAGGAGGAATATTTTTTTAGTCAGAGGGTAGTGAATCTGTGGAATGCTCTGCCACAGACAGCGGTGGAGGCCAAGTCCGTGCATATATTTAAGGTGGACATCGATCGTTTCCTGATCGGTCAGGGCATGAAAGGATATGACACGAAGGCAGGTGTATGGGGTTGAGTGGGATCCAGGATCAGCCATGATGTAATGGCAGAGCAGACTCGATGAGCCAAATGGCCTAATTCTGCACCTATATTTTATGGTCTTATGGTCCTATGGTGTCTCAACCACTCCGTTCAGAGTTCCAACCCACCGACAGCACAGGAACAATGCTAATTAAAATCCAAGACTGACTCGCATGGGAGTCCTTCCAGGATTCTGGATGAACAACAAAACCTGCTTTGAATTGCCCTCATTATACACCCCAACGATACTGAGGATTCAAAACAATTACTACATAATGCAAAAACCGATCTTACCTAAGAGATGGGCTGGGATTGGGCCCCTCAGGTTAATGTACCTCTTTCCATATTTCTTGTATAATGCTCTTCTGACATAGGCATGTAGGTTTAGATACAGGGGTTTCAGCTCATTGTAAATATTCTCCAAATCTTGTTCAAAGTTCGTGGATTCATAAACGGACCGCCAGTAATCCCCTGCGTCACTGTAGCCTGGAAAAAAAAAACAGAACGAATAACACAATCATGACTGTATCACTCAGTAAAACACAGTAGAAATCAGCTCACAGAAGTGGGCACTCTGAACGATGCATGGATGGGATGGCATGGCGGGTTTTGCAAAGGCAATAAATTTTTCTGCCAGCTCCATACTAGAATTGGAACTTAAAGCATCAACTTACATTGGAGGATAATTGTTTCCGATAGTGGGAGAGTCTAGGACCAGAGGATACAGCCTCAGAATAGAGGGGTGTCCATTTGGAATGGACACGAGGAAAAATCTCTTTAGCCAGAGGGTGGTGAATCTGTAGAATTGATTGCCACAGGTGACTTTGGAGACCAAGTTATTGGGTATACTTAAGGTGGAGGATAATAGGTTTTTAATTAATCAGGGCATGAATAGATATGGGGAGAAGGCAGGAAAATGGGCTTGAAAGAGATAGTAAATCAGCCATGATGGAATGGCGGAGCAGACTCAATGGACTAAATAGCCGAAGTCTGCTCCAATGTCTTATGGTAATTTCACAATACTAGAGGATGGATTTGTTAGAGATTGATGGCATTGCTCAATATCAGCAAGACCAAGGAGATAGTTATTGATTTCAGGAGGAGGAAACCAGAGATCCATGAGCCAGTTTTCATCAGGGGATCAGAGGTGGAGAGATTCAGAAACTCGGAATTTCTTGGTGTTATCATTTTGGGGGATTTGTCCTGCATCCAGCACATAAAGTGCCATTACGAAGAAAGCACAGCAATGTCTCTACTTTCTTAGATATTTGTGAAGATTTTGCATGACATCAAAAACTTCAGTGAACTTCTATAGTTATGTCATGGAGTGTGTATTGACTGGTGCATCATAACCTGCCATGGAAACATCAATGCCCTTGTAGAGAAAAGCCTACAAAACGTAGTGGATATAACCCATATGTCTATCCATGGCCTCCTCTATTGTCAAGATGAATCCAAACTCAGGTTGGAGGAACAACACCTTATATACCAGCTGGGTAGGCTCCAACCTGATGGCATGAACATTGACTTCTCTAACTTCCGTTAATGCCCCTCCTCCCCTTCTTACCCCATCCCTGATTTATTTATTTTCCCCCCTTCCCCCCCCTTTTTCCTCTCTCTGCCCATCACTCTGCCTGTTCTCCATCTCCCTCTGGTGCTTCCCTCCCCCTTTCTTTCTCCCTAGGCCTCCCGTCCCATGATCCTTTCCCTTCTCCAGCTCCGTATCCCTTTTGCCAATCACCTTTCCAGCTCTTAGCTTCATCCCACCCCCTCCGGTCTTCTCCTATCATTTTGCATTTCCCCCTCCCCCTTCTACTTTCAAATCTCTTACTATCTTTCCTTTCAGTTAGTCCTGACGAAGGGTCTCGGCCCGAAAAGTCGACAGCGCTTCTCCCTGTAGATGCTGCCTGGCCTGCTGTGTTCCACCGGCATTTTGTGTGTGTTGCTTGAATTTCCAGCATCTGCAGATTCCCTCGTGTTTGGATGTAACCCAGTCCATCACAGGCTAAGCCCTCCCCAACATTGAGCACGTTTACACAGAGCACTGTCGTAGGAAAGCACCAGCCTGGCCATGCTCCCTTCCTGCTGCTGCCATCAGGAAGAATATACAGGAGCCTCAGAACACACACCACCAGGTTGTTTGTCCGTCCTGTTGGGTGAGGTGTTTCATTGATTTGATTTGTGTTTCTTGTATTTACTGTGATTTCCCACAAGAAAATGAAATTTATGGCTGTATATGGTGACATATATGTACCTTGATAATGAATTTTCTTTGAACTTTGCTGCCCCTGCACTGGGAGAGTGTAACAGGAAAACATAGAGGGACCTATACAAGAATTGTCTCTTATCTGTGAGTGTGTGATGGGATAGTGTAGAAGGAGTTGTACTCTGATATAACCTATCTATTTGGGATACTCCCAGCACCTATTTCGTATAATTTTTGCCTTAATGTTGTTTTAAAGATAATTTTATTTGCACATTTCAAATTAAAGTACTATCCTCCTTGTCCGGGAAGAGAAACCCAGCCCCTGAAGAACTTATATGTCGGATCTGTGCTATACAGTACCTGCCCTTGGAGAGTTTGATGTAATCATGATTAATCAGATCCAAACATAAGATGATAGAACAAACTTTAGCAGTTTATATGATCTGTGTGGCAGGCAGAAGGCAAAGTCAGACAGATAAACACATTTCAAATTAAAACAGTAGCCTCCTTGTCCAATCATTAAAGTCTGTCTTGACAAAGGAACTAAATTAACTAAAACCCCCGGGGATCTCACCATTAAGTCTTGCTGCCTTGTTGCTTAGTTTCACATATCTCTTGTAGTTGTCCCTCATTTTCTTTCCTGAAGCATTTCTCCATCCTTCCCAGGCAAATAGCAGTTCATCGTAGTCATTTGAGTTGGCCAAGATATCTGTCAGATCTGTGGATGACAAAAGAGTGTGACCATCAGGAGCAGCTCAGCACCTACTGCTGTTCCATAGAAACGTAGAAAACCTACAGCACGATACAGGCCCTTTGGCCCACAAAGCTGTGCCGAACATGTATTTACTTTAGAAATTACCGAGGGTTACCCATAGTCCTCTATTTTTCTAAGCTCCAAGTGCCTATCCAGGAGTCTCTTAAAAGACTCTATCGTATCCGCCTCCACCACCGTCACCGGCAGCCCATTCCATTCACTCACCACTCTCTGCATAAAAAACTTACCCCTGACATCTTCTCTGTACCTACTCCCCAGCACCTTAAACCTGTGCCCTCTTGTGGCAGCCATTTCAGCCCTGGGAAAAAACCTCTGACTATCCACACAATCAATGCCTCTCATCTTTACTGATAACTTTTTCTCTCTCTCTTATTTGCACTGGACCCTTGGTTCTCCAGTGTTCTAGGAATTTTTTAATATATTTCCATGAAGACAAGGAGAAATTATTTCTTTGCCATTTCTTTATTCTTCAAAATAAAGTGTTCCTACTCTGTCTAGAGGACCTCCATTTGACCTTGCTTGTTTGTCCCTATTTACATACTCATTACAACCTCATTCTAGGATTCTTGTCGGTTTCCATTTCCCCTTTATCATCAATTTCCTGTTGAATTTTAAATCGTTCCCAATTTTCAAGTTTACTGTTTTGTTTTGGAAAATCTTTAGAGATCTTCTGCTTAGGTGTTAAAACACCTCTAACATCTCTTGTTGCCAATGGTTGAATCACCATTCTTGTATTATGTATTTAAATGCTACCCATTGCCTGCCCACAGTTAGACCCTTCAGCAGAGTTCCCCAACCTACCATAGTCAACTGCTCCTTATATCTGATTGGATTACTCTGACTAAACCAATAAAACTTAACAAAAAAATTCATCATATATGGCCATTCTTTTCTAATAGGCCCATTTACATGAAGAGTATTAATGTTCACTTTTTCATGGACCCTATACTGTATCTAAAATAACCTGCTTCCTTGACAGTTCCTCCATAGACTGATTTAGAAAACCACTTCATGTACATTCCAGGGATTTCTCCTTTAGTATAATTTGATGAGCTCAGTTTCAACGCCAGTTGGAGTCCTCCATGATTTCTGTATTATTCTTGTTACATGCAGCTCTGGTTTACTGCTCAATACCATCTTTTACATCGCAACTACTAGATGAAGGCCTGTAATCACCCCCATTAACGATTTCTGCCCCTGCTGTGTTTTCAATCACTACCCAACTAATTCTACTTCCACATCCTGGTCTGCCAAGCTAAGACATTTTCTAACTACAGTAATGATGTTAACAATTCTACCTCCTTTTGCTTTTTGCTTTTCTTTCCCAAATGTTGGATGTCCAGGGGAGGTGGTTGTTGTTGTTGTTGTTGTTGGTGTGTGTGTGTGTGTGTGTGTGTGTGTGTGTGTGTGTGTGTGTGTGTGTGTGTGTGTGTGTGTGTGTGTGTGTGTGTGTGTGTGTGTGTGTGTGTGTGTGTGTGTGTGCGCGCGCGCGCGCGTGCGTGTGAGAGTGAGAGTGTGTGAGAGTGAGTATGAGTGTGAGAGTGGGAGTGTGTGTGTGAGAGTGTGAGAGAGTGTGAGTGCGAACGCGTGCATGTGCGCGTATCTAACAAACACACTTCTACTGTGAGCATTCTCCCTTGTTCTGTGCAACTCCTGTGCACTCCTTGGGTGTGCAGTTCCTGGGCATGTGCTACTTCTGCTATTGATCTAGCATATACCCTTCCTCTGTGCTTCCCTCCTGTGAGCTCACTCAGCATGCATGCTTTCTTATTTGTCTGGTCTACTGTTGTCCAAATGCAACCCAGTTCATACGGACCTTCCTGCTGATGTACTTTCTATCAAGCAAACCCATCCTTAACTTACCCCAGTGTAGCACACTCACTCTGTACAACAAGAATAGTGCCACACATTCATTCTAAACTGTAAAGATAGTGATGCACACTCACATTCATCTGTACAACTGGAATGGGGTCGCACGTTCACCTGTATATCTGGAATAATGTTGCAAACTCACGGTGTAGATATGGAATGACAATGTACATCCAATCTGTATAACTGAAATGGTCTGCACTACAGGATTGAAATCCTCTAGTACTTGGACTGTGTTTAGTTAACGTGTCATAAAGTTGGTGAAGCTGTCCCACTGCAGGCTGTAACTTACCGGGGTCCAGAGAGTAACAGGTCCCATTCTCACGGCATACTTTAGCAACACTGTAGGTGGTCTGCAACTCAGACAAGATGTTGTTGTACTGGAAGAAAAATAAAGTCACTGAAAATCAGAATCAGATTTAATATCACCGGCATATGTTATGAAATCTGTTGACTTTGCGGCAGCACTACAATGCAATACATGATAATAGAGAAAAAAATTGAGTTACATTATATATATAGTAAATAGTGAAGTTAAAATAAGTAGGGCAAAATAACAGAAATAAAAAAATTAGTGAGGTCATGTTCATGGGTTCAATGTCCATTTAGGAATTGGATAGCAGAGGGGAAGAAGCTGTTCCCGAATCGCTGAGTGTGTGCCTTCAGGCTCCTGTACCTCCTACCTGATGGTAACAGTGGGAAAACTGCATGGCCTGGGTGCTGCAGGTCCTTAACGATGAACATCACCTTCCTGATGCACCGCTCCTTGAAGATGTCTTGGATACTACGGAGGCTAGTGCCCATGATGGAGTTGACTAATTTTATAAGATTTTACAAGTTTCTGTAACTTCTTTCGGTCCTGTGCAGTACCCCACCCCCCCAATATCAGACAGTGATGCAGCCTGTCAGAATGCTCATCACGGTACATTTGTAGAAGTTTTTGAGTGTTTTAGGTGACAAAGTAAATCACTTTAAACTCCTAAAGAAATGTAGCTGCTGTCTTGCCTTCTTTATGCCTGCATCAAAATGTTATGTCCAGGTTAGGTCCTCAGAGTTAATGACACCCAGGAACTTGAAATTGCTCACTCTCTCCACTTCTGATCCCTCTATGAGGATTGGTATGTGTTCCCTCAAAATAAAACATGAAAATGATTCCAGGATAGAATGGCTTGTCATATGAAGAGTGTTTGATGGTTCTGGGCTGTATTCAGTAGAATTCAGAAAAATGGGGGTGGGGGTGAACCTCATTGAAACCTATCGAATAGTGAAAGGCCTTGATAGAGTGGATATGAAGAGGATGTTTCCTATGGTGTGAGAGTCTAAGACCAGAGGACACAGCCTCAGAATATAGGGGCCTCCTTTTAGAATGAGACCATAAGACAAAGGAGCAAAAGTCAGCCATTCGGCCCATCGAGTCTGCTCCACCATTTCATCATGAGCTGATCCAATCTCCCCTTTAGTACCATTCCCCTGCCTTCTCACCATAACCTTTGATGCCCTGACTACTCAGATACCTATCAATCTCTGCCTTAAAAGCACCCAATGAATTGGCCTCCACTGCCGCTCGTGGCAACAAATTCCATAGATTCACCACCCTCTGGCCAAAATTTTTTTTTTCCGCATCTCTGTTCTGAATGGGCGCCCTGCAATCCTCAAGTCATGCCCTCTCATACTAGACTCCCCCACCATGGGAAACAACTTTGCCACATCCACTTGTCCATGCCTTTCAACATTCAAAATGTTTCTATGAGGTCCCCCCTCATTCTTCTAAACTCCAAGGAGTACAGTCCAAGAGCGGTCAAACGTTCCTCATATGTTAACCCTTTCATTCCCGGAATCATTCTAGTGAATCTTCTCTGAACCCTCTCCAATGTCAGAACATCCTTTCTTAAATAAGGAGCGCAAAACTGCACACAGTATTCCAAGTGAGGTCTTACCAGTGTCTTATAGAGCCTCAACATCACATCCCTGCTCCTATACTCTATTCCTCTAGAAATGAATGCCAACATTGCATTCACCTTCTTCACCACCGACTCAACCTGGAGGTTAACCTTAAGGGTATCCTGCACGAGGACTCCCAAGTCCCGTTGCATCTCTGAACTTTGAATTCTCTCCCCATTTAAAATAATAGTCTGCCCGTTTATTTCTTCTACCAAAGTGCATGACTGTACACTTTCCAACATTGTAATTCATTTGTCACTTCTCTGCCCGTTCCCCCAATCTATCCAAGTCTCTCTGCAGACTCTCTGTTTCCTCAGCACTACCGGCCCCTCCACCTATCTTTGTATCATCAGCAAACTAAGCCACAAAGCCATCTATTCCATAATCCAAATCGTTGATATATAACGTAAAAAGAAGCGGCCCCAACATGGACCCCTGTGGAAAACCACTGGTAACCGGCAGCCAAACAGAATGGGATCCCTTTATTCCCACTCTCTGCTTCCTGCCAATCAGCCAACGCTCTATCCACGTATGTAACTTTCCCATAATTCCATGGGCTCTTATCTTGGTTAGTAGCCTCATATGCGGCACCTTGTCAAAGGCCTTCTGAAAATCCAAATACACAACATCCACTGCATCTCCCTTGTCTAGCCTACTTGTAATTTCCTCAAAAAAATTGCACTCGGTTTGTCAGGCAGGACTTTCCTTTAAGGAAACCAAGCTGAGTTCTGCCTATCTTGTCATATGCCTCCAGGTATTCCGTAACCTCATCCTTCACAATTGACTCCAACAAAGATGAGGAGGAGTTTATTTAGTTAGAGAGTAGTGAATCTATGAAATTCATTGCCACAGGCAGCTGTGGAGACCAAGTCTTTATGTATATTTCAGGCAGAGTTTGATAGATTCTTGATTGGTCAGGGCATGAAGAGATACAGGGAGAAGGCAGGAGATTGGGGCTGACAGGAAAACTGGATCAGCCATCATGAAATGGTGGAGCAGACTCGATGGGTCAAATGTCCTAATTCTGCTCCTATATCTTAAGGTCTTCTGGTCAATAACTTCCTCAACAGTGCATTCTGGGCACCAACCTCCCTCAGTGTAAGCCTATGTCCTCTAGTATTTCAATGACTCTGCCTACCTACCCATTTTATGCCTCTCATAATTTTGTGTACTTTTATTGTGTCATCCTCAGCCAGCAGTGCTCCACAGGAGCTATGAGCATGCCCAACCTCTCCTCCTAGATAGTGCTCTCTAATCCAGGCAACATACACCACTGGCTTTTCTCCTGTTACCTGTTGCTAATATACAAAGGTTTCTGCCAAAGCTCCAGACATCTCAATAACCTGAGATAGGTCAATACCTGGGGACTTACCTATGGCGGAACATGACCATCAGTGGATATATGCGGCACTGAAACCTGAACTTCATGGCTCAGCATATCCCTTACATTGCCATTACTGTCGATCGACCTAGTCAATAGGGAATGCTGTGATCAGCACCACGATGAGAGACGTACTTCCCAACGGCCCAGACTCATTCCATTCACTGCCTGGATGAGGGCAGCTCCAATGCTCAAGAAGCTTGAAAGCATCCAGCACAAAGCAGCCCACAACCACCATCCTAATATATACGTGCCACTCTTTTAATGATGCCCAGCAACTAGAGTTTGTGGCAGTCACAATATGTGATTACTCACATCACAACCTCTGCCACCAACACATGCTTGCCAGTGATACCCACCTCTTATATAGTTTAAAAAAAAACACTGACTGCTTTCTCCTCATAGCCATATACTTTATTCTGTGTGGTCTCTACAGCCTTGCACTCAATGTCAGCAAGACCAAAGAACTAATTGTGGACTTCAGGAAGGGTAAAGATACAAATATCTTCTAAGGGGCCCAAGACTGCTCACGATACTCCAAGTGAGGCCTCACCAGTGCTTTATGAAGTGCCAACATTACATCCTTGCTTCTATATGCTAGTATTCTTGAAATGAAAGCTAACATGGCATTTGCCTTCCTCACCACAGACTCACCACGACCTGCAAATTAACCTTTAGGGAATCCTGCACAAGGACTCCCAGGTCCCCTTGCACCTCAGTTTTGTTTGTATTTTCTCTCCATTTAGAAAATAATCAACCCTTTCATTTTGACCATACACTTCCCGAAACAGCATTCCACCTGCCATTTTTTACCCATTCTTCTAATTTGCCTAGGTCCTTCTGTAGCCTCTCTACTACCTCAAAGCTACTTGCCCCTCACCTATCCATATGGTCTGCAAACTTTGCAACAAAGCCATCAATTGCAGCATCCAAATCATGGATATATAACATAAAATGGAGCGATCCTATCATAGGCTCCTGTGGA
This sequence comes from Hypanus sabinus, assembly GCF_030144855.1. NCBI lineage: Eukaryota > Metazoa > Chordata > Chondrichthyes > Myliobatiformes > Dasyatidae > Hypanus > Hypanus sabinus. Next base: position 10,476,169 of record NC_082738.1, on the reverse strand, counting down.
ACGTCTCTAGTCTCCAGCAGCCAACCAGCAAATGCACTCTTTGCCTCCTAACAATCAGCCACTGCTTTATCTATGCTAGACACTTTCTTAATAGCATGGGCTCTTAGCTTGTTAAGCAGCCTCATGTATGGCACCTTGTCAAAGACCATCTGAAAATCCAAGTACACAACATCAACTTTAAATAAAAAGTAAAGTTAGAAGGAAGTTTCATTGCCAGAAAATAAAATACAGTGAAATAAGTGATTAGTGAAAGCACTGAAATGATAAAAACAATCTAGCATAAGCTGAAGGAACTGACAGAGGAAGCAATTTGAATTCAATATATTGAAGTGGCTATGTTTCATTAGGAGTTTGAGGAGATTTAGTCTATCACCAAAGACATTCACAAATTTCTACAGATATACCATGGAGAGCATTCCAACTGGCTGCATCACTGTCTGGTTTGGGTCAAAGAGCTACTGCAGAGGATCAAAATAAGTTGCAGAGAGTTGTAAACTTTGTCAGCTCCATCATGGGCACTAGCCTCCGTAGTATCATGCCATCTTGGACAATGACTCCCATCCACTCCATAATGTACTGGTTAGGCACAGGAGTACATTCAGCCAGAGACTCATTCCACCGAGATGTAACACTGAGCGGCATAGGAAGTCATTCCTGCCTGTGGCCATCAAACTTTACAACTCCTCCCTCGGAGGGTCAGACACTCTGAGCCAATAGGCTGGTCCTGGACTTATTTCTACTTGGAATAATTTACTTATTATTATTTATGGTTTTCTATTGTTATATTTCTTTGCTATTCTTGGTTGGTGCAGCTGTAACGAAACCCAGTTTCCCTTGGGATCAATAAAGTATGTCTGTCTGTCTGCCATTCATCCAGTAACAGATGTCTCCTCAGCCCAAGCCTCATATTCCTCTTCCCCATTGGGTGTGGGCTCGACTCTGGAGAGCACTCCCAGTCTATGATAACCTTGGCTCTCTGCAGGTACACTTCTGCAGTTATCAGCCAGCGATGTAATAGCCAAAACCGGCTCAGAATTTAAATCAACTGCTGACGGACCCATGAGACCTTTCACATCAGACAGCTCTTTTCCCTCACTTTGCAGAAACGAGAACGACTTGTCTTTAAAGTCTTAGCCCTCAGCTACATGTCCCCTTCTCTAAAAATATGGATTGTCCATGGTCCCGCCTCTCCAGGGTCTCCCAACCTATCAGGTAGCACGACTTCAGTCATGACACCGCTAGTCTGGACTAATGTGACATCCTTACGAGCTGACTGGTCAAAACACCGATCAATCAGTGTAAATTTCCCCAAAACTTTTATTAGAACTCTGAATAACCTGCTCATCAGGAAATCGGACATCCACTGCACTCAAAATACAAGCATTCTTTGTGGATAATCTCTTTGAATCACATCCAACCTTAATCCCTGTGGCGTCCGTAATAAAGTACCTTAAACTCTTTCCCCGAAACTAGTTTAAACACGGGCTGAAACAAACAAACTGCTTAATCAATTCTTAACAGCAATTATACAGCATGCAGCGAATCACCACACGATAGTCCCCACAGTGCAGCCCCCTCACCAGGCCTGTATGCAAATTTGCCATTGCTAGCTTGCCCTGCTAATATTGGAGTATAAAAGTTGCAACTTGCTATTTGCTAGAGAATGAAATCCTAAGAATGTAGAAGACAATGGTGTGTTAATAAGAGGAAGCTAAGAGATGTAAATTATGTAATCTGAGTTTGCTATTTGCTATGCATGTACCCAATTTAGTAGGAGAATGAAATATTAAGAATGTAGAAGACAATGGTGTGTTAATGAGGGGTAGCTAAGAGATGTAGATTAGAACATGATTAAGTCAATGGGTAGAAACAATAGTGGCAGATGTATGTGTGATACGCAACTATAGACCGATTGCATATGCTAATACAACTAAACCAGAAGATTGCTATACAACATGCTATGTCCAGGGATTGGTGGGCAATCAGCGACTAGCTCAATGACTGTCTCAGCTTTGATTTGCAAATTAAAGTTTAACACTTCCTGAAGAATCTTCTGCGTCTCCTGGTCGTTTGTGGGGCACGAGAAACCACAACACTAACAGCCACCAGGAAGGGGAGAGATGAAATAAAGGCCTTTCATCACTCAATAGGTTTGAGTTAGGCCACCCCTCATTCTTCCGAATTCCAGCGAGTACAGGTCCAGAGCCAACAAATGCTATTCATATGTCAAGTTATTCAATCCTGGAAACATTTTTGTGAATCTCCTTTAAACCCTCTCAAGTTTCAGCACATCCTTTAAGTGGCCCAAACCTGCTGACAATACTCCAAGTGAGGCCTCACCAGTGCCTTATAAACCTTAATCCCCATGGCGTCCGTAATAAAGTACCTTAGTCACTTTCCCCAAAACTAGTTTAAACACAGGTTTAAACAAACAAACCGCTTTATCAATTTTTAACAGCAGTCAGAGAATCATTGGACAAAAGCCCCCACAATGCAGCCTCCTCACCAGGCCCACATACAAACTTGGCTTGTCAGCCAACTCTGCTAATAGCCACCAGGAGGAGGAGAGATGAAGTAAAAAAAATGCACGTGGTCGAAAAATCGGAGGATTGCAGGGATCACAGAGTGGGATCCCCCTCCCGGCTTCACCTATCACCCTATGTTTCTCCCTCCACTCCCCCCACCTTTTAAATTTACTCCTCATCATTGTTTCTCCAGTCCTGCTGAAGGGTCTCAGCCCAAAATGTTGACTACTAGATGCTGCCTGGCCTTCTGAGACCCCCAGCATGTTGTGTGTGTGGCTTCATCGTCCAGCAGTCCGATAAACACTCACACTTCCCTTTTACTCCTTGTACTGTCTATCTGAAAAAAGTTCATATTTTATCTTCTCTCTCCTTATGGCTTTTTTAGTTGCCTTCTGTTGGTTTTTAAAAGCTTCCCAATCCTTCAGTTCCCCACTAATTTCTGTTATATTGTATGCCCTCTCTTGTCCCTTTATGCTGTGTTTGACTTCCTGTCAGCCATAGTTGCCTTATCTTCCCTTTAGAATACTTCTTCATCTTTGGGACGTATCTATCCTGCACCTTTCAAATTGCCTCCAGAATCTCCAGCCATCGCCCCTGCTAGTGACCCTTTCAAATCAACTGGAGCTTAGTTAAGATGGCAGTACATGGTGACTCCTTTGCTTGCATCTTTGGAAACGGCTCTATTTCCATCTTTAATATCTCTATTTTTCCCTTTCAGGGTTCCTTTGAAGACCCTGACCTGGAGTTACATGCCGACTTTGGTTCTTTGCAGAATAGGACTTGCTCTCGGGGTGCCACGACTGGCCGTTATCCGACATGCCAAGGGCGCGGCCTAAGAGTTCGGCTCCTCTTTGGAGGCCTAGGATCTGGGGGCTTTGGAGACGGGCGGATCGAAGGCCGGTGTCTCGGACTGGTGTGTCGTGGGAGCTGGAAGATCTCTGGCTGTGCGCTCAGAGACCAGAGATCGTTGAGCACAGAACTGGGAAAAAGCGACACAATGGACTTTAAACATTGCAAACCAGCGAGCTGTTTGTTATGTCTCCCCTCTCACTGTGAAACAGAGACACTCTTTCTCCCTTATTAGGGGGAGAGAGAGAGAGCCTGTGGTATGTCGAATACCGGGTGAACGAGTAGACTTTGGGGTACTGTGAGTCTGTGTCTTTGCTGTTGCTTTGCTCACACTTGAGTGCTCGGTGGGGGGTGCAGATGCTTTTTTGCCAGGTGGGGGAGGGGGGATCATTGTTTGCTGCTGCTTGTGTGCGGGAGGGAGGGGAGCTGGGGGGACTTCGGGGTTCTAACATTTAACTGTCTTTCATTCTTTGGGGTACTCTTCTGTTTTCGTGGATCTTTGTGAAGAAAAAGCATTCCAGGATGTATATTGTATACATTTCTCTGACATTAAATGCCCTTTGAAACCTTTGAACCTTTGGCCAACTCCTCTCTCATGCCTCTGTAATTCTCTTTATTCCACTGTAATACCGATATATCTGACTTTATCTTCTCCTTCTCAAACTGCAGAGTGAATTCTATCATATTATGATAACTATAGACAATAGACAATAGGTGCAGGAGTAGGCCATTCGGCCCTTCTAGCCAGCACTGCCATTCACTGTGATCATGGCTGATCATACACAATCAGTACCCCGTTCCTGTCCTCTCCCCTTATCCCTTGACTCTGCTATCTTTAAGAGCTCTATCTAACTCTTTCTTGAAAGCATCCAGAGAAATGGCCTCCACTGCCTTCTGGGGCAGAGCATTCCACAGATCCACAACTCTCTGGGTGAAAAAGTTTTACCTCAACTCTGTTCTAAATGGCCTACCCCTTATTTTTAAACTGTGGCCTCTGGTGCTGGACTCCCCTAACATCAGGAACATGTTTCCTGCCTCCAGCATGTCCAATCCCTTATTAATCTTATATGTGTCAGATCCCCTCTCATCCTTCTAAATTCCAGTGTATACAAGCCCCGTCGCTCCCGCCATCCCGGGAATCAACCTCGGGAACCTACACTGCAAGAATGTCCTTCCTCAAATTTGGAGACCAAAACTGAACACAATACTCCAGGTGTTGTCTCACCAGGGCCCTGTACAAATGCAAAAGGACCTCTTTGCTCCTATACTCAACTCCCCTTGTTATGAAGGCCATCATGCCATTAGCTTTATTCACTACCTGCTGTACCTGCATGCTTACTTTCAGTGACTGATGAACAAGGACATCTAGATCTCGTACTTCCCCCTTTCCTAACTTGACACAATTCAGATAGTAATCTGCTTTCCTGTTCTTGCCACCAAAGTGGATACCTTACATTTATCCACATTAAACTGCATTTGCCCACTCACCCAACCTATCCAAGTCACCCTGCATTCTCCTAACATCCTCCTCTATTTCACACTGCCACTCAGCTTTATGTCATCTGCAAATATACTAATGTTACTTTTAATCCCTTCATCTAAATCATCAATGTATATTGTAAATAGCTGCGGTCCCAGCACCGAGCCTTGCGGTACCCCACTAGTCACTGCCTGCCATTCTGAAAAGGACCCGTTAATCGCTACTCTTTGTTTCCTGTCAGCCAGCCAATTTTCAATCCATGTCAGTACTCTGTCCCCAATACCATGTGCTTTAATTTTGCCCACTAATCTTCTATGTGGGACCTTATCAAAGGCTTTCTGAAAGTCCAGGTACACTACATCCACTGGCTCTCCCTTGTCCATTTTCATAGTTACAGATGCAGACCATCAGGCCCTGGGGATTTATCAGCCTTCAATCTCATCAGTCTACCCAACACCATTTTCTGCCTAATGTGAATTTCCTTCAGTTCCTCCGTTACCCTAGGTCCTCTGGCCACTATTACATCTTGGAGATTGTCTGTGTCCTCCCTAGTGAAGACAGATCCAAAGTACCTGTTCAACTCGTCTGCCATTTCCTTGTTCCCCATAATAAATTCACCCGTTTCTGTCTTCAAGGGCCCAACTTTGGTCTTAACTAATTTTTTCCTCTTCACATACCTAAAGAAGCTTTTACTATCCTCCTTTATATTCTTGGCTAGCTTACCTTCGTACCTCATCTTTTCTCCCCGTATTGCCTTTTTAGTTATCTTCTGTTGCTCTTTAAAAGTTTCCCAATCCTCTGGCTTCCCGCTCATCTTTGCTATGTTATACTTCTTCTCTTTTATTTTTCTACTGTCTTTGACTTTCCTTGTCAGCCACGGTTGTCCCCTACTCCCCTTAGAATCTTTCTTCCTCTTTGGAATGAACTGATCCTGCACCTTCTGCATTATTCCCAGAAATACCTGCCATTGTTGTTCCACTGTCATCCCTGCTAGGGTATTGTTCCATTGAACTTTGGCCAGCAACTCCCTCATAGCTCCATAGTTCCCTTTGTTCAACTGTAATACTGACACATCCGATTTTCCCTTCTCCCTCTGAAATTGAAGATTAAAACTTATCATATTATGGTCACTACTTCCTAATGGCTCCTTTACCTCGGGTTCCCTTATCAAATCCGGTTCATTACACAACACTAGATCCAGAATTGCCTTCTCCCTGGTAGGCTCCAGTACAAGCTGTTCTAAGAATCCATCTCGGAGGCACTCCACAAACTCCCTTTCTGGGGCCCAGTACCATTCTGATTCTCCCAGTCTACCTGTATGTTGAAATCCCCCATGACAACTGTAGCATTACCTTTGCGACATGCTAATTTTAGCTCTTGATTCAACTTCCAGGCTACTATTTGGGGTCTGTAGATAACTCTCATTAGGGCCTTTTTGCCCTTACAATTCTATCCATATAGTTCTATCCATACTGACTCTACATCTCCTGATTCTATGTCACCCCTCACAAGGTCATTTCTCACCAGCAGAGCCACCCCATCCCCTCTGCCCACCTGTCTGTCCTTTCGATAGGATGTATATCCTTGAATGTTCATTTCCTAGCCCTGGTCCTCTTGCAGCCATGTCTCTGTTATTCCTACAACATCATACTTACCAATTTCCAACTGAACCTCAAGCTCATCCACTTTATTTCTTATACTTCGTGCATTCATATATATTACTTTTAATCCATTACTCCCCTCAGAGTTTTCCTTCTCCTAGATGAGCTGCCGACCACAGCTGACGAGCCCCTTCTGACCAAAGTAACTGGTTTTAAGGTGCTGGTAACCTCCTTTTCCTGTTGGTAAAAGTAGTTCTGCCAGGCTTAGTAGCTAAGCCACACGTGAAGGCCAGGAGCTGAACCTGGTTGTCAGAGGCCCTTTGTAACACATACCATTGAGAGCATTTAATAGGCAATGGGAGCTTATGCCCACTACCACCCCTGGCTATTACAACTTTAAAGAACCACAAATCTACCACAGTAGTAAATATTAGGGCACATGCAGGAATGTCCTTATTTAATACTCATGGTTAATCATATTGTCCATGATCTATCTAGCTTCCTAACAGATCAGATTGCTGAATTAATGTGCATCTCTGGAGTTAAATTCATTGCTCTGTGAAGAGCCTCACCTCCATCTCCAATTCACTTCCACCTGGACATTGGGATTTTCCTAGATTTTCCCTCTACCATCATCCCTAATCCTTATACTCTGCTGCAGTTGCATCTGTGTTGGACAAGCACCCTCATCTCATACTCTACAATGCCTTCCCTTCACTCTAGTCCTTGCTATCACAATGCCTCCCAGTCAAATGCTCACTCCCCTGGTACCACACACCCTTCCTCGGCCATCCCCTGACAACCCTTCACTGCTTTTCCATCGGCATTGATCGTTTGGGAGTCAGTAAGATTTAGAGGGGTAAATCTGTAGAGACGTAGAGAGTTGCAGAAAGTATAAAGCTGTGAAAGTAGGAGTTCTTCGCTTTCCACATATTGACTGGGACTTCAATATTGTAAAAGGACTGAATGGGATGGGGTTTGACAAGTGAGTCCAGGAAAGTTTCCTTCATCCATGTGTAGAGGTCTCAACTACAGAAAGTGCATATTGGATCTTCCCAGGGAATGAGATAGGGCAGCTAACAGAAGTGAGTATAGGGGAACACTTTGGATCTAGTGATCAAAATTCCATTAGTTTCAAGATAATTATGCAGAAGGATAGGTCTGGTCCGCGGAGGACTATGAATATAAGAACACTTTATTTAAATGCCCGTAGTATTAGAAACAAGGTTAGTGAACTTGTGCCACAGATCTGTACCAAGGAATATGATTTAGTGGCCATTACAGAAACCTGGTTGCAAAGTGGAGATGTATGGGAGTTAAATATCCAAGGGTATCAGGTAATACGGAAGGATAGGCAGGAAGGCAGAGGAGGAGGGGTGATGCTCTTAATTAAGGATGAGATCAAGGCGATTGTGAGAGACGATATAAGATCTATGGAACAGAATGTTGAGTCCATCTGGGTAGAGATTAAGAATAGTAAAGGGAAAAAAATCACTGGTGGGAGTTGTCTATAGGCCACCTAATAGAAATATTGCAGTGGCAGAGGCGATAAACCAAGAAATAACTGAGGCTTGTAAGAATGGAACAACAGTTGTCATGGGCGATTTTAACTTCCACATAGATTGGGTGAATCAGGTTGGTCAAGGAAGTCTTGAGGAGGACTTCATAGAATGCATCTGTGATGCACAAAAAGTTGGTTTGCACAAAAAGTTGTTTTGCAGGTACAACAGGTTATTAAGAAGGCAAATGGAATGTTGGCCTTCATTTCTAGAGGGATTGTATTCAAGAGCAGGGAGGTCATGCTGCAACTATACAGGGTACTGGTGAGGCCACACCTGGAGTACTGTGTGCAGTTCTGGTCTCCATACTTGAGGAAGGATACACTGGCTTTGGAGGCAGTGCAGAGGAGGGTCACCAGGTTGATTCCAAGGATGAAGGGGTTAACCTATGAGGAGCGATTGAGTCACCTGGGACTATACTCTCAAGTTCAGAAGAATGAGATGGGATCTTATCAAAACATAAAAACTTTTGAAAGGGATAGATAAGATAGAAGTAGGAAAGTTGTTTCCATTGGTAGGTGAGACTAGAACTAGGGGACATTGCCTCAAGATTCAGGGGAGAAGGTTTAGGACGGAGATGAGGAGAAACTGTTTTTCCCAGACAGTGGTGAATCTGTGGAATTCTCTGCCCAGGGAAGGAGTTGAGGCTTCTTCACTAAATATATTTAAGATAGAGTTAGGTAGGTTTTTACATGGCAGGGGAATTAAGGGTTATGGGGAAAGGCAGGTAGGTGGAGCTGAGTTTACAGACAGATCTTATTGAATGGCGGGGCAGGCTTGATGGGCCGGATGGCCTACTCCTGCTCCTGTTTCTTATGTTCTTGTGTAAACTGGAGAAAGACCAATTTTGACAGAATCAGAAAGAATTTGGCAGGTGTGGATTGGGACAGGTTGTTTTCTGGCAAAGGTGTACTGAAGAGAGAACTCAGGAGGGCTGACAGACACAATGAGAGAGAATTCCATTTGGCTAATTGGAGCAGCCACTTAACTGGGCCATAATGTACTGGTCCTGATGTGACCCAATTAACCAGAATTGACTGTGCAAGTGTTTACATAGACAGGGCCTGATTAGAGATAGTCAATATGACTTTGTGCATAGCAGATCATGTCCAACCAATCTTATAGAGTATCTCAAGGAGGTTACCAGGAAGGTTCATGAAGGGAAGACAGTGGACATTGTCTACATGGATTTTAGCAAGGCTTTTACAAAATCCTGTGTGTGAGGCTGGTGTACAAGGTTAAGTTACTTGATTCAGGAAGAAGTGGTCAATTGGATTCAAAGTTGGCTCAGTGAGAGGAACCTGAGATTGGTAGTACTATATATGGTTGTTCCTCTGATTAAAGGCCTGTGACGAGTGATGTGTTGCAGGGATCGGTGCTGGTTCTGTATTAATGATTTAGATGTTAATATGGTAAACTTAATCAGCAAATGTACAGATGACACCAAGATTGGGGGTGTAGTGGACCATGAGGAAGACTATCAAAGCTTGACTAATGATCTGGACCAACTGGAAAAATGGGCTGAAAAATGACAGGTGGAATTTAATGCAAGCAAGTATGAGGTTTGCTCTCTGGGAGGATAATCCAGGGTAAGGTTTATACAGTAGGGCACTGGAGTGTGAGGCCGAACAAAGCATTCTGAGAATACAGATCTATAATTGATTGAAAGTGGCATCACAGCTAGATAGGGTCATAAAGAGAGCCGTTGACACAATAGTCTTCATAACTCAGAACATTGAGCACAAGAGTTTGGATGCTATGTTGAGAAGTTGTATAAATAAAATGTTGGTGAGGGCATATTTAGATTATTGTCTATTGTTGGGTTGAGTTGTTTTCAGGTCTTGACAGTTTACTTGCAAATGTTTTGTCACCACATGAGGAGACATCGCCAGTGTGCTGTTGAATGTGGTGTGCTCCCCGAATGCTTGGCCTTTATATACCTTTCAATCAGCTGAATGGAAGCCATTTCAGAAACTGAATTGTGATGTGGGGAGGAGATCTCATCGTTGATTGGCTTTGTGGCGAACTTCGTACGTTGTGGTCAGGGATTTTGCCTGCATCAACTCATAGATAGGAATATAGGTAAGGTAAATGCAAGCAGACTTTTTCCACTGAGGTTGGGTGAGACTAGAACTAGAGGTTATATGTTAGGGTGAAAGATGAACGACTTAAGGGGAATCCGAGGGGGAACATTTTCACTCAGAGGGTGGTGCAAATGTGGAACAAGCTGCCTGGAGAAATAGTGATCCAGGTCAATTATAACATTTAAAAGAAGTTTGGATAGGTGCATGGATGAAAGAGGTGTGGAGAGCTGTATCTGTGTGCAGGTAAATAGGACTAGACAGAAAACCAAGCCAGCATGGACTAGATGGGTTGAAGGGCCTGTTTATATACTGTAGAGCTCTATAACTCCATAAGTCTATAAGATATTTAATATGAATTACTAATCAATTATCTAGTTAGAGTTTATTAGTTGTTGTGAATTATTATTTGATGTCAATTAACTGCTTGTATGTTGCGATTTATGCAAAAATGTGATTAAAATATGTAGTCATTGGTATGAATTCATGATATTGCTGCATAACATTTGAACTGATGTACAGATTATCACTGGTATTTGTTGTGAACATTTTTGTATAACTTGGAGGAAATTACTGCTTGGGCCAATTATTGTTGGTGGCTGATTGTATTAGCTACAAGAAAGCTGGGGAGGTCAAAGCCCTGTGTCTGCAGGCCCGAGTCCTATTCTGCTGGGGTTGAGCAACTTGTCACAATATCACAACTGGTGCCAAACTTTCCCTCTTAAAAGGGAGTTACATTGTGGTTTAGTGGAAGTGGCAGAAAGCAGAATGGAGGGAACTGTAAATTCTTGACCTGGGAAGTGCAGGGAGAACAAATTCCAATTATTGGAGTCTTTGGGGTTGCAGACATAGAGAAAAGACAGCCATGGTGGTTAAACCACAATACCATTGTTATAAGGCTGGGAGAGTTTAATGTTCTGACATGTGGTCAGTAAAGGTAAATTCAAACCCTTTAACCTGAAAACCAGTCAACATGCCCCGACCACTTGACTTGCAATTTTCTCTATCAACTGAACCATACTGAATATTCATGTTCTCCACAGTACCTCTCACTTCTGACACCATGGAAGCTGCAGACCAACAGCTGGTACACACTGTCCTCTCCCTAACCAGAACTAGGCACATTCCCTGATATGTCCCTCCTATTTGCAGGCCAGGAATGCACATGACTGAACACAGACTGGCAGTAAAGTTTGAACTCTCAGTGATTTGCAGAATGCAGTTCATATCCCATCTCAACAGCTGGAAGCTCCTATTTCATTGTTTCCATCCTCATTCATCAAGCTGTGGTGCGCAGATGATACAAGTTTAACTCCCAAGTCATTGTCGGTTCATTCACTGAAACATTCAGAGTCTTAGCAGCGTCTTAAAGCACTGGAGAAGTTCAACCATTGCGAGATTTTCCAAATCTCCAACAAGCCAATTTCAGTATATTCTCCCAGGGCAACATTGCTAGGACTGAGCTCTGAATAGGACTTAGCTAGCTCCAATGAGCGCCTACTGTAAATGGCAGATGAAACACTTCCCCTCCCATATAACCATATAACAATCACAGCACGGAAACAGGCCATCTTGGCCCTCCTAGTCCATGCCGAACCCTTAATCTCACCTAGTCCCACCTACCCGCACTCAGCCCATAACCCTCCACTCCTTTCCTGTCCATATACCTATCCAATTTTACCTTAAATGACACAACTGAACTGGCCTCTACTACTTCTACAGGAAGCTCATTCCACACAGCTATCACTCTCTGAGTAAAGAAATACCCCCTCGTGTTTCCCTTAAACTTCTGCCCCCTAACTCTCAAATCATGTCCTCTAGTTTGAATCTCCCCTACTCTCAATGGAAACAGCCTGTTCACGTCAACTCTATCTATCCCTCTCAAAATTTTAAATACCTCGATCTAATCCCCCCTCAACCTTCTACGCTCCAATGAATAGAGACCTAACTTGTTCAACCTTTCTCTGTAACTTAATTGCTGAAACCCAGGTAACATCCTAGTAAATCGTCTCTTCACTCTCTCTAATTTATTGATATCTTTCCTATAATTCGGTGACCAGAACTGCACACAATATTCCAAATTTGGCCTTACCAATGCCTTGTACAACTTTAGCATTACATCCCAACTTCTGTACTCAATGCTTTGATTTATAAAGGCCAGCGTTCCAAAAGCCCTCTTCACCACCCTATCTACATGAGACTCCACTTTCAGGGAACTATGCACAGTTATTCCTAGATCTCTCTGTTCCTCTGCATTCCTCAATGCCCTACCATTTACTCTGTATGTTCTATTTGGATTATTCCTGCCAAAATGTAGAACCTCACACTTCTCAGCATTAAACTCCATCTGCCAACGTTCAGCCCATTCTTCTAACCGGCATAAATCTCCCTGCAAGCTTTGAAAATCCACCTCATTATCCACAACACCTCCTACCTTAGTATCATCGGCATACTTACTAATCCAATTTACCACCCCATCATCCAGATCATTTATGTATATTACAAACAACATTGGGCCCAAAACAGATCCCTGAGGCACCCAGCTAGTCACCGGCCTCCATCCCGATAAACAATTATCCACCACTACTCTCTGGCATCTCCCATCTAGCCACTGTTGAATCCATTTTATTACTCCAGCATTAATACCTAACGACTGAACCTTCTTAACTAACCTTCCATGTGGAACTTTGTCAAAGGCTTTGCTGAAGTCCATATAGACTACATCCACTGCCTTACCCTCGTCAACATTCCTCGTAACTTCTTCAAAAAATTCAATATCTGGAACCATTAGCTCAATACATCAGACAAAATGAGGATATCAGGGGAATTACTATTAAAGGGACAGAGCATAAATTGGCTTGCTATGCGGATGACGTTTTGATTTATCTAGGGCAACCAACATACTCTTTACCTAAATTGATGCAATCCTTTGAACAATATGGTCAATTATCAGGATACAAGATCAACATAGATAAAACCCAATTACTTTCACATTACTATAGCCCACCAAGAGAAATTGAAAGTTGATACCCCTGGGCATGGCACACAGAGTCATTCAAATATTTGGGCATCATTATGCCAAAGGATTTGGCAAAATTATCAGAATGTAATTACCAGCCTCTATATAAAAAAAAATTAAGGAAAATGTGGCAAGATGGAGCCTGATTCCTTTTTTCAGTCTCAGTTCAAGGATTGAGTCTATCAAAATGAATATACTGTCCAGACTGTTACATCTCTTTCAGATCCTACCAATAGAGATTAATCAAAATCAATTCAATGAATGGAACAGGATGCTATCAAGGTATATTTGGCAGGGTAAAAGGCCTAGAGTTCATCTCAAAACTTTGCAATTAGCAAAGGAAAAGGGGGGATGGGGCTTGCCTTCTCTTAGAGATTATTATTTTGCAGCACAGTTGAGAGCTGTGATATGTTGGTGTAACCCATCATATGACGCTCAATGGAAAAACATTGAGGAGCGGGTACTTTCCATCCCCATACAAGCAATTTTGGCTGATAACAACCTGCAAAAGGACATAAATACTATTGATAACCAATGGGTGAAATTGAATCTTAAAATATGGAAAACTACTATAAAAGAATATAATCTAGAGGGAGATATTGCAATTCTTAAATGGTGTGCATATGACTCGGATTTTACACCAAATAAATTGGATGCTAGATTTAAGGAATGGATAGCTAAAGGAATAACAGTTCTTTGCAACATAATGAAAGAAGGAACACTGTTCAGTTTTGAAATGCTTAAAGAGAAACACTTATTAGAAAAACAAGATTTTTAATCGGTATTTACAGATGCGACAAGGCAAGTACATGCTTGATAGAGCTCTTTAGAAAAGCATATAATTCAGATAATGGTAGTAGAATCATTTCAAGCATGTATAAGGGGTTGTCAAATCTAAAAACACATTCGACTTCATACATTAAAACAAAATGGGAGAAGGAAGGAGGGATAATTATATCTGTGGAAGAATGGACAACAATATGGAGGTATCAATGGAAGTGTCCCTTATACTGTAACTATTGTTTATGTCTTTTTTCATCTGTAATGGAATTTGTATGTTTGTAATTTCTTTATTAATATATCATTTGTATTCTGTCCATATTATTAATAATAATAAAGAGATTTAGAAAGAAAAGGAAGTGTCCCAGTTCACAGAAATGGAGGGAGTTTGGATGGAAAAACTTGGTAAGACATTTTATTACACCCTCTCAGAAATCCCATTATGATAGTAACCTCCCTGTTTGCTGGAGAAATTATGGAAATCAAAATGCAAATTATTATCATATTTTTTGGGACTGCCCTGTTATCAAAAACTGTTGGAGAGGGATACACAATGCCCTACAAGACAGCTTTAAATGTGAAATACCCTTAGAGAGTAAGACCATATATTTTGGATATATATCTCAAGAATGGTTGAAAAACGATAAATATTTGAATATACTGTTGGTGGCTGGTAAAAAGACTCTTACTAGGAAATGGTTATCACAGGAGAGCCCAACTTTAAATACATGGATGGAAATTACAATGGACATTTACAAAATGGAGAAGATAACAACATCTGTTAATCATAAGCCGGAACAATTTGATTCATACTGGTAAAAATGGTTTAACTACATAATGCCTCATAGACCTGATTTTATTCTATTCTATTTTATTCTATTCTCACAAATCAATGAATCTGTTGTAAAAAAAAGATCACTCCCTACTTGTACATAGTTCTTTCCTTTTGCTTCTTTTTTCTTTCCACTCTTTTCTATAAGTGTATACCTCAGATAAATACTTTGTGGAGATTTTGTGATATGTATGATCATATGATATATATGTACAATGTTTGAAATACATCTTATGGAAATGTTTGTTTGATGAACTTCAATAAAAAAATTAATTACAAAAAAAATTTAAACTTTGTAGTTTAATTTATCAAAATTATTTTTAAGCCTTCATTGAGCAATCCAATTTTTTTACTTTGGGAAAATAAAGGTTTTAATTCTGTTTTGAATCTATTTAAAGAAGATAGACTGATGTCTTTTGAACAATTAGTTGATAAATATTCTCTTTCATATTCACACTTCTTACAATACCTTCAAGTTAGACATTTCTTACAAAAATATTTAAGTAATTTTCCTTACATATTGGATGCCGACCTGTTAGATACTATTACGAGCATGAACCCTTTGATGAAGGGCTCCATTGGAAGAATTTATAATTTATTATTACAATGGGATAATCGTCCTTTATTTAAGATCAATCAAGATTGGGAAAAGGAACTTAATTTGAGTTTTATGACGGAGGACTGGACGCGGATTCCGAGTTGGTTAACTCTTCTCCGATTTGTGCTGATTCAATTTAAAATTGTACATTGTTACTATTTAATGAAGGAGATTGTCTAAAATCTTTCCTAATGTTCACAGTTATTGTGATAGATGTAAAACTGAGACAGCTACACTGACACACATGTTTTGGTCTTGTTCTATACTGAAACAGTTTTGGAAGGCAGTTTTTTCTACAATTTCTATAGCACTTAAAATTAATTTACAACCTAACAAATTAACTGTGCTTTTTGGAATAATACCTCAAAATATCCGTGGTATTTCTTTGTCTGACCAATATGTTAATGTGTTTGTTACATTGATGGCTAGGAGGGCCATTCTGTTGAAGTGGAAGGATACGTCGGCTCCCACTCTGTCACAATGGTTCTCTCAAGTGATGTTATGTCTTAGTTTGGAGAAAATTAGAAGTCCAACCTTCGAACCTATGTTTGATTTTGAGAAAAGATGGGGTTCATTTGTTCGGTACTATCATTTGAGTTAATTGATACATTTCCTCCACGATCTAATTGTAAATTTTGGTTGTTTTTTTTTTGCTTTGGTTCGATGTTTATCTTTAGAAGCTTTCTGTATGACGCACGGCTCCGGGGTTCAACACCTCATGGGTTTTTTTTCTTGCTTTAGTAGGTTTTTTTTTCTTTTTTTTATGTCACCATATTTTTCAATCTTTAAAACATTGTTTTTTTCCTTTAAGACATTGTATGTGTCTTTGATGTACTCTTGTTATTTTGTATAATAATAATATAAAGGTTTGAAAAGAAAGAAAAGAAGCTCATGCCATCAGGTTGGTGACCAGATGTTGCTCCTGCAACCTGAGTATGTCCTCATCGCAGCAATAGAGGAGGCCATGGACTGACACAGTAGTGGTGTGATGGTGTGGTATGGATGGGGTAGTGGCTGGGAAGACGATTGAGATGGTGGTGTAATTAGGGTCAGGCAACGAGCCAAACGGGATTTTCATTCGGAATGAAGATTGGGGAGGTGATTAATGAACATGATTGTAATAAATCTGAGAGAAGTGAGTGGGGCCTCGGTAAACCCAGAACAGAGTCAAAAACACGATGAAGTCTGTAGATGCTGTAAATTCAAATGAGTGAGGAAGGAAAAGATGTGTTTAGTGGCAGGATCCCTTTGGAGAGGCATAATTTGCGGAGAATAATGTGTTGGATGCAGAGGCTGATGGGGTGGTACGTACGAACAAGAGGAGCTCTATCACTACTATGGTGGCAGGAAGATGGGGTGAGCATGAATGCCTGGGAAATGGAGGAGATACAGGTGAGGGCAGCATCAATAGTAGAGGGAGGGAAACCCCATTCTCTAAAGAAGGAGGACATGTCTAATGTCCTGGAAAGGAAAGGCACGCCAAGGGAACAGATGCAGCGGAGATGAAGGAACTGAGAAAAGGGAAGAACATTTTTACTGGAGACAGGGTGGGAAGAGGTATAGTCAAGATAACCATGGGAATCAGTAGGTTTATAAGAGACGTTCGTTGACAGTTTGTCTACAGAAATGGAGACAGAGATCAAGAAAGGGGAGATGTCAGAGATGGACCAAGTGAATTTGAGGGCAGGGTGGAAGTTAGAGACAAAGTTGATAAAATTGACAAGCTCACCATGGGTGCATGAAGCAGCACCAATGTAGTTGTCAATGTAGCGGAGGAAGAGTTGGGGAGTATAACCAGGGAAGGCTTGTAAAAATGCTGTTCTCCTCACCTCTGCTTTCTGCAGGGATGGATCCCTCTGTCCATTTGTCCCTCCCCAATAATCCCCCTCCCGGCATTTATCTCTGCAAGCCGCCAAATGCCACACCTGCCCATTCACCTCCTCTCTCGCCTCCATTCAGGGCCCCAAACAGTTCTTCCAGGTGAGGCATCACTTCACCTGTGAGTAGGCTGAAGTTTTCTATTACGTCCGGTGCTCCTAATGCAGACTCTTCTACATTAGTGAGACCTGCTGTAAATTGGAGGACTGCTTTGTCGAGCACCTCTGCACCATCCGTCATAAGCAGGAGTTCCCAGTGGCCAAACATTATAATTTAGATTCCCATTCCTGTTCCGATGTGTTGTGCCAAATTGAGGCCAAGCTCAGGGTGGAGGAGCAAACACCTTATATTCCGTCTGGGTATCCTCCAACCTGACGGCATGAATATCAACTTCTCCTTCTGGTGAACAAATTCCCCACATCCTCTACTCTCCACTCTGACCTTTCACTTCTCCTCACCTACCTATTACTTCCCCCTGGGCCCTTTCCTCCTTCCCTTTCTCCTATGGTCCACTCTCCTCTCCTATCAGATTCCTTCTTTTCCAGCCCTTTTACCTTTCCCACCAACCTGGCTTCACCTATCACCTTCCAGTTAGCCTCTTTCCCCTTCCCCTGCCTTTTTATTCTGGCATCTCCCCCCTTCCTTCTCAGCCGTAAACATCAACTGTTTACTCTTTTCCATAGATGCTGCCTGACCTGCTGAGTTCCTCCAGCATTTTGTGTGTGTGTGTGTATTGCATAGAACAGAGACTGTTATTCAAAGGGTGATGTGTGATGGTCCTCCTCAAATCTGGTCACCCCCAGTAGTTCAGGAGGCACTTTGAAGCATTGGAGGAGACCACCAACATATTATGATTATTGAATGTATTGAAGGGGAAAGTTTTACAGATATGTCAAAGAGTTGGGGAGAGTTGGTGGTATCTCTGCAAGATCCTCAAAATCCATCGGCAGCATAGGTCAACCAACATATCCTCTTCATGTCACAATCTCCAACAGTAAGGCTCTTCTCAGGTTCAACCAGTTCTAACGGGTGGACCACAACGTTCACTGGACTGACACTGGGCCCCTGACACTGGTGCACTCCTCCAAGCTCTCATACAACAAGGGGTTTCCAGGAGGATAAAAGAAAGTTCCAAAACTTACTTAAAAAATGTAAGCAACACACAGAAAATGTTGGAGGGACTCAGCAAGTCAGGCTACATCTATAGAGAGGAATAAATAATCAAGACCCATCATCAGGGTCCATAGATACTGCCTGACTTGCTGAGCTCCCCCAACATTTTGTGTGCAATACTCGAGATTTCCAGCATCAGCACAATCTCTTGTATTTAAAAAGTGTAACTTCTTCACCGACATATATGATAATTCGATCTATCAAGATCATTGTAAAACCTTCACTAAAATCCACCATTGTTTCATGATATATACTGCGCTCTAGAGTACATCCAGGGAGTGTGTATACTGCTCCTGCACAGTTACTCTTCATATTCCAGTGATCTCATTCTTCATGAATGGTACCACCCTACCCTCTCATTCTTTCTGTGCATCTTTCTGAAACATCTAATACCCCCAAGTATACAGTCCCCAGCCTTGGTCAGCATGCAATCATAGGATGAAGGGGTTAATGTATGAAAAGAGCTTGAGCAGATTGGGCTGATATTCAGTAGAGTTCAGAAGAAAGGGAAACGATCTTATTAGCAGTCACTGGATGATTCCTCTGGTGGGAGAGCCTGGAACAGGGGTGGGGGGGGGGCGTGGAAATTTCAGAGTAAATGATCACTATTTCAGAACGCGATGAGGAGGAATTTATGTTCTCAGTCGACTGCAAATTTCTGGAAGAAGAATTACAGATGTGTCAAGGGATCTGGAGAGAAAGTGGAACAATGCCAAAGCTAAGGTTGCTTCAGCTTATTGAGTGGTGGAGCAAGCTTGAATGAGCTGATTGGCCCATTGATATTCAAAGTACCTGTGAGATCCTCCAAATCTATTGGTGGCATAGGTAAACCAACAGATCCTATCCATGTTGAGAAACCCATCCCCTGCTCATGCTCCACCACACTGCTCACTTGATCGATACTGGACACTTGATACATAACTATAATTGATTTTCATTAGTGCCAACTTATCTGCCTTGTTAAGAACATTGCATATTTTCAGATAAGGAGCCTTTGTCTTATCATTTTTGCTTACTCTGACATTGTTTCAAGGAGTATAAATGTAGGAAAGTTTTGATGAAACATTTCCTGGAGTACTGTACACTCTTAATCTCTATATTTAAGGAAATTTGTGTTTGCATTGGAGGAATTTCAGTGTTGTGACTTGATTGCTTTCTTCACCCTGTTACCATCAGGAAGGAGGTACAGGAGCCTGAAGCCACACACTCAACGATTCAGGGACAGCTTCTTCCCCTCTGCCATCGATTCCTAAATGGACATTGAACCCTTGAACACTACCTCACTTTTTTAATGTTATTTCTGTTCAGCACTATTTTTGATCTAGCTATTTAATATACATATGAATGTCCAAGGTTACACATTGTATTGGAGGGAGGAAAGGTAGGCAAAGGAGGTGGTGTGGCTCTGCTGGTAAAGAATGGCATCAAATCAGTAGAAAGATGTGACATAGAACTGGAAGAAATTTGGCACATCTTCTTCGAACTTCACCAATTTTTATAGATGCACTGTAGAAAGCATTCTATTCAGATGCATTGTAGTTTGGTAGAATATTGAGGGGAGGTTTGATGGAGGTATACAAATTTATGAAGGGTATAAATAGGGTAAATGCAAGCAGGCTTTTTCCATTGAGGTTGGGTGGAACTACAACTGGAGGTCATGGGTTAAGGGTGAATAATGAAAAGTTTAAGGAGAACATGAGCAGATGTTTCTATGCTGTACTTTTCTCTGATTCTATGTCTCCATGTATGGCAAATACTCAGAAAAAGACCACAAGAACCTGTAGAGAGTTGTGGACACAGTGTGGAAACCAGCCTCCCCTCTACAGTCTCTGTTTACATTTCTTGTTGCCTTGGTACAACAGACAACAGTGAAAAACCCCACCCATCCCTGACATTTTTTCTTCTCCCCTCTTCTGATGGACAGAAGATGCAAAAGCCTGTATGCATGTATCACCAGGCTCAAGGACAATTTCTATCGTGCTGTCATAAGACTATTGAATGGTCCTTATGTAATTTAAGATGGACCCGTGACCTCAGAATCTACCTCGTCATGGCCTTGCACCTTACTGTTTGCCTGTACTGCACTTTCTCTGTAATTGCAATGCTTTGTTCTACATTGTTTTATTGTTTTCCTTTATACTCCTTTAATATACTGATGTGATGAAATGATCTGTACGGACACTATGCAATAATGCACAGACAGACATACTTTATTGATCCCAAGGGAAATTGGGTGACAATAATAAACCAATCTACCACTTTACCAACTTGCTCCATCAGGCTCCTCCTGTGGCAGGTTTGTGGGTCTCATTGGGCATCATTAGTCAACTCTGAAGCCACAGAACAGGAGTGGAAACAGATCTATTTCAATATCAAAGCTATGCCGAAGAGGAAGGTATTGCATTACAATGGATACCTTACTGCAGTAATGTGACACTGACCTCCTTCACTTCTGCTTCAGGCAGAGCTGCTTCTTTAATGTCACTCATTTTCTTCAGAATTCGTTTGGTTTCTTTGTTTTGGAAATCTGTGTATTCAAATTTACGAGCTTTCATCCCATACCTTCCTGTATGATTGGACATGATTAGGCTCTTCTCCAACTAATGGGGAAAAAATGTTATTAATGTTTTCATTCTGTGACGTCTGGAGAAACACAGGTACTTGTATGCGCGCATGGCACGCACACACACACGCACATAGACACATATGCACACACACAGACATGCATGTACACTTACACAGACACACACACACACACATTTCATTCACACTTGTACATTGCTGTCAAGAACATGCTCTTCAGCAATCAATATACACATTTAACGGCATGCGCAGTCTCCATGGAGACACATGGTTGCATGTAGTGACATTCAGTTAAATATTTGTGCATTTTCTGACACTTGCTTATTTCCTCGTGCACACATGTAACTAAGATCTGGTGATCTCCTCTCATGCACCTCTCCCTCCAGTTCATCAGGGGGCTTCTTAAAACACATCAACGTGAGATCATGTGGTGCATTTGGCTATTTCCCATTCATGGAACAATGTTAGCATTATCTTTGAAACTTCAGTGATGCTATTTGAATTAATTTCTATGTGACTTACATGACTTATTGCCCATTGCCATAACTTGCTTTAGATTAGCTACAAACTTGTTCCAGGATCCCTGACGTAGTCTATTGTGTGTTGACAGGGCTTGCTTTGTGAAAGTCTAAAGCTGTTGTATTGGACAATGGCAAAGATGAGTCCAGGATAGTCTACTGTGAATCAGTAGATTGTTTCCATTGTGGTTTATTATCAACGATGCCTATAATTTATTTAGCAGGACCTGCCAGGTTATCTGAAGCATTTAAATTCTGTCTTCCACCCCACACCTAGTGGACTCAAACAGCAAACTAAAGTGATCTGTAAATTTAAGGCACTGTGGCGACCCATTTCCTGGCACATCCGAACCGGCTCACAATTAGATAGCCTACGGGGGTTTGCGAGCACAGAGCTTTGGAGCCTCTGTGCCACGGGGGGCAGGTTGAGGGAGGCTTAAAAGTGAGGCTGAGGATTTCGAATAAAGTTTTTTCCTTCGACTGCAGTTACCAACTCCGTGTCGTAATTTTAGCGCTGCGTGTAGCACACCGCTACAGCACTGTTCAGTGGGCAATGGGGGTTGAACATACCATGATCTTGTTGTTGTGCTCAGTGATGTTCGTGTTATATGTCCATGAGGCCTCGGTGCTCTCGTACCACACTTTCTCCGCTTCAGTGTTGTACTCATCGATAAAAGTCTTCGCCATATTTTCATCAGTGATTTTATCTGTCAGAAGCCAGAAATAAAATAAATCATGTTATGACAACAAGATGTATTAGTTAGCATAATAAAGCAAACCAAGGTTGGGAGGAAATTCAGACAAAATCTGCCACCCAGGAGTCAACAGCCATGGTCACGTCTCAGTCTGAAAGGTTTACTGTATATTTGCCTCCATGGATGCTGCTTGATCTGCTGAGTTCCTCCAGCATTTTTTGTGTGTTGATCATGAGGAATGCTTTGTACAGTGTGCTATAAGGGAGGGGGGGCATTTCAAGAGCTTAGTGTATAAGAAGTTAAAGGGAGGGTGTGGGAGTGGGGGTGGAAAATGGAAGAAATGCAAGAAAGTCAAAGGGCTTACAACTAGAGGGTGTTACAGGGAGAGCAAAGAAGGTGGTACCTAAGCTGGGAAGGTCATATTAAATTGCTGCCATGGTTGCACTGTTTGCCACTGGCAGACCACGCCATTCACAATGTGGCCATTCCTAGTGATGCCTTGGGTTTGCATTTGATCACTAGGGATGGTGACAGGCTGAGGAAGTAAATGTGAACCTAG
Organism: Hypanus sabinus; assembly: GCF_030144855.1. Taxonomy (NCBI): domain Eukaryota; kingdom Metazoa; phylum Chordata; class Chondrichthyes; order Myliobatiformes; family Dasyatidae; genus Hypanus; species Hypanus sabinus. The sequence continues at coordinate 10,453,439 of NC_082738.1, read as the reverse complement.
TGTGTGCTGTCTTGAAGTTGGAGGAACTGTAGGCATCTTTCCCAGCAGTACCTAGCAGCTCAGGCATCCATTTATCTCAAGATGATGATATTAAAAGACCATGCACCTTCTTTGCCGAGTTCCAGGTCTGGGACAATTCATCAGAGAAGTATTCTGAAACTGAAACGTTAACTGTTTCTCTCTCCAAAGATGCTGCCTGACCTGATGAATGTTTCTGGCATTTACTGTTATTATTTCAGATTTCCAGAATCTTCAGGTTTTTAAAAATTTTCATCACTTCATTGGTTGAGACATGCCTTCAGCCATCCTAAAGGTGGTAGGTGCCAGATTATTATGCTGCTTACAAGGGTAAATAAAGTCATTCTGTATGAAGGGCAGGGTAAGCTGCTTCTCACTGATTATCGTTCCTACTAAAAGCTAAAATCATCCCATTTGCCATCAGACCTGGCTCCTCAAAGTGTGGTCTTCAACTATGTTGTACATTGGTAATGTTAGATGCTTCAGGCCTGTTCCCCTTGTTTGGTGGTGAGACAGGTGGCATGGGATCTGCATAGCCTCAGTTCAGGTCTCAAGCAGCAGGATTGCCTGCTGCTGCAGTCCAGGTGAGGACACATTGGAGGTGGTGTAGCGCGCCTCTGTGCTCGGTTGGGGACTGGCCTCTCCCATTGGTGCTGCCCTCTAGTGTTCAATCGGCAGAACGACAGGCTGAATTGCCAGGAACTGTACCATCAATTTATGTGGCATGTCTCTCAGGGTCTTGGACTATATATGTGTTTTCTTGCGTGACTATGTTTTTTTTTGGCTCGTTATTTTGGATGTGCTGTGCATATCTTGCACCTTAGCCCCAGAGGAACACTGTCTTGTTCGGCTGTATCCATGTGTGGTTGAATGATAATTAAACTTGATCTGATTTGATTTTGATTTATGATGTTGAGGCTGAACTATAATGACTAAGTTACAATGCAGGGATTGTGGGAGACTGCAGTAAGCATACGCATGGGGCTCAAATTTACTCTCACTCTGTCTGGGAGTTATTTTCTAACGGGCATTATTTCCATTGTTGATTCTTAAAATGATCTGTGATAAACCTGAGACACAACAGATTCTGCAGATGATGGAAATCTTGAGCAACACACACAAAATACTGGAGGAGCTCAGCCAGTCAGACAACATCCATGGAGGGAAATAAACAGTCAACATTTCATGCCAAGATCAGTCACCTGCCAACTTGTAATCCTGCCCTACCCCTCCACCTTCTGATTCGGGCTTCTGCTCCCTTCCTTTCCAGTCCCGATGAAGGGTCTCAGCTCAATATGTTGACTGCTTATTCCCCTTAATAGATGCTATCTAACTTTCTGAGGTCCTCCAGTATTTTATGTGTGTTGCTTTAACAAGCCTCCCCACCACCCTCTCCTTTATTCCATGCTCCACCTTCCTTCTAATCAGTTTCTATCAGCTTCAATCCTTTGAAACCTCCACCAATTACCTTCTAGTTCTCATATGGTTCCCCACTCTCCCCTCCCTCATCTACTATCACCCCTTCTCACCTGGATCCACCTATCACCTACTAGCTCTTGTCCCTTCCCTCCATCTTTTTATACTAGCTATGTCCCTTCTTTCTTACAGTCCTGATGAAGGATCTTGACCTGAAACGTTGACTGTCCATTCTTCTCTAGATGCTGCCTGCCCTGGTGTATTCCTCCAGCATTTTGTGTGTTGCTGTGATATACCTGCTCATTTAACACCTTGCTTGAGAGGGCTCTGGTGCTTTCAAGTCTTATGGAAACCGTTACATTTATATATAGCTGCTGGCTTGCCCAGGACATCCTGGAGTGTATTACAGCCTATTAGTCCTCTCCAATGTTGCCGCTGTTTTAAAGTAGGGAGGAGGCAAATTAATACATTTAGTACAGCATGGAACTGCTGGAGGAAAAGAATCTTCTTGCTTGTCTAAAACCAAACTAGTTATCATGTGTTCCAACAGATAACAGTTGTTGATTAATTTGGGCAATGGACCACCATTTACCAATACTTGCAGTGGAGATCTATGGCTCCGGGAGTATAAATTCAGCTGTTCTTCCCAAGCCATCAAAAGTCCTGTCTCAAACTATTTAACTGCTATCTCACAGGAAGTACATAATACCATTGACTAGGCAGAGTAATTCTAAGAACTGGTTCTAAAAGTCCTGCCTGCAATGACTGCCATATACCATAGGTGAGATCTAAGCAGGCCAGCAATGTCAACAAAATATCTTTCTTCAATCAAGTTTCTATAGAAATTGAATAAGTCAGAAAATAAGGCCTGGCTGATAAAGTTGTTGAACCTGATTGAAGCAAGATGCTAGAACTGCCATGGGGTCCACTGTATCTGGTGCCCACTTCCATTTCAGTTGGTACTTACCAGTACCATTTGGGTATCCCTCAGGGACAGGAGGCCGCCACTCAAAGTCGGGCCACCCCAACTCCTCATTGTTTTTATTGTTTTGCTCTATCAGCCAAGCAGTGACGGGTTGGAAATATTCAAGCAGGGCAGAGGCATTTAGTTTGTCAGTGCCCGTAAAATTACGAAGAACATCCTCCCAATGTCTCGAAGAGCCATCCTTCAGTGCGTCACTGAAACAGAGACAACGAGATGCAGTTAAATTTTACTTGTAGTAGGTTGGGCAAACAATCATGTCTTCTGTTATTTAGGCTAAGGTTTCAAAGGTTATAAGAGACACTTCTGGCTTGTCCAAACCAATGTACAGTCTCTACAAAAGTCCTGTGAGGGCGGGGAGATGGGAATCATGGTTGGGAAAGGGGAAGGGAGAGGGGAGGGAGCAGGAAGCACCAGAGAGGCACTCTGTAATGATCAATAAACCAATTGTTTGGAATCAAATGACCTTGCCTGGTGTCTCAGGGCTGGGTGTGTCTGCACCCGCAGCACCCCCCACCCCTGGCACTCCTTCTCTGCCACCTGTCCCACACCTCTCCCTTGGCACTCCACCCTCACCCTTCTCAACATCCTTTGCTCCTGCCAAATTTACAAACTTGCTCTCTGCTCCACGTTGACAAATACAGTACTGCGCAAAAGTCTTGGCACCCTAGATAGATATATATACCTATCACACTTTGCACAGTACTGTAGGTTCAGGGATCATACTCTTCATTGTGTTTTCCAAACTGATTGAAGCTACTTCATTATTTCTCTGAAATACTCTTCTGGTTATCGTTCAGCTGACACTAGAAGAGTGGTACTGGCATTTCTGGTTACTGATCTGTGGCCCACATCACATTGCTGAACTTGGGTTGTCAGAATGGCTGGATGGTTGCTTCCCGTGGGCCTCGTGCCACTTTGGGCATGATAATTCAATGCTGATTTCTGCATTGAAAAAAAATTCCACATTCAAAGAGTTTGAAGGGGTTTGGTTCCCCATTGTTGGTCATATATTGCCTACTAAAGGGCCAACTGCCCTTTCTCTTCATTTTCCAAAACTGCTGAGGATCTCAGCACAGAGTGGTGGCTGAAGGATAAGTGATGTGGGGGCAAAATAATCTAACCAGATTGGGAGAACCATGTCTGGGAGAGGGTCATCCGAGGAAATCTTTTAGCAGGCAAAGGCCATCCCAGAGCATGTCATGACTGGGGGGCAGCATTTAGGGAGATGATCCCTTCAGCCATTATTCTTCATAGTTTCATGTGTCTTTCCAATGCTTCCTGTGCACCAGGAACTTGAGTGGTTCAGGGCCTTGTGTGTAAATATGTAGTGTTATGTCAAAAACTGCAGGTCTTGGAGATCCAGAATTAGTAGTACAAGGTGTCTTCAAAGCATTGGGGTGTATTTTGTACTCACTAGTCTGCTGGTAAGTTCTAACCACGAAATGGCTCCTGGATACAAAGTTCTAAATTAAGGGCATATAACCCTTCTTGTTCTAATACCAAAGCACCACAACGCATGGTGCTTGCTTCATCCACACAAAGAATGATGTCATTACATTCTGTATCATGATTCATTTGCACATGCTACATAAATTTACCACAGTGTCCATTGAGGAGATCACTAGGGAGGGCATTTAGCAAGGTGATCAGGGATGGGGGTGGGGAGCTGGTGTGGCGAGGAAGGAGAGAGATCAGGAGATTAGTTAGGGAGCAGATGAGGAAAATTAGGGGACATGATAAGGGTAGGAACATAATTGGAAGAGAAATACTTGGGGAGTTAAGTGGGGATATTGGGGGAAATTGGTTAAGTAGATAAGGTGAGGGTTAAAGGTGGGTTTGAGTAGGTTGTAGATCATCACATTCATGTGAAGGAGAATGAGGAGTGAGAGCCACAAAAGGGGTGAGTGGGAGCAATCAGCAACACACACAAAATGCTGGAGGAACTCAGCATGTCAGGCAGCATCCACGGAAGTGAATAAACAGTTGATGTTTCTGAGACCCTTCTTCAGGTCTGGAAAGGAAGGGGGAAGATGCCAGCATAATAAGGTGGTGGAAGCAGAAGGAGATAGGTGAAGCCAGGTGGGTGAGACAGGTAAAGAGCTGAAGAAGAAAGAATCTGATAGGAGAGGACAGTGGACCATGGAAGAAAGGAAAGAAGGATGAGCACCAGGGGCAGGTGATAGGCAGGTGAGGAGAAAAGGTGAGAAGCAGAATGGGGAATGGAAGAAGAGGGAATGAGGAAGGATAAAATTATCAGAAAGATAGATCAATGTTCATGCTGTCAAGTTGGAAGCTACCTAGAGGGAATATGAGGAGTTGCTCCTCCACCCTGAGAGTGGCCTCATTGTGACACAAAAGGAGGCCATGGACTGACAACTTGGAATGGGAATGGGGACAGGAATTAAAATGGTTGGTCACTGGGAAATTCCACTCTTGCTGGATGGAGCAGAGGTGCTCGACAAAGCGATCCCCAATTTACGTCGGGTCTCACCAATGTAGAGGAGGCTGCATCGAGAGCCCCGACAACCCCAATAGGTAAGAGAGTAGGTGAATAGGCAGGTGTGGCTTTTCTGTCACTTGCAGGAGCATGTGCCAGGAGGGAGATTAGTGGGGAGGGTCGAATGGTCAAGGGAATCAGGGAGGGAGCAGTCCCTGTGGAAAGTGGAGAGTTGGTGGGGGGGGGTGGAGGGAGTTAAAATGTGTTTGGTGGTAGGATCCCGTTGAAGAAGGAAGAAGTTGCAGTGAATGACGTGTTGGATGTAGACGTTCATGGTGTGGTAGCTGAGGACAAGAGAATTACTGTAAAGGCGGTGGGAAGATGGGATGGATGTCCGGAAAATTGAGGAGATGCAGGTGAGGGCAGCATCAATGGTGGAGGAAAGGAAACAACATTCTTCGAAGAAGGAAGACTTCTCTGATGTCCTGGAAAGGAAAGTCGCATCCTGTGAACAGATGAAGCGGAGGCGAAGGAACTGAGAAAAGGGAATAGATTTTTTTTTACAGAAGACAGGATGGGAAGAGCATAGCCACAGTGTAGATTTGGTGATCTTCCAAATCTTCCATCTGGGGAAAGATCTCTTTGTGGCAGACCTCACCTCTCCCATTCAACCCTCTCTCATGTGCAGAAGACTTTCATATGCTTACTGTTAGTTGTGTGTTGAATCACGATAAATGTAACTGGGAGTACTCAGAGGACTCAGATTGAGGCACACACAAGGAAAAACCTCTTGAGTCCAGTGATTACATTTAATTGCATAGTACACATTTCAAGAAGATTTCTGAACCATTATTTTACACCAAGGGATAAAGATGAAGACCCCACCTGAGTAACTTCCCAGCTTCTTTTGACTGGTAGATGTCACATTTATGCAGAGGTCCAGCATGGTTACTGGCTTCACACAGTGCTTTGTGGAACTGGAACTGTAGAATAAAACTCACAAAGTACCTGTAAACATGAGAGAATAAGAAAAGGAAATCCTTCAAATCCCTCTTCCATCCACTTAGATTGTGACTGATCTGTACCAACCTTGGGTCAACTGCCTTTCCCTGTATTCATTGATATGATCACCTAATAAAAATCCCAGCCTTAACAATTTAATTGTGTAATTATTTACATGTTTAAGTCCAGATAGCTCCATGTTTCCCCTTAGTATCAGCTGACTTCACACTGTGGGCAGTGGGGCTGTTTCCACAATTAAACCTCTGCTGTTGGTTTCCACATCAGATTTCCATTTCTTCCATTGGATAGTCCATCAGTTTCCTGAACTAAAGGCAATATGAACTAATTCCTATTAGTTATTCATTACCAAGTCAGCATTTATTACCCATCCTTAATTACCCTTGAGAAAGTGGTGGTGAGCTTTTAAACTGCCCTGGTTCTCAACTAGTCCTGGGTTTGTTCTGGAGAATCTGTGCTATGTACCCTCCAAGGAACAATGTATCCTTCCTGGCTGACTAAAGTAGCCCAAATGTCTAATGGTGCTTCTCATCCTCACTCTGGGATCTGATGAGTAATGTTAAAGCCCAAACTGTTTGGCTCTATTGCCCCATAAATATTCTACGCTTGGGGCTAGGTTGAATGTTTGTGGACTTTTTGTTGGGGAGCATGTTACAGTTAATTGTAAATGAAAACTAAAAATCTGCAGATGCCGGGTATCTGAGATAAAAATTGAAAATTGTTAAAAACACTCAGTAGGTCAGGTGACATCTGCAGAAAGAGAAGCAGGGTTATTGTTTGAGTTTGAAGATATTTCAAAGGATCTTTGAGCTGTCTATGTAAATCCCATTTTCCTTCATTTAGCCCCTGTCCCTCTATTCCTTTCCAACCCATGTACTGGTCAAATGATTTTTAAACACTTTGATTGTATCTATCTCTTCCACCTCATTTCACAGTTTGTACCAGATACACACCATACTCTGTATGAAAAGAAACACCCTTCAGATCTTCTTTAAATATTTCTTCTTTCACTTTCACCCATATTGTCTAGTTTTAGATTCCTTTATCCTTGGAAAAAGCTGTGACTACCTACCATATCTATCTCCCTGATAATTTTGCAAATCTCCATAATGTCACCCTTCAGCCTTGCTATTGATTCATTAACAAGCCAACATTTATTACCCATCCTTAATTACCCTTGAGAAGATGGTGAGAACAATCCTAGCCTGTGTGTGTACTTTCCCTCTTTGTAACTAAAACCACCCATTCCCGAATTGGGATCTATTACTCTCTGTATCCTTAGGCAACCAACCTTACTTTCTACAACTCCACCAACTTCTATGTGGTCTGTAAACTTACTTATTAGTCCACAGTCATTATTATCCAAGTCTTTTATATACATTCAGTGGCCACTTTATTAGGTACACCTGCACATCTGCACATTGATGCAAATATCTAATCAGCCAATTATGTGGCAGCAACTCAATGCACAAAAACATACAGACGTGGTCAATAGGTTCAGTTATTGTTCAGGCCAAACATCAGAATGGAGAAGAAATGTGATCTAAGTGGGTTTGACTATGGAATAATTACTGGTGCCAGAAGGGGTGACTTGAGTATTTCAGAAACTGCTGATCTCCTGGGTTTTTCGCACACAACAGTCTCCAGAGTTTACAGATAATGGTACAAAAACAAAAAAAAAATATTCAGTGAGTGGCAGTTCTGCAAGCAAAATTGCCTCATTAAAGAGAGAGGTCAAAGGAAAATGGCCAAGCTGGTTGAAGCTGACAGAAAGGTGATGGTAACATAAGTAACTACATATTACAACAGCGCTGTGCAGAAGAGCATCTCTGAATGCACAGCACAGCGAACCTTGAAGTGATCAGGCTACCCCAGAAAAAGGCCACAGTGGGTTCCACTTCTGTACCTAATAAAGCGACCACTGAGCATATATTTATGTGTATCCCAAAGACGGAAGTGTTGGTGGGTTTAATTGTCCATGGTAAATTGCCCTTTGTGTATATAGTTCAGTGTCAGAATCTGGGAGGAGTTGGTGGGAATGTGGAGACAACAGTTCATAGGGAAAATTGGGAAAGGAAGGAGCCTGATGTTATTACTCTGTGAGCTGATGTAGACTTGATAGGCTCTATGGCTATGTTCCACAACAAAAGGAACTATGGAATCTAAAAATGTGAGGATAAAGTTGCTTTGAAGTGGAATGCAGGGTGCTGGTGTAGATCAGTGATGAGGAAGAAAGAGGTGTGTAGAGAAGATTTCTCAACTGGGTAGGGCACTGTACACATGCTAGCCTCCATTTGTGGCTTGTGAGTCCAGGGTCACTTTGGACAAAGGGAAATAGAATATAGAACGGTACAGCACAGGGACTCACAATAGGCATAGAGTTATAGAGCACTACAGCATGGAACAGGCCCTTCAGCCCATCTGGTCCACAATGAACTGTTATTTTGCCTAGTCCCATTGACCCACACCTGGACCATAGCTCTCCATACCCCTGCCGTCGATGTACCTACCCAAACGTCTCATAAATGTTGCGATCAAACCATTCCACTGAAACTCTAGTTTACACCACTGGAGCAACACAAACAAATCTTACCATAAGGGTATTGGTCCCCCTCCAGTTCAGGAGCAAACCATCCCGATTATATAGAATCACAGAGAAATACAGCACAGCAACAGGCCCTTTGGCCCATCCAGTCCATGCCAAAACTATTTAAACTGCCGACTCCCATCGCACTGGGACCATTTCCCTTAATATTTCTACCATCCATGTACTTATACAAACTTCGCTTAAACATTGAAATCAAGCTCACATGCACCACTGTGCTGGCAGCTCGTTCCACACTCTCACAACACTCTATGGAAGTTTCCCCTCATGTTCTCTTTAAACTTTTCACCTTTCACCCTTACCCCATGACCTCTGGTTGTAGTCCCATCCAACCCCAGTGGGAAAGCCTGCTTGCATTTACCCTATCTGTACTCCTCATAATTTTGTATACTTCTAAAAATTCTCAGATCAGTCTTCTACGTTCTAAGGAATACAGTCCTAACTTATTCAGTCTTTCCTTATAACTCAGGTCCTCCAGACATGGCAACATGTTTGCAAATTTTCTCTGTACACTTTCTTAGAAGAATTCTTAGAATTTCAACCTTGTTCACATCTTTCCTGTAGGTAGGTGACCAAAACTGCACACAATACTCCAAATTAGGCCTCACCAACTTCAACATAACATCCTATCTCCTGTAATCAGTACATTGATTTATGAAGGCCAAGGTGCCAAAAGCTTTCGTTATGACCCTATCTACCTGTGACGCCACTTTCAATGAATTATGGATCTGTATTCCCTGATCCCTTTTTCTACCGCACTCCTCAGTGCCCTACCGTTCACTGCGTAAGTCCCACCCTGGTTGGTCCAACTAAAATGCAACATGTCACACTTGTCTGGATTAAATTCCATCTGCCAGTTTTTAGCCCATTTTTCAACCTGATGCAAGCCACGATAGCCTCCCTAGCTGTCCACTACACCCTAAATCATGGTGTCACCCACAAATTTGCTGATCCAGTTACCACATTATCATCCAGATCATTGATATAGATAGCAAACAGCAAAGGGCCCAGCACTGATCTCTGCGTTACACCGCTAGTCACAAACCTCCAGGCAGAGAGAGAGCCATCTACAACGATTCTCTGGTTTCTCCCACAAAGCCAATGTCTAATTCAATTTACTACCTCATCTTGAATACCAAGCAACTTGAACCTTCTTGACCAACCTCCCCCGTGGTACCTTGTCAAAAGCTTTTGTAAAGTCCATGTAGGCAACATCCATTGCCTTGCCTTCATCCATTTTCCTGGTAACTTCCTTAAAAATCTCTGTAAGATTGGTTAGGCGTGACCTACCACACGCAAAGCCATGCTGACTATCCTTAATCAATCCATAACTATCCAAATACTTATATATCCGGTCCCTTGGAATACCTTCCAGTAACTTTCCCACAAATGATGTCAAACTCACTGGCCTATAATCTCCTGGTTCAGTTTTAGAGCTTTCCTTAAACAACAGAACAACGTTAGCATGCCTCTAATCCTCTGGTACCTCACCTGTCACTAAGGATGTTTGAAATACTTCTGCTAGGGCCCCTTCAATTTCTGCACTTGCATCCTCTATGATCCAAGGGAATACCTTGTCAGGCCTTGGGAATTTATCCACCCTAGTTTGCCTTAAGACAGCAGACACCTCCTCCTCTGTAATTTGTACAGGGCCCATGAAATTGATGCTGCTTTGCCTCACTTCTATAGGTCCTGTGTCTGTCTCCTGAGTAAATACAGGAGATAATTACAACAGTAAATAATTTTTTAAAATTATTTAAGATCTCTACCATCTGTTTTGGCTCCACACAAGGATTACCATTCTGATCTTCCAGAGGACCAATTTTGTCCCTTGCAATCCTTTTGCTCTCAACATGTGTAGAATCCCCTAGGATTCTCCTTCAATTTGTCTACTACAACAACTTCATGCCTTCCTTTAGCACTCCTGATTTCATTCTTTAGTGTTCCCTTGCATTTCTTATACTCCAGAAGCACCCCATTTGTTCCTACCAGCTGTACCTGCTTTTCTCCTTTTCTCCTTTTCTCTCTTAACCAGTGCTTCGATATCTCTTGAAAGCCAAGATTCTCTACACTTTATTGTGACAGGCACACACAAGCTTTGAACTCTCAAAATTTCACTTTTGAAGGGCTCCCACTTACCAAGTACACTTTTGCCAGAAAACAGCCTGTCCCAATCCACATTTATCAGATCATTTCTGATGCTATCAAAACTGGCCTTACTCCAATTTAGAATCTTAACCTGTGGGCCTATCTTTTTGCAAATTTACTTTGAAACTAATAGCATTGTGGCCATTAGATGTCATTTGTTGCCAGATATCAGATATAAGCCCCACCTTCTCTGACAGAGAGCTGAAACCTTCCCTCCTGAGGGGGGATGATAGTCATCAGTGATATTGGAGGTCCCCCTGTCATACCACACCCCACAAGAGGAGCCCTCTACTACTCTGACTGTCATTCCCACTGCTCTAACTGTGCAATAAGAAAGAAAGAAACTCACCAGAAGCTTACCCCTGTCTCCATCTCCTTTTGCTGAAGCCTCTTGAGCCAAAGCCACAGCTCTCCACTCTAACATTGGCCCATTCACATTATGGCTGCTCCACTTAAACATAACTTCTTTTTAGTGGCCATTGCCAAGTGCCTAATAACCCAAATGATTTCAAGCTCTGCTGATAGTCCTAACAGGCCCCACTCATTTTTTAAAAATTTCACTCTTACTACAAGCAATAGCTTGCGCTATCTCAAGCTCTGCAGAAAGTCCTGACAGGCCCCACTTGCTTTTAAAATCTTGCATTTACTCAAGAGTATTTTGCTGAACTAATCAAATTGGTTATCAACTGTCCCACTAAACTAATCCGTTCTGCCTACACAACGTCCACATGCTCCCATTGCACTCACATTTATGTGCAATCTGATAGCCTTTTGAATGCCTGTACTGTGTTTGCTTCCATCACCCAGGCACCCGCCAGTCTCTGTGTAACAAACCTTGCCCCACATGTCTCCTTTCAACTTACTCTCTCTCTCATCCTAGTGACAAGTCCTCTCGTAATAGATTTTAGACCAGGCATGGGCAAACTACGGCCCGCGGGCCATATGCGGCCCGTTAAGCTTTTTAATCCGGCCCGCAGAACTTGAGGAAATTATATTAATAAACCTTGTTAACGTTTTTTCCCCGCAATTCTGGCATTTTCCCAATAGATGACGCACTCTATATACATTGACCTTTGTTGAGGTGCAGCGTATTACTCCACATTTGTGCTTTACTCTTTGTTCGGCTCGACCTATTTGTGTGAACAGGCGTTCAGCGTCATGAACATCAACAAAGCCAGCCACAGATCCAAGTTAACTAACCAACACCTCAGATCCATCCTGAGAATCGCCACAACAAAACTAAATCCAGACTTTGAAATAGATAGTCAAAAAATAGTCAAAAATAAATAGTCAAAAAGTTTGCCCACCCCTGTTTTAGACGGTTGGCTTGGGCACTGAACAGATCCTTCAGTTAATAGAAGAGTTGCAGAGAGAAACATTTGTCCTTTGTTCCAACATATCTGTGAAGCAGATGACTGAAGGAGCTCTCTGTGAAACCTATCTTTGGACATTTACCTGATGTAAGGTGTATTTGCAGGGATGTGGTACTTGGCACCAGGGTCAAAGTTTGTTTCATTCCTTCGAACTGGGGGGCAGATGCCTTGGTACTTTGTTCTGGAAGACACAAGTGGAGACACAAACTAAATCCTGATGCAAACCCAAGGCTAGTCCCAGTTTATGTTGATCTCTCATCATGGACCACACTCTCTCTCACCTCAGGTACCACCATTCATAGTTGTAGTTGTCTGGGGAAATCTGTCCACTGAACACTTTCCAACGCCACTGATCGATCAGGTATCCAAATGGGAGGAAGGCAATTTTTTCCAAGGCCATTTTCAGGAGGTAGTTAATGTCAGTCTCTGTCAAGCAATTGAAAGATTGGATTTTACAAAATTGAAGCTAATTGTTTTTTTATTTTCTGGCTTAACTCCTCCTAAATTATATCATCTAAATGGCTATTAAGTGCACTGGGCTCCCCACCACAGGGGGAGATATAACACAGAACATAGGACAGTATAGTGCAGGAACAGTCCCTTCGGTCAATGATTGCGCCAAACATTAAGCTATATTAGACTAAATCCTTTCTTCCTGTACATAATGCACAACACTCCATTCCCTACATGTCCATGTGCTTGTCTATAAGCTGTCATATCTATTTCTACCACTAACTCTGGCAGCCTGTTCCAGAGCCTGTACCTATCGCTCTCTATATTAAAAAAATTTGCCCTGCAGCTTTCCTTTGAACTCTTTCCCCCTTCACCTCAAAGCTATGCATTGTAGTATTTGACATTTCTACCCTGGGAAAAACATTTTGGCTGTCTACCTCTCCTAATTTTATGAACTTAAATCAGATCTCCCCTCAGCTTCTGTCTTTCCAGAGAAAACCATCCAAGTCTGCCCAATCTGCCCTTCTAGCTTGTACCCTCTAATTCAGGCAGCATCTTGGTAAACCCCTTCCGTACCTTCTCCAAAGCCTCCAGATCCTTCCTGAGATGGGGGGGGGGGGGGGGGGAGGTGGGCAGAACTGCACACAATGCTCCACGTGCAGCCTTACTGAAGTTTTACATAATTGCAACATGACTTCCTGATTCTAATACTTAATGCCCTGACAACTGAAGGCAAGCATGCCATACATCTACTCTACCAAACTACGCACACTGCCTACTTGTGTTGCCATTTTCAGGGAATCTTTTGAGACGGGGATGGCTCCATTCCTTCACTGGGAGATTGTTGGTATGAGGAAACACAACACAGAATTGCAGCTTAGAAGTTTAGTCACTGTTAACGGCAACAGGGAGTGAAGGAGAAGAACGTAGTGCATTGTTGTTGTAGACAGTAGAGTCACAGAGTCGTGCAGCATAGAACCAAGAACTTTGGTTGACAGTGCCCTTGCTGACCTTCCATCTATCTATTTACTGACACTTGATCCCCAGTTTCTGTGTGTTGGCGATTTAAGCACTCATCCAGCTACTTTTTCAATGTTGTAACTATCTCCACCACCCTCTCGGGCAGTACGTTCAAGATTGCAAAAGGACATTCCTCCGTTTTCTTTAAGCCTGTCACTCCTCACTTTAACCCAATGACCTCTGTTTTTAGGTGACTCCATTCTAAGCAAGTTTTCAACCTTTTCTGCTCAAGGAAAACAAACCAAGTTTGTCCAATCTCTCCTCCTAACTGAAGTGTTTTCATCTTTGTAAATATCCTCTGCACCCACCCCTGTGCTTTCATGGACACAAGAGATTCTGCAGATGCAGGAAATCTTGAGCTACACACAAAAATGATGGAGGAACTCAGCAGGCCAGGCAGCATCTTTGAGGTGGAATAAGCAGTCAACGTTTTGAGCCGAGACCCTTCATTCATGTCCCTCTTATAGTGTAGTGACCAGAACCATGCAGAATACCTTAGCTATGGCCTAGTCAAAATTTTATGCACTACAATTTTACAAACCCCCTCCCCCTCCGTACTTATAGTTTATGCTCTAGTTCTCACATGCCTTCTTCAGTACCTTGTCTAGTTGTGCTGCAACTTTAGAGGTCTATGGCCTTGTACACATGGGTCCTTTGTTCCTCAATAGTCTCTGGGACCTAACATTCATGACATACAGTTGGCCCGCCTTAACTGTGAGGGATTGGTTCCAGGACCCCTCGCGAATACCAAAAAAAACGGATGCTCAAGTCCCTTATTTAACCTGTCTCAATGTGGTGGACATTTGGACTCAGTGGAACCCCAGACCTTATTTAACCTGTCTCAGTGTGGTGGACATTAGGACCTGGCGGTAGAGCTCTGAATTCGCAGTGTTTCTGTTCGCGAAAATAATCACGATAATGATTGAAAATAAAGTGGAGATAATAAAGCGATCGGAAAGAGGTGTAACGCCATTGGTCATTGGAAAAGCTTTAGGCTACGTCGATCAACGATCGGAACAATTTTAAAGGATAAAGTGAGAAAGGCCCTGCCCCAATGAAAGCTACAATTATTACTAATCAATGCAGTGGTTTAATTATTGGGTTTTTGATCCTCCACATCAACCCAGCACGGTGGAGAGCACACTCAGAAGTGGTCTGTCACTGGATCGAACTCCAGAACTTCCGTTCCTGAGCCCGGTGCTGAAACATACGTTTTTAAGTGTTTTATATGCATAGAAAGGTAAAATATCATCTATATACTAAGACAAACGTTTGACTAACTGACGCTAAATAATACTGGATGTACCTGTTATGACTTACTTAGTAAGAGAACTTCTGATTTTTTTCGTTCACAATCCACGATAACCTATGCACATCCTCCTGTATACTCTAAGTCATCTCTAGATTACTTATAATACCTAATACAATGTAAATGCTATGTAAAGTAGTTGTTATACTGCATTGTTTAGGGAATAATGACAAGAAAAAAAAGTGTACATGCTCGAACAACAAGTGCTGGAAGAGCACTTCTGTGTTTTCTTGATTCGCGGTTGGTTGAATTCGCGGATGTGGAACTCGTGGATAAGGAGGGCCGACTGTGTATCCTACTCTTATTCAGCACCCAAACATGTACTTTTTGGGATTAAATTCCATCAGCTATAGCTCTACCCAATTTACCAGCCGATTAATATCATTCTGCAACTCTAGTCTTTGCTACCAACACCGTCCCTGTCTCACAAACTTACACATCTTTTATTCATGTCTAAATCAATATGACAAACGATGTGGGTTCTGAAACTAATCTTTGTGGGAAACCATTGGTTTCAGACTTTCATTTACAAAAGCCTCATCATCACCCTCTCTCTCCCATTACAAAGTAAGCTGCAGACTATGCACGGGATTAACATTGGCAAGGCAGCAGACCTACATTCTTGCAGAAGGTCCCACACCACCAAGTTCAAGAACTTCCCTTCAAACATTTGGTTCTTGATCAAATTGTACTAGTTTGGACATTATATTGCAGCTACATTTGGGCTATTGTGTACAGTTTTGGTTACCCTATCATAGGAAAGACTCTATTTAGTCCGAAAGAGGTTGAGCAGACTGGAACTTTATTCCTTGGGGTGTAGGAGACTGACATTTATTTTACAAGATGGTGTGGAGTAGGCCTGTCAGGTCCTTTGAGCCACGCTGCCTCAGCAACCCAAACATAATCATGGGACAATTTACAATGACCAATTAACTTACCCGGTTCATGTTTGGACTGTGGGAGGAAACCGGAGCACACGGAGCGAGCAGGGCCAAAGAGCTTGTTTCTGGGCTGACTCTGTGAACCTCCTTACCATTGTCATTGGTGACACTGTCCAGTAGTCCAATCTTGTGCAAGTGCTCGGGTGTAGAGACTGAGAGTGCCAAAACATCTCCGATTGCTTCATGGAAGCCAGGGTTGGCTCCACTCCTGAAGGTGACTGGTTGGTCCTTATACTGAAGGTAGTACTCTATGTGTCCCATCTCATGGTGAACTGTGAACAGCTGCTCCATGGTGACTGTCGTGCACTGCTTAATTCTGGAGAATGAGGAGAAGGGATATTACCATTCATATTGCAGTGGGTTTCAGGACCTTACACCCGGATCTCAATCAATACCAGAACAGAGCAAAGGGTAAGAGAAAGACTCACAAATAACAGAGCTTATCACAACTTTCACATTTCCCAAAATGGCTTGTCCAGTTAAAGGAGGTCTAATTTCTGTTGTAATGTAGGAAAGGTGGCAGTGTAGTTGTCCACAGTGAGCTCCCATATACAAATAGCCATGAGTTACGTTTTGGTGGTGTTGCTAAGTGATGACAATGAGCAACGATGCTGTGTAAGAGATCACTTCCCTCCTTCACATATAGTGTGATGTGATTTTTTTGCCTCTGGAAATATAGATATGGTTTAATGTCTCATTTAAGGACATTCTTGTGTCTAATACTTCTTGTGAAATCCACTCCACCATAACAGTGTGGCCTGGATTCCACACTCTATCACTGAGTCACTCCTGACATCCATTAGCATTGTATCTCAGGACCATATAGCACGCAAATGGTCGTTACTCTTCGAGTAATCCCATATTCCATCCATATAGCTTATGAATGGCTTCACTTCTGTTGAGCAGAGTACCAACCTGAAGTCCTTCCGGTTATAGAAATCCCAGGCAGATGCATGGCACACAACTTCCCTGCCATCATTAGGTTTTTCAAGCATTGAGTAATCCCAAAATTCCTGCGGCATTTCGATCAGCCCCAAGGATGTGAAGAATTCCTCAGAGACTCTGAACATGTGGGTGGCATTCCAGTTCTGCAAAATATCACACATTACCAGTGAGTCAGAACAGTAACAAGCAAACAGGAACCTCACAACCCCTCCCTTTGGACCTGCCCTGTGATCCATGATCTTCCACCTTGACCCCACCACAAGCTGAATCGTAGGATGAAGTCGTCTTTTTGTTTAAACTGACAATCATAGCAATTTAAAATGATGTCAGTGAAAATGAGTGGTGGGGCAGAGAGGAGCTGCTCTATTCCCTGTGTGGAATTACTAATCACTTGTTCCTGGCACTTCTTGAATATAATAAATCTCTGGCACTTCGCCATTTCATGAGACTGAATTTTCAAATTCACACTGTTTTTGTACTAATTTATTTCTGATTGTACTTACAGAAAGCTTAAGGAAATATTTATCCTCTGGCTCCCGCTGTTGTGCTGATTATTATTTACTCGATGTTCTCCATGCTCCCTGTATACCCAGCATTCCTTTAACTGCCTGGACTATCAGTATTCCTGCTGATCTATTGCATAACAATTCAGTGTTGCCTCTTGCTTCGCTGATTGGCTTTCAATTCCCCACTGCGTTTGTTGCTATTTAAAGTTACTAATTCTTTAGCTCCTCTTTCACCATTCCTTGATTACCTTGTGAATTTATCAACTCACACTTTAGTACATTGTGATAATACCTACTTATTATAGGTTGATAGGTTTTTAATTGGTCAAGGCATGAAGGGTACGGGGAGAAGCCAGGAGATTGGGGCTGAGAGAGAAATGACGAAATGGCAGAGCAGACATGATGGGCCAAATGGCCAAATTCTGCACATGTATCTTATGGTCTTATTATAACTCAGATGGTGACATTAGGTCCATGATGACTCCTAGGGTAACAATCCCACTATTTCCCAATCTCTCTCTCCTTATTTTCCTTTATCCCACTAAGATGTCACCAGTGGACAATGGTTCTTTGGGCAACATCTTCCAGATATTTCAGTTTTGCTACATCTTCTACTTACTCTTTTTATCTTAATTTTGATTTTGAAACTGCTGGTGCCTAGGGTTTACAGTCTATAGTTCGATCTAGTGAGCTAGCAGTCTGATGTCCCCAAGAGAACTCCAAACGAGAAATGTGAGCACGAGCTACCATGAGGAGAAGCTGGAATGAAATGAGGGGCCACGATCAACTACATTTCTTTCCAATTAAAACGTCGAGGAAGAGTGAAACATCAAGGCAAATGCAGAAGAGAGCGAGCGGTTCTCAGAGGGACTGCTGTTTTGAGATGCTGCCTTCGGAGGGGCTGGTGGATCCTGATGCTCTCGGAGATGTCATAATTCTGAGATTTACGGGTTAGCCTCTTTCAGTTTTATGTTGGGTTTTTGGCATGTTCTCGCCCATTCTTTCTTGTTGCTGATTGGCAGGCTTGGGGCTTGTGGTTTGATGTTCTTGTTCTTTCTCCATGTGTGTCATCTGTTAGTTTTTGTGCGAGGGAAGGGTTGGGGGGGGGGGTTGTAAATTGTTGGGTGTCTTTCTTTCAATTATTCTGTATTTTATGGATATCTCGAGAAAACAAATCTCAGAGCTGTACTCTGTAGACATACTTTGATGATAAAAATGAACCTTGGAAGCTTTGAACACACATGCCTATTAATTTACCTTTGATCATTTTTGGCATTAACCTGCACTAAGGGGTAATTCATAGCAGTGGATTAATCTATCGGCAGGGCTCTGGGATGTAGGAGGAAAATGGAGCAGCTGGAGGTATGAATTCCGCACAGTCACCATCAAAAGTTAGAAGGTGGAGTAATGATGGCGCTAAATGGCGACTCCTTTGCTCGCATCTTCGGAAACGGCTCTATTTCCATCTTTAATGTCTCTATTTTTCCCTCTCAGGGTTCTTTTGAAGACCCTGACCTGGAGTTACACACTGACTTCAGTTCTTAGATACATTATAAGGTATCTAATTAATTAATTTAAAAATATATGTTTTAACCAAGCTGTTTAGTTAGCATTGGTATTGATTTATTATTGTCATATGTATCGAGATGAAATGAGAAGCTTTATACCTTATGAATACACAGATACAATACCTTAGGTCAATTAAAGATATGAGGATATCACTAACAAATAGGTTTTATGTTCTGCCACATACTGACTGATGGTTTAATTAGAGATAGAAGCTTTCAATATCTGCCTATATATCAGGGAAATATTACTCATAGCATATTACAAATGAACAAATAGAATGTTTGATAAAAAAAGATGGATATTACTGGCTAATCTGTTCTGGTCTTCATCAATTTCTGTCTTAACACTTTCTCGTATCTTCCTAGTGCCCTTATGTAGGAAAATTTGTCAGGATCCCAAACGGTTTTATCACCATTTGTTCCTCATTATCTCTGTTGAAAGTGAACACTTTCTCCTTTTTGTCTGAGTAAGTTTTTTTGCGGAACAGCTGGTGGTAATTGGTGCAGTGCTCTGCAGGAAAAGACAAATCAATCAACTCACCTTCTTAACCATCATATCAGTAACATCAATGTTGGCTTTGTTTGGGAATGGGATCATAAGGTTGTAGATGTTGTTCCATTGCTGGGCCCACATATTACCTAAATGGAGGAGAAATCTCAGATCAAGAATGGAATGATCAAGAATGGAGGCTGTCTACAAGAAGGGTCAGAGCCGTCTCTACTTCCTGAGGAGACTGAGTAACATCTGCCGGACGATGCTGAGGATGTTCTATGAGGCTGTGGTGGCCAGTGCTATCATGTTTGCTGTTGTGTGCTGGGGCAGCATGCTGAGGGTAGCAGACACCAACAGAATCAACAAGCTCATTCGTAAGGCCAGTGATATTGTGGGGGTGGAACTGGACTCTCTGACGGTGATATCTGAAAAGAGGATGCTGTCCAAGTTGCATGCCATCTTGGACAATGTCTCCCATCCACTCCATAGAGTACTGGTTAGGCACAGGAGTTCATTCAGCCAGAGACTCATTCCACCGAGATGCAACACTGAGCGTCATAGGAAGTCATTCCTGCCTGTGGCCATCAAACTTTACAACTCCTCCCTCGGAGGGTCAGACACTCTGAGCCAATAAGCTGGTCCTGGACTTACTTCCACTTGGAATAATTTACTTATTATTATTTAATTATTTATGGTTTTATATTGCCATATTTCTTCACTATTCTTGGTTGGCGTGACTGTAACGAAACCCAATTTCCCTCGGGATCAACAAAGTATGTCTGTCTGTCTGAATACTCTATCTGCAGTAACAAAGACGTGCATTTATATAGCACCCTGCGCTGAGGTAAAATGGCTCCAAGGTCCTGTGTAGAAGCAAGGTCAATTTAACCCCCAAAAGCAGAGGCAACAAGTCGGAGGATCAGAGAGGAAGAAGTATGACTAAATAGAGGGATTTAAAGAAAGGTGTGCATTTACATGGTGCCTATTGTATAATTCTCAGGATATCCCAAAATACTTTTGAAGTGTCATCGCTGATGTACTATAGAAAATCAAATTTCTGTCCCAAGTCAATAATTTGATAATGTCTGTAAAAGCTGTCGGTGATATTGCATTTTGGAATAATATTCTCAGGAGGCCAAGGGTAAACCCTCTGCCTTACTGTGAAATTTTGCCGTGTGATTTTTCCGACCCATCTGCACTTGCCTTATCTAAATACGGTAATGGTAACTCTGGCGATGTATCACACCCTCAGAGCTGCTCAGTCTCAGCTGAACCTTGGTGCTCTGGTCTCTGGATTGGAGCTTCAGTCTTAGAGCCAGGTGCCTTCCTCACCGGCTACTTGCAGTGGTGTCTAGTAATTCCTGGGGAGTTGGACTGTCTGGTAGGGTTGTCCAAGTGTGCAGCTGACTAAAGGACCAGTCATCAGTTTGCAACTAATGCAAAACCAGAACAAATAACAAAGTCCACCTCAAGTTAATTTTAACAGTTTTAAATATAAAGAATGAGTCTTCCTTGCAGACAGTAATTACCGAATAGATGTGCAGGGATGGGTCCTTTCAGATTTATATATTTGGATCCATATTGCTGATATAACTTCCTCCTCACAAAAGCATGAAGATTAAGGTAAAGTGGTTTGAGCTGATTGTAGATCTTTTCAAGGTCATTAGCGAATGTTGGCGACTCATACCAGGATCTCCAGTAAGCTCCAGTGTCGCTAAAACCTGTAAACAAAGCCAGATAACTATTGCTGCAGTGCTACAGACTATAGACTCATAGCACCTTTCATTCAACATGCAACATGCTTAAAAGTCCAAAGAAGTTTCACAGGAGTGTAATCACACGAAAACAAAAACTGCCATTGCGCCAAAGAAATTGATATTAGGGTGGGCCATCAAATGTTTGCTCCCAGGAATAGAAGAGAACTTAAAGGAGGATGGACAGAATGATGAAGAACCTTAAGAATGGAATTCAGGACGATTATCTCAGTTTGGATCATTTGTCCAACATTTTGTCTATTGGATTTAAAGGAGAAGAGCCTCTGGTCAGAGCAAAGAGAGTGTCCTGGCTGAGAGAACCAGGCCATCCAAGGTAATGGGGAAGCTGTAGTTGATTTGATTGGTAGATGGAGAAATGACATGGAGGTCAAAGTTTGGGCAAGTGAAGTTAGGTAGTGAGGCTGGATGGAGATCTGGTGGCTAGGAATGGAGCAAAGGTGGACAGGGGTAGGGAAAGGTTGAGGAAATGGTTATTTCTGATTGTAGATGGATAAATTGCAATGGACTTTATTGTTAAGAGGCCAGAAAGATCCTGTCAGCATTGAGGTGTGGTTTGCTGGGCTTAGTGTTGTTTGGGTGATTTGATTGGAAAATAGAGTGGAGTTTTTAGGAATAAGGATGGGAGGGTGCCTTGATTGGGTAGAGGACAGAGTGAAATGACTGTAGTCGATTGTTTGGGCAGGAGACAGGGATGATGGGATGGCTGGATGGGGATTTGGCATGAAAACTGGGAGACATACAAGGATGATTAATAGGTAGTCGGAAGAGATAGGGAGCTAGAGCTGGGATACATGGAGTAAAAAGGAATGATGTGTAGTTAGGAGTAACACTGGGATGTGAATTAGTGGGGTGCAGAGTGATGGGAGATTATTGCACAAGGAGAGGGTGAATGGGAGGCATCATGGGAATGGAATTCTAATCTTCCTGTTCCTGAGACTTAGGAATTGGGATTTTTTTCCTTTTGGCTTGGCCCCTTCCCACAATGCCCAACCATCTGGTATTCCCAAGGACTCGGAGACCTAGCCTGCAGCCATTAAATGGAAATCACAGCTCTCATCTGAGGCAGGCGACTTCAGAATAAACTGCGTAAATTATCACCCTGCTTCTGGACCAAGTTCCACGAATCGCCCCCTTCAGACCAGACTGCGGTCATCCCTAACTTAGCCCCATTGCACCTTTCCTGTGGAAGAGGACCTGAGGAAGGTCTGCACCTTCAAATTAAAAGGGTGACACAATTATCAAGGACTTGCTGGAAAAGCTGATACAGAGCTTTTGTATTAAGGAAACGAGCAGGACATTCCCCTACATTGCCTTTTACTGTTACCGTTAACACTGACTATTTTGTGGGGGTTGGTGGTGAAACCTGCCCCGATCTGCCCATGTAGAGGGGACTAATCTACTCACCATCCATTCTAGAAGCCTTGTTGCTCATTTGAACAAATGTCGTATAGTTGTCTCTCAGTGGATTCCCTGCAGAGTTGTGCCAGCCTTCCCATGCATAGAGCAGCTTCTTGTAACTCCGGGACGTTGCCATTATATCCGTCAGCTCTGTAACACAAGAGAGAGAGTAGCAGCACATGTATGGTTATAATACAAACACTAAACGTACTCACAGGAGGACAACTGTCCGACAGACCTCAACATTCATCATGTCCTCTTCTGACATGGTCAGGCAGTTTACATAGAAACATAGAAAACCTACAGCCTAATGCAGGCCCTTCAGCCCACAATGTTATGCCAAACATGTAGTTACTTTAGAAATTACTCAGGGTTACCTATAGCCCTCTATTTTTCTAAGCTCCATGTACCTATATAAAAGCCTCTTAAAAGACCCTATCTTATCCACCTCCACCACCGTTGCCGGCAGCCCATTCCACGCACTCACCACTCTCTGCGTAAAAAACTTACCCTTGACATCTCCTCTGTACCTAGTTTAAGATTTCGAAACAATGACAAGCAACACTTTACCAGATACCTGCAGTGAATTTGTTGCCAGTCAGAGAAGATGGTTGCTTTGTCCTGTTTAAAGTTCCTTGGGTGTTGTTGGACCTGAACATATTCCCTTAAGCAGAGAATATTCAATGACCCTCTAGGGTCCTGCCTTGTAGATGGCATTGGAGTGTCAGGAGGTGAGTCACTCATTGCAGGATACACAGCCTCTGACATGTTTGGATCACATGTTTATATTTATGTAGCTGGTCCAATTGACTTTCTGGTCAATGGGAACCCCAGCATGTTGACACTGGGTGACTTAGCACAAGTAATGCTATTGAAATTCGAAGGAGGGTGGTTAAACTCTCTGAAGCTGAAGATGATCTTTGCCTGGCATTGCACAATGTAGATGCTCCTGATCACGTATCAGTCCATGGCTGGACTTTATCATTGTCTTGCGAATGGAATTGAACTTTGTGCAATCATTTCCAGCTGACTGTATGATGAGACAAAGGTCATCAGTGAAGCTGCTGAAGGTGGCTC
The DNA here is from genome assembly GCF_030144855.1 of Hypanus sabinus. Taxonomy (NCBI): domain Eukaryota; kingdom Metazoa; phylum Chordata; class Chondrichthyes; order Myliobatiformes; family Dasyatidae; genus Hypanus; species Hypanus sabinus. Next base: position 10,429,952 of record NC_082738.1, on the reverse strand, counting down.
TCAGAAATGCCTAGGGATGGGTGATTGATGTCCATCAGCGATAACCACCTTCTGTGTGAGAAATAACTCCATCCGTTGGAGTGCTGTCTGCTGATTACCTTAGTCTTTAGGCTTATCAGGCATGCCGATGACACTCTTGACCTAACATTGCCTAAATATAGAGCTCTTATAGATAGCGGGGTCAAAGGATATGGGGAGAGGGCAGGAACGGGGTACTGATTGTGTATGATCAGCCATGATCACAGTGAATGGCGGTGCTGGCTAGAAGGGCCGAATGGCCTACTCCTGCACCCACTGTCTATTATTGCCTTAATGTCAAGGGCAGTAACTCTCACCTCACCACTCGAATTCAGATCTTTGGTCTATGTTCAGATGAAGGCCTGATCTGAGTGGCTCACTGAAATCAGAACTTAAAATCACTTTCCCTCTCCATTGATGCTGCCCGACTTGCTGAATATCTCTGACACCTTTCATGTTTACTATTGGGTACTAGTGAATTCTCTGATCCTGTGTTCTTTGTCCAGTCTGTGTGATACCTCTCAAAACATAACCACATTCCTCGTTTGTGAGGGTCTTGCAGTGTTGATCAAGTTGAATGTGCATTTACCATGTACAGATATATCTATGCCTACGTTGCTGCTGGGGGATCTGTCCGGAGGTAATCTCATTGTGTTCTGATGTATCCATTTAGTCATTTCATAAAACAGCTGATAACACTGGACAACAAAGATTCTGCTTTCTGAACACTTTTGGGTGCATCTTACGGATTTTGGACCGCTGATCATGGAGATCACCATGAAATTTCCCTCTCATGCACCATTTTTTTTTAAAAAGGCCTATATTTGTTATTTCAATTCATACTTCAGGGCAGAATAACTGATGCCAGATTAAGGAAGTCATTTTTGTTGGTCCACAAATCAAACAATTCACCAATGACAGGCAATTCAAAGACCCTCCAGTGGGACTGGAGATAAATTGCATGGAAAGTATTCAAAGATGTTGTTGAAAATTTTCTTGGCATCTACAGAACACCAAACTACATGCAGCTGGCTGACAACATGCTTCCAGCATACAAAACCATGAAGTGCAACATGTCACTAAAGATTCATTTTCTGCATTCCCATTTAGACTTCTTCCCTGCAAATCTTGGCACTGTCAGTGAGGAGCACGGTGAAAGGATTCACCAGGACATTGCGGTCATGGAGAAACCATATCAGGGCAACTGGAATCCATCAATGCTGGCTAATTATTGTTGGACACTTAAACGAGAAGCCTCTAAATGAAAATCATCAACAGAACAGTTTTAGCTCAGTTAAACTATTGCAAAGCGCCAGCACTGTTATGCAAGTAAACACATTATATTCATTAGAAGTTAATTTCTTGTTTCTCAGAATTCCTATGCGTTACAAGTAGTCTGAAATTATTTTTGCTTTCAGCTTCAAGCTGTCTATCATTACCATGTAAGCAACACTTCTGAAAAAAATTGTAGTCCAGTGTAATCAGTCACATTTCTGTGTGTTTGGGCTGCTGTAAAGTCCAAACTGAACATGGATGCCAGAATTCTTTCCAGTTGGAACATAAATAAATTATGACAATCAATTGTTTCATGGCGACCTCAACTGAGACTTGTTCTGTTATTTAAATTATTTACTTCACTGTATTTAAATTCTATAGAGCTGGTAGAAATATCACCATTCTCAACTTCAGCCCCATGGATTTCCAAATATTTGTCCAGTAATTTCCAAATCAGTAAGCACCATAACTTGGGCAACTTAGACCAAAAGTAGACATACTAGATCAATCGCTGTCTAGGTCTTCCTCATGCTGCCCTCTCATCTCTTTATACTGGCCATCTCAATTTCACATTCTCAGCCCTGATGCAGGGACTTAATATTGATGATCCCTGTGCATCCATAGTTGTGGTTTGACCCACTGAGTTCCTCCAGCAGTTTGTTTTTATTTTGCTTTAGTAAGTTAATGACTGCACTACAATTATCAGCCAGAGATAATCAAAAAAGATGGTCATTGGAGACAGGCACTTCAATGTGAACAATGCTTGCAGTGTATAACAAAACATCTGCTAATACAGGAATCACTATGTCTTAAAGATAATAAAGCTCTGTTCATGTAGAAGCCAACACTCATATATGGCAGATATAATACAGGACAGGCAAGGAATAAAATGTCTCTACATTGTCCCATTATCATTCCAATGGCTGGTTAGATACAAAATAAAGCACCCTCCGAGCTGTCCCATTAGGCACTCTGGGAATGTGCACAGGATGGGAGATGGAAAGAGAACATCTCCATGTTCTCTGTCTTGTTCAATTACGGCAGCGGTAGATGCTGAACTCCCTGAAATTTGCTTTAATAATGTGCCTGAATTCCATACTCGGAGGACAACCCTTTCCATTCCCAGTATTAATCATGCAGTAGACTTTGTTATCAGGTCATTTGCAACTACATCAATTTATGTAATTTTCTTTGCGGTTTAAAACACTTAATAAGGAGGAATGTTTTGAGATGCTGATGATAGCCTGAATTTATTCCTGCCTGAGCAAGGACCTGCACCCGCTGCAATTTGCCTATCACCAAAACAGGTCTACAGTGGACGCAATCTTACTGGCTCTCCACTGGCTTTCGACCACCTGAATATCAGCAATTCAGGCTGCTGTTTAACAATTACAGCTCAGTGTTCAACACCATCATTCCCTCAGTAATAATCAACAAGCTTCAAAAACCTGGGCCTCTGTACCTCTCTCTGCAACTGGATCTTTGACTTCCTCATTGAGAGATCACAGTCTGTGCAGATCTGAAATACCATTTTCTCCTCACTGACAATCAACATCTCAAGGATGTGTGCTAACCTTCCATCGCTCTACTCTCTACACTCTTGACAGTGTGGCTAGGCACTGTGCAAACACCATCTATAAATTTGACAATTTGACACTGTTGTTGGCAGAATCTCAGATGGTGACAAGGAGGTGTACAGGAGTGAGATAGATTAGCTAGATCAGTAAGGCCAAGGAACTAATTGTGGGCTTCAGGAAGGGGAAGTCAAGGGAACACACGCTAAACCTCATTGAAGGGTCAATGGTAAAAAGGATGAGCAGTTTCAGGTTCCTTGGCACCAACATCTCAGAGGATCCATCCTAGGCTTCATTTATGCAATTGTGATGAAGGAACTACAGTGGCTATACTTCACTAGGAGATTGAGGAGATTTGGTATGTCATCAACGAATCTAGCAAATTTCTACAGATGTACTGTGAGAGCATTCTGACTGGCTCCATCACTGTCCTGTATGGAGGTTCCAACGTAAGAGGCTGCAGATGGCCATCGATTCAGTCAACTCCAGCACAGGTGCAAGCCTCTCCATTCATCAAAGATATCTTCAAATGGCAGTGCCTCAGGAGGGTAACATCCATCACTAGAAATCCTCACTATCAAGGGCGGGCTCTCGTCTCACTACTACCAGAACCACACTCCATATTTTAGGAACAGCTCCTTCTTCCACTCTGCCATCATAGTTCTGAATTATGTATACACTGCTTGCTATTCCTCCTTTTGCACTATTGAATTATTTACTTTTATTGTAACCTGTAGTAATCTGTTACGTCTGTACTGTACTGCTGCTACAAAACAATAAATTTCATGACTTATGTCAGAGACATTGAACCTGATTCTGGTTCTGGTGATGAGAAATGGAGTGAGCCTGGGACAGTGCCTGGGGAAAGGGATTAAAGTGGTGAAGTTTCAGAAAGCTGAGAAGAGGCTTGGGGCAAAATCCTAGATCTGAAGGGATAAACGTAACTGTAATGACGGAATTGGTGGAGAGAGCAGATGACCACCATGAGAGGAGCAGAGCCAGTGAGCAGTGAAATAGTCAAAATAGCTTCACGCTTTGAATATATTTCTTTTCTATGTTCTTTCCAAGCAGCCAAATCTTCTCTGAACTACTAGGGATGATGCAAACCCCGGGTGTGAAATAAAACCTTTGCTTCCTCCTACAGGCTCCACTCAGTGTCCCTTATCAAAAGAATAATGGAGAGCTGGCTTCTCAAGTGCCCCAAATTATCGCATAGCTGATATCAAGAAACGTGACAGCTACTAGTTTTCACTGAAATTTTCTGCTTCTTGGCATTGAAGGTTTAGGGAGGCTTGTGGCCAACTTTCTAACAGCCTCCATATTAAGCATGGCATCCCAAGAGGAGGAAGGTGAGCCAGTGGCCTCGGAAGACTCAGCCTGTATCCCACAATCCATGTTATTATTTTTCTTTTGTGCTACCTTGCTTTACTTACATATGGAATGAACTGTCTGAATGGCATCCATACAAAACTTTTTGATATATGTGACAACAATAAACCAATGCCAATAGCAATGACCTCGCTACACAAAGTGTGTGGAGTAGGTTCTACATTCGGTCTCCGTTGCCCTGGTTATAGTACTTCTTGGCTTGGAAGGACTGAATAATGCTGTTCCCTCTGCTGCATTGTGACCTCTTAAGTTACAGATCCCCCCCATCTTACTTACCTGGCTCGAGATTCCAACATTTGTTGAGATCCAACTCACCAGGTGGGCACACCTTAGCTGTGGAGTATATATTGTCCATCTCACTCAGGATGGTGTTGTACTGAAACCAGAGACAGTTTGTTAGCAACAACAAAACATCTGTAATGCAGAACGAGGTGAAATGTAAAGGCAACACACACAAAATACAGTCGACTGTACTTCTCCCTATAGATGCTGCCTGGCCTGCTGCGTTCCACCAGCATTTTGTGTGTGTTGCTTGGATTTCCAGCATCTGCAGATTTCCTTGTGTTTGCGAAATGTAAAGGCTATGCTTTTGTTACCTGTAATATCATCTGTGCACTAGTTTCCTTATTATAACAATAAAGAAATAGAGCAGAAACCTAAAATATGGAATGTTCTTCCTACTATGGTGTTGGCCAGGAAGAATGAAAATCAGTGACCAGGAATTGAGGTGGCCATTTTGTGAGACTATCCTTGCAGCCAACCATTTTTTGAACTCTTTGATGAATTGAATGTGGACACAAGGAGTTTCAGCTAATGATCTGCTAAACCTGAGACCATTCTCAAACAGGTAGCTCTGTATTATGTAAAGTGGCAGGCTTACAGGAGGAAGCTCAGTGTCTGGGTCATCTGGTTTGACTGGCTTGAACTGGCTAGAGTTGAAAAGAACAAAGGCATGAGGCTAAGGGCAGAGACCATAGAACAATGCTGGTTGTAGCCCTGGACCAGAGCCAATGAGAGGATGGCCCAAGTAATTCAGGTGACCTTGAGCCATTGAGATGGAGATGCATCATTTGAACTGATGAGGTACATTATAAGAGTTAGGAGCTTCAGATGCAAAGGAATGGTTACTCTCCAAAGATTAACCATTGCGGACACATGGAGATAGGAGTGGGTCCACGAGGAGCACTTGGCCTAAGTAGAATCCTTTCTGGGATAATACCTTTTCTCTTCATTTACTGTTTATGGAGGGTCACGAAATCCTAGTTGGTGTGCACATAGGTAGTTAGTTCATGAACCCACGTGCTTTTTAGTTGAGACAATAAAGATTACTTGTCAGAAAATACAGATTCTATCTGTGCCCCTCTGATCATTCTTACTAAAAGGGTAAGTGGTACAGTACAGTTGCTGGTATAACTAATTTTTATCTAAACATGGGAATCTATATAATGAGATAAGTGTGTAAGATTCTGAGTGGCATAGTTAGAGTGGTCAATGAGAGTCTTTCTCCCAGGGAGGAAATATCAAATTCCAGGGACATAGGTTTAAAGTGAGAGGTGGGGAGTTTAAAGGAGATTTGTGAGACAAGATATTGTAACACAGAGACTGGCGGGTGCCTGGAACATGCTGTCTGAGGAGATATCAGAAGCAGATCTGATAGCAACATCTAAAAGGCTTTTAGAGAGATGTGTGAAAAAGCAAGAAATAGAGAGATATGGACCAAAGCAGGCAGATGGGACATATTTAGATTGACATCAGAGTCAGTACAGACATAATAGTCAGTGGTGTACTCTAGATTGCTGGAGATAATCAAGCAGGTCATATGATGCAAGTATGACAGGTGGGATCTTCATGATGTCCTCCACCAACCAGGCTAAGGCACCAGTGTGCTCATTGATGTAAGCGTTAGGGTGGCAAGAACCCCAATCACAAGTAAACTAGTATTCTATGTTGGAGACAGTTGTTTATGGACTTTACATGCCAGTTTTAAAAAGTGAGCTGGGCCTGTTGGGACTTGTCTGTGGAGTGGGAGTTTGCAGAGTGAGATGGAGATAGTTCCTTATGGACTTTACATGCCAGTTTTAAAAAGCAAGTGAGGTCTGTTGGAACTTGTCTGTGAAGCAGGAGATTGCTTGGGTTAATGCTAACTGTGGTTAATTAGCAAGGGCCAATAAAAAGAAGTGGGATTTAAGCAGAGCAGTCATTGTGTGATTGGACCAGCATTAGAGTGGTCAGGCTTTGGCTCGACAGGCTTAGGCAAGAACAGGCACAGGCTGGAAGTTAAGTTTGAAGCGCTGGAGGCATAACGAGTGCAGGCAGTGGAATACTTTTCCTGTGAGATGTGGGATTTCAGGGTACCTAACAGTCTCCCTGATAATTATCTCTGTAGGAAGTGCACCCATCTTCAGCTCCTGATTGACAAGGTCAAGGAACTGGAACTGGAACTGGATGCACTCGGAACCATCTGGGAGACTGAAAATTACATAGATGAGTCTTTTACTAAAGTGGTCACACCCAGAATGCAGGCTTCAGATAGGTGGGTGACCAGCAGGACAGGTAAGGGGAGTGACCAGTCAGTGGAGGGCTCCCCTGTGATCATTCCCCTCAGCAACAAGTATACCCCTTTGGAAACTGCTGGGGGGTGGGGGGTGGGGAACGATCCACCTGGGCACAGTAGTGGCAGCCAGGCCAGTGGCACAGTGGCCAGCTCTGCAGCTCCGCAGGGAAGAGTAAAGTCAGGCAGAGTGAAAGCGATAGGAGAATCAATAGTTAAAGAGATTCTGTGACCATGAAAGTGATGCCAGCACAGTGTGTTGACTTCCAGGTTCCAGGGTCCAGGATGTCTCAGAGCAGCTGTGGAAGATTTTTAAGAAGGAGGGTGAGCAGCCAGAGGTCGCGGTGCACATTGACACCAATGACATAGATAGAAAAGGGAAGAGGTCCTGTGCAGTGAATATCGGGAGTTAGGGAAAAAGCTGAAGACCAGGAACTCCTAGGTAATAATCTCTATGATGGTGGCTGAGAGAGTGAGGGGCAGGGTTCCAGATTTCTGGATCATTGAGATCTCTTCCAGGGATTGTATGACCTGTGCAAAGAGGATGGGTTACACCTGAACCCAAGGGGAACCAATATCCTTGCAGGCAGGTTTGTCGGGGAGGGTTTAAACAAAGTTGGCAGGGGGTTAGGAACCAGAGTGATAGGGCTGAGGATGGGCAGAAGCAGTGTGCAGCTAGACCATTAGGAAAGTCAAGTAGATGAAGCTGTATGAGATATTGGTGAGGCTTAATTTGGAGTATTGTCTGCGGGTTTGGTCACCAACCTACAGGAAGGATGTAAACAAGGTTGAAAGAGTACAGAGAAAATTTACAGGATGTTGGCGGAACTGGGGGACCTGAGTTATAAGGAAAAATTGAATGGGTTAGGACTGTATTCCTTGGAACATAGAAGACTGAGAGGAGATTTGATAGAGGGGTATAAATATAGGCTTTTTCCACTGAGGTTAGGTGGGACCATAATTAGAGGTCATAGGCTAAGGGTGAAAGGTGAGAAGTTTAAAGGGAACATGGGGGGAAACTTCTTCACTCACAGGTTCATGACAGTGTGGAATGAGCTGCCAGCACAAGTGGTGTGTGTGAGCTCGATCTCAATGTTTAAGAGGTTTGGATGGGTATGTGGATGGTAAGAGTATAGAGGACTATGGTCCCGGTGCTGGTCAATGGGAGTAGGCAGATTAAATGGTTTTGGCATGGACTAGATGGGCTGAAAGGCCTATTTCTGTGCTGTACTTTTCTGACTCTATGACTCTATGATAGGGCAGTTAGTGGGATAAAATGAAGTATAACATAGGGGTAAAATTGAAAAGGGAGATGAATCAGGACTAAAGGCACTGTACTTGAATGCACACAGAATATGGCATTTGAATGCAGTTAGAGGTTGGCAGGTATGATGTGTGAACGTCACTGAGATGTGGCTGAAAGAATATCATAGTTGGGAGTTTAACATCCAAAAATACACACTGTAATGAAATGACAGGCAGGTAGGCAGAGGGGGTGGCATGGCTCCGTTGGTTAAGACTGAAATAAAATCCTTAGAAAGAGGTGACATAAGAGTGGAAGATGCAGAATCCTTGTGGGTAGAGTTAAGAAACTTAAGGGTAAGAAAACCCTGATGGGAGTTACTTACAGGCCTCCAAAGAGTAGCCAGGATGTGGGATATAAGTTACAATGGGATATAAAAAAGGCACGTAATAAGGGCAACGATACGATAGTCAGGAGGGATTTCAATATGCAGGTAGATTGGAAAAAATAGGTTGTTGCTGGATCCCAAGAGACAGAATTGGTAGATTGCCTATGAGATGGCTTTTTAGAGGAGTTTGTGGTAGAGCCCACTAGGGGAAGGGTAATTCTGGATTGGGTGTTGTGTAATGAACTTATTTCATTAAGGAGCTTTAGGTAAAGGAACCCTTAGGAGACATTGATCATAATATGATAGAATTCACCCTGTAGTTTAAGAAGGAGAAGACAAAAGTCAGATGCATCAGTACTACAGTGGAGTAAAGGGAATTACAGAGGCTTGAGAGATAAGCTGGCCAAAATTGTTTGGAAGGGGACACTAGCAGAGATGACGACAGAAAAGCAATGGCTACAGTTTCTGGGAGCAATTCAGAAGGCACAGGATCAATACATCCCAAAGTTGAAGAAATATTCTAAAGGCAGAATGAGGCAACTGAGAGTGACAAAGGAAGTGTAAGACAGCATAAAAGCGAAGGAGAGGACATATAATATAGCAGAAACTAATAGGGAAGTTAGAGGATTGGGAAGCTTTCATAAGCCAACAGAAGGCAACTAAACAGCCATAAGGAGAGAAAAGATGAAATATGAAGGTAAGTTAGCCAAAAATATCAAACAGGATACAAAAAGTTTTTTTTCAGATGTATAAAAAGTAAAAAAGAGGTGAGAGTTGAGAGTACAGCCAGGGGTGTGTGCTTAGCCCACTGCTCTACTCTCTGTATACACATGACTGTGTGGCCAGACATAGCTCAAATACCATCTACAAATTTGCTGATGATACAACCATTGTTGGCAGAATCTCAGATGGTGACGAGAGGGCGGACAGAAGTGAGATATGCCAACTAGTGGAATGGTGCCACAGCAACGACCTGGCACTCAACATCAGTAAGATGAAAGAGCTGATTGTGGACTTCAGGAAGGGTAAGATGAAGGAACACATACCAATCCTCATAGAGGGATCAGAAGTAGAGAGAGTGAGAAGTTTCAAGTTCCTGGGTGTCAAGATCCCGGAGGATCTAACCTGGTCCCAACATATAGATGTAGTTATAAAGAAGGCAAGACAGTGGCTATACTTTATTAGGAGTCTGAAGAGATTTGGTATGTTAACAAATACACTCAAAAACCTCTAGAGATGTACCATGGAGAACATTCTGACAGGCTGCATCGCTGTCTGGTACGGAGGGGGTACTGTACAGGACTGAAAGAAACCGTAAATCTAGTCAACTCCATCATGGGCACTAGCCTACAAAGTACTCAGGATATCTTTAGGGAGCGATGTCTCAGAAAGGCAGCATCCATTATTAAGGACCTCTAGCACCCAGGGCATGCCCTTTTCTCACTGTTACCATCAGGTAGGTGGTACAGAAGCCTGAAGACACACAGTCAGAGATTTAGGAACAGCTTCTTCCCCTATGATTCCTAAATGGACATTGAAGCTTTGGACACTACCTCACTTTTTTTTTAATATTCAGTATTTGTTTTTGCACGTTTTTTAATCTATTCAATATACGTAATTGATTTACTTGTTTATTATTATTTTTTATTTCATTTATTATTATTTTTAATTTCATTTATTATTTTTTTCTGTGCTAGATTATGTGTTGCATTGAAATGCTGCTGCTAAGTTAACAAATTTCACGCCACATGCCTGTGATAATAAACATTATTCTGATTCTGATATTGGGCCTCTGGAAAATGATGCTGGAGAGGTAGTAATGGGGGACAAGGAAATAGCCAACGAACTTGATAAATATTTTGTGTCAGTCTGCACTGTGGAAGGCACTAGCCGTATGTTAGAAATTCAAGAGTGTCAGGGTCAGGTGAGTGTAGTTGCTATTATTAAGGAGAAGCTGCTTGGGAAGCTGAAAGGTCTGAAGTAAGTCTCCTTGACCAGATGGACTACATCTCAGGATTCTGAAATAGATAGCTGAAGAGATTGTGGAGGCATTAGAAACGATCTTTCAAGAATCACTAGATGTTGAAATGGTTCCAGAGGACTGGAAAACTACAAATGTCGCTCCACTCTTTAAGAAGGGAGGGAGGCAGAAGAAAGGAAATTATAAGCTGACTTCAGAGGTTGGGAAGGTGTTGGAGTCCATTATTAAGGGTGAGGTTTCAGGGTACTTGGAGGCACATGATGAAGTAAGGAGAATCACAAAACAATTATTCTGGGAATGAAAGGTTTAATGTATGAGGACCATTTGGTGGCTCTGGGCCTGTACTCACTGGAGTTTAGAAGAATTAAAGTAAGGGGAAATCTTGCCTGACAAATCTGTTGGAATTCTTTGAGAGGAAATAACAGGTAAGATGGACAAAGGAGAGTTAATGGATATTGTGTACAGGTTTCCCCGCCATCCGAAGGTAGAGCATTCCTATGAAACCTTTCTTAAGCCGAAATGTCATAAAGTGAAGAAGTAATTACCATTAATTTATATGGGAAAAATTCTTGAGCGTTCCCAGACTCAAAAAATAACCTATAAAATCATACCAAATAGCATATAAAACCTAAAATAACATGAACATATAGTAAAAGCAGGAATGATAAGATTATTACACAGCCTATATAAAGTAGAAATATTGTATGTACGGTGTAGTTTCACTTATCAAAATCGGGAAGACAGCGAGCCAAAATCCATCTGGAGAAAATAAATCGGCACGTACACGCATGCGCACACAACTGCCTGCACAAGGCTTCACGGTCATGGTAGTCTTTCTCGGGGTAAACACACGTATAAAGCGGGTGTCTTTCTTTCATAAAAGTGAAAATCCATTTTGGTTGGCGAAATCAGGTACTAATGTAGGTCTTTCGCAACAGTGAGCTGTCATAAAGCGAACGTTCAAAAAATGGGGGCCACCTGTACTTGGATTTTCAGAAACCCTCTGACAAGGTGCTGCACATGAGGCTGTTTAACAAGATAAGCGCCCATGGAATTACAGGGAAGTTACTAGCATGGATAGAGTATTGGTTAATTGGTAGGAGGTAAAGAGTCGGAATAAAGGGAGCCTTTTCTGATTGACTGTGAGTGACAATTGGTGTTCTGCAGGGGCTGGTATTGGGGCTGCTTCTTTTCACATTATATGTCAATGATTTGGTTTACAGAGTTAATGGCTTTGTAGCCAGGTTTGCAGATGATATGAAGGTAGATGGAGGGGTAGGTAGTGTTGAGGATTCTGCAGAAGGACTTGGACAGGTTGGGAGAGTGGGCAAAGAAGGGGTAGATAGAATATAGCTTAGGGATGCTCATGCACTTGTATGTACAGTAAGTGCATGGTCATGCACTTTGGTAGAAGGAATAAAGGCATTGACTATTTTCTAAATGGGAGAAAATTCAAAAATCAGAGGTACAAATTTCGTGCAAGTTTCTCTAAAGGTTAGTTTGCTGGCTGAGTTGGTGATAAGGAAGGCAAATGCAATATTACCATCCATTTCAAGAAGTTTAGAATATCAGAGCAAGGATGCGATGCTGAGGCTTTATAAGGAATTAGTCAGACTGCACTTGGAGTATTGTGAGCAGTTTTGGGTCCCTTATCTAATAAAAGATGTGCTGGCATTGGAAAGGGTCCACAGGATGGTCACGAGAATTATTCCAGAAATGAAAGGGTTAATATATGAGGACTATTTGATGGCTCTGGGCCTGTACTTGCTGGAGTTTCGAAGAGTGGGGGGGGTGGGGGGAGTCTCATTGAGACCTATTGAATATTGAAAGGTCTGGACAGCATGAATTTGGAGAGGATGTTCCCTATATTGGGTAAGACTAGGTAGGACTAGACTGCACAGCCTCAGAATAGAGGGATGCCCATTGAAAACAGATGTGAGAAGGAATTTCTTTTGTCAAAGGGTAGTGAATCTGTGGAAATCATTGCTACAGATGGTTGTGGAGGGCAAGTCGTTGGGTATACTTAAAGTGGTAGTTGATAGGCTCTTGATTAATCAGGGCATCAAAGGTTACAGGGAGAAGGCAGGAGAATAGTGAGGGACAATAAATCAGCCATGATGGAATGGCAGAGCAGACTCAATGGGCCAAATGGCCTAATTATGCTCCTGTGTCTTATGGTATTATTCTGAAGTGAAACACCATCAGAGTGGTTAGTGATATACAGCTCAATTCTGAATCCAGAATGGTAAATACAATCTGACAAGATTAGCTCCCAGCGGGTACAACAAGCAGGAAGAATGTGAAGCTGATGCAATGGGTCACTGCAGCGCTATGGATATGGACTAGAAGGTGTGCCTTGTCTGGCGTGGATGTTTTCAGATGTCAGATGATATAGAGGGAAGCTGCAGGCCTATGCAAGGTAGACAGAGGAGGAGAACCATGAAGATAATGCGAGCTGAAGGATTCAGCCCTATGAGTGTAGAACACCTGAGGGCGGGCAAAGAAAGGAGGCACCATGGTCATGTGGTGAGGAGGGAAGAAAAGGAAAGGGGGAATTTGGTAAACTGGTTTATTGTCACATGTACTGAGGTACAGTGTAAAGCTTTGTTTTTTTGTATGTCATCTATGCAGATCATTCCATCACAATAGTACATTGAGTTTATACAAGCAACAGAATGGAAAATGAAGTGTTAGAATTACAGAGAAAGTGCAGACAATAGAGTGCAAGACCATGAGGACCAAAGGCAGTTTGTGAGGTCATGAGTCTGTCTTAGCGTACAAGCGGGCTGTTCAATAGAAACAGAGTGGAGGTGGGTGTCATTGAGAGTTGTCACAGTCAGTGATGGGTAACAGTGATGGCTCTCGGTGTATTTGTGGGGTAAATATTACTCTGATTACTGGAGATTACTGTACGCTGAAGAATGGAGTCTTGGTTCAGATTAGCCATAGATAGATTGGAGTGAGTTCAAGATGCTGTAGGCCCTCTTCCTCTGTCATGGAAACATTTGCCTTTGGATTCCAAAACATGACATCTGATTCTTGGGCTCCATCTGGATTGGAGTGGCGAGGTTAATGGCTGTCTTGGGAGGAATGGAAATCGGGCAGCGAGGAGGCTGCTGCAACTGGCACAGGAGCGCTGCTCTGCCAGTATAAACTACATACCTTCTTCCTCTCATCTGGTGAGAGATTAGAAGTGCTTAGGATGCGGATATTCTCGAAGAGCCTTGTCAGCGTCTTATCACTGAAATTGTCTTTAATATCATCAAACTCCTTTGCTTTCTTGGCCCAGGCTTCCACAAATTCCTGCTCTTTCAAGGAGGCTTCGATCTGTGGAACAAGATCATTTGTTTAATTAGTAACGTTAATATTCTGCTCCTTCAAACTGTTGGAAATGAGGAAAGTGCTGGTAATAGGACAGAAGACATCTCTAGAGGACGATGTAGAGTTAATATTTCAGGTTAAAACCCTTTCTTTGGAACTAAGAAAGAGAGAAAACTACTTTAAGGTTCAGCAGGATAGACAGGACAAATGGGATATTGCTGATGGAGTGGGCTCAGGGTTGCTGTGGGGATAAATCGGAGAGATGAACTAATTGATCGGTTGAAGGCTGTCATGGTCCTGGCTGGCATTTCCCACCTTTTCCCTTTCCTCCCTAATTGGTCCTTAATCCCCACACTTGATTCCCAATCTTTCCCAATTCCTCTCAATCACCAGCACCTGGTTTCCATTAGCCACCAGAGGATAAGACTCCGACAGCTCCAGTCAGCCCTTGCTAGGTTGTTAGTACACACACCTGCTGCCTCATTGTCCAATAGGTTTTTAATTGGCATTTATGTAAAATAGACTGAACCAAATAGAGAAATGAGCAGAGGTCTTCAAAAGGTAAAGGTTTCCTTTGGTCTGACTTCTTGTTTGCATCCTTGCAGTACAATCATAATATAAGAAGCTTGTATTATTAAGTAACACTGATATAAGAAGAATACATAGTCAGATCCCACAGACAACAGTTTTAGCTCAGTTGAATAAGGGATTGGCCAGGATTTGGGACAGAACTTCCAAATCCCTCAACCTTCAAATCCTTGGATGGAGATGCAGCTGTTCCATCCTATGGATTCAATTCAGTCTGTTCATGAGCTAATCCAGACTGTGTGCAGGGCACACTCCAGCCAGTCCATTTTGACTGGGACACTCTGTAGCTGCTATGTTCAATGTGTGACAGGCCTTAGTAAATTGACAAACTACAGTCTACAGGTTCTGAGTGTGATACAATCTGGACTGGACTTCATGAGATGACACACTAAGGACTGTGTTGTGAGCATGATGGCCTCTAGTCTTCTGCCTGTGAGCGTGACACACTGACACTCTCTGGTGTACATATTCTATGTGTATTCTGTGTGGAGAGGGATAAATTGAAGCCTGGCTAATTAACTGCTCAGTAGTGTGGGGTATTGCAACTGGCCACAGGCAGAAAATGAAATCTCTGTGAAATGTTTGTTAAAAATGCCTTGCCTGAAGAAATACAGTATTTCCTTGAAGCTTATTTGGGAGGTGTACTGAAGGTTTTGTGTACTTGACACAAAATGTTCATCTGCACGGTCATTGTGTAGTCAGAAGTCTCACTGGGCCTTTCATTCTGTTTATGGTAGTCTCATTACAAGGTGAATGGTCCTGCACAGTAAGCAGTTCAAACTTGGTGGTTATGCTTACAGACCCAATCACCCAGTCAGAGATTTTGATTAATAACATTCTGTAAAGGTTTTAGAATTTTGTAGTTAGCTTAAGAAGCAATCACAGTTAAACAGGCTTGTATGAGGCTGTTGGGATGTTGCACAGACTTAGCAGGTCATGTAGCCCTTTAGTTCATACGTGACTTGAGCACCTCTTTACATGACCTTAAAAAAAACCCACAGATGGCTGGACATCTAAAACAAATACAGAAAGTGCTAAAAATGCTCAGCACTGCAGTCATGAATATAAAACATGAACTCTGCATCTTTCTCTGCAGATACTGCCTGACTTGGAGACTATTTCCATCATTTTCTGTTTGCAGGACATGTCTTGAAGTGGTCATTTCAAACCACTAACGAAGTGCAACCCCAACAGCAGCACAGTGGGAACACCTATCCCACCCTAACCTGGAATAGACGGAGAACTAACTCTCAGTGGTTACTTAGGAACAATTGATAAACACTTCAAGAATGATTAAAGATGGACTTATACTTTCAAAGCTGTTATTGACTACCTTCTGAAAAACCACCCAGCTATAATAATCCTAATATGTGCACTGACTGCTTTTGTACAAATGTTTTTGATATAAATTGATATTCAACAATCTAATGAGGGCTAAAGGCACCACTTCTTTTTTCACTCATTCTATATTCAACAGAGAGAATCAATAATGCATATTTTGGGCCATCACCAGAATTTGTTGTTTATCTCCTGAGCTCCTATCACATTCCACACAGCTTCTTAATGTTGCAGAAATTTGACCTCTGGTGTGGCTTCTTTCGAGATGCAAATCTTTCACTCTTGGCATCGGTTGTCACATCCTTGATAAATTTGCCTGTGCAGAATCTCAGGTGGCAACAAGGAAGCATACAGGAGTAAGACTGGCTGATCAATCAGCAACCTCTCACTTAACATCAGAAGGATGATTGTGGACTTCAGGAAGAAGTTGAGAGAATGCATACCAGGCATTAAAAGGTCAGTGGTTGAAAGAATGAGTAACTTCAAGTAACTTGGCATCAACGAACTGGAGGAGCCACCCTGGGTCCAACACATTGGTGCAATCATGGAGAATGCGTATCAGTATCTTCACTTGGTTAGGAATTTGAGGGGGTTTGGTACGTAACCAATGACTCTGGCAAAATCTATAGGTTGAGAGGATTCTGACTGCTTGCATCACAGCCTGGTATGAAGTCTCCAATTGCATAGGATTGTAAGAGGCTGCAGAGGGCTGTAGACTCAGCCAGCTTCATCAGAATCTAGTCTGCTATCACAGGAACAACCCCTCCACTGTTGAGGACCTCTTCAAGAGATGGCATTAATCACTGAGGAATCTCACCCTCCAGGACTTGCCCTTTTCTCATTTCTATCATCAAGGAGATACAGGTACCTGAAGACACACATTCAGTGTTTTACGAACAGCTTCTTTCCTTTCACCATCAGATTTCTGAATGGTCTATGGCCCCATGAACACTATCTTATTTCATTTTCTGCACTATTTATTTAGTTTTGGATCTTATAGTAATTTTTATGTCTTTCATCTCATCAAAGTCAGTGATAATAAACCTCATTCTGATTCTGGCGTAGCATAGGCACTGCTCACCACTTCCCTTACTTACTTACTTACTTGCAGGTTGCAGACAAAAGTAGTCCCTTTAAATCACCTATTTTCAGTGCAGTCTCTTCTTGAAAGGACCCTTCTCCCTTCCTCCAGTCAACACCCCTCTGGTAACTACTTGAGGTCACCTGCTCTTTTACCATTGGCCACTGGTGGGATCATTAAGGTAACAGGTTCTAACATTGGCGGCAACTAAAGGAGCTTACGTGAAGTTGCGCTGGCAGAGGCCCTTGTAAAACATTGATCAATAAAACATAGAGCAGACAGGGTCTATGAATTTGATGAAGGTAATAACTCAAATTCAGAAAGTAGCCAAAAGATGTGGCAATGACAAATGCTTAAGCTATTGGTTCCCAACCTGAGGTCCGTGGACCCCTTGCTTAATGGTATTGGTTCGTGTCATAAAAAAGGTTAGGAACCCCTGGCTTAAGCTCTCAATGACTACCAATGATAGTCAGTCTAGCTGATTTGTTAACTGGAGGTTAAATTGAATATTTTTCTCCATTACTCTGCCACTCTTTCTAAGATGTTAGCTCACAATGACGTGATTATGAGAAGATGTTGGCAATTGAACTCTTTGTGAGGTGAAACATCTGGAGAAATTCAGCTCCTGGGTGTCAAGATCTCTGAGGACCTAACCTGGACCCAACATATCCATGCAGCTATAAAGAAGGCAAAACAATGACAATATTTCATTCGGAGTTTGAGGAAATTTTGTCACCAAAAAACATTTGCAAATTTCTACTGATTACTGTGGACAGCATTCTAACCGTCTGGCATTGGGGGGGGGGTTATTGCACAGAATCGAAGTAAGCTGCAAAGAGGTGTAAACTTAGTCATCACGGGCACCAGCCTCCGTAGTATCTGGGACATCTGCAAGGAGCAATACCTCAAAAAGGACCCTGCCCCATCACCCAGGGCATGCCCTCTTTTCACTAACACCATCAGGGAGGAGGTACAGAAGCCTGAAGGCACACACTCAGCGATTCAGGAACAGCTTCTTCCCCTCTGCCGTACACAGCTTGCATTCTACCATGTTGTTACTTGGGAGCCCTGGGATTTCTGAGTAGGTGAGTCAGATGCTGACCATTTGGGAATTCTGAGTGGTCAGATAGTGAATTATCTTGCAGTTCAGAGAAGTAGCCAGTCCAATCTCGCAGTGGGAACTTAAGGAAAGTGGGTGAATCACTTTGTGAACATCATTCCTAGAAAACGTGTGGAGTCCAGCATCTGGGTTGCTGCACGTTAGCACCCCACCACCTTGCCTATTGAGGACTACACCTATGAGTGAGAGGGCTTCCTTACAAGCAGACCAAAGAGCAAGATGTCTGGCGGTAGGCCTATGTCACATATATTGCTGAGCAGTGTCCAGCTGGCAGAAACCAACCCCCACCCCCACTGCAGTCGACAGAAATCCCCAAACATCTTTCATTTGCGATTCACCTCTCTCCAGGAGGGTGGAGAATAAACTGAGATCAAATGTAAAGGGGTTGGGCTTAGTGGACTGCAAGGCCTTTGCTCATAGTCTCACAGAGAAAACAACATGCAGCAGGCACTATGGCCCACTGAATCCAGACTGACCCATTTACACAACTCCAATGTTAATCCCATTTCTTATTCTCCACACGTTCCTCTCAGCCCCTTCAGTGAATTGGCACACAGGAGACTGCAGATGCTGTTTTGGGTTAAGAGCCTTTGGGCTCCCTCCCCCAACTCGAAGGAAGAGTGGAATTAGCTGCACTCAGTATAATCTCACTGAGTGAACAGGCATACTTCCTGTTAAGAAATAGCTCAGAATAGGAAAGGAAAACTCTAATAGCCACATGAGTACATGAATTTTGGGAAGTCTACACTGCCTACTTGGGTGTTGGGTGGAGGTACATCTCTACCAAAGGAGGTGTAAGATGTTCCTTCCCTCCGCTAGCCTGCAGGTCACCCTTGGGAAAGTGGTAGCACCTGCTTAGCCCCCCGATCAGGCTCATGTGAAGTCATGGGAGCAGGTGGTGGATGTTGTAGGAGCAACTGGTGCATATCACAAGACCACTGATGCCAGGCAGACAATCTCTGAAGAGTGTTGATAATGGCTGGGGTCACCCGTCTTGTAAAGACACTGCCAAGAAGAAGGCAATAGCAATCCACTTCTATAGAAAAATTTGCCAACAACAATCATAGTCATGGAAAAACTATGATTGCCCACGTCGTTCAACACAGCACATAGCAACAACGATGACAGCACTGTTGGCAAGTGTATCCGCTGCTTGCTCCAGTAGCCTGACGGGAGGAGAAGAATCTCCATTTCTTAAACGGGGAGCATGAGTGAGCAGTGAACAGCCAGCTGTGAGCAGTGGCGTGCAATGGTTCTGAGTCTAAGTGGGAGTGAGGGTAACTGTGGGACTAGTGGATGTATCCTTGAAATTTATGACATCAGATATAGGAGTGAAAACTACATGACATTGAAGATGTGCTAATTAACACAGAAGTCTTAACAAAGAATAAAGTTTTATTCATAGATACTAAAATACCAGAAATGTGGGTTAACTTTATCTACTGCGTGTTGGTTATCAGAATCAAAATCATCAGATTTATTATCACTGACATAAGTCATGAAACTTGTTGTTTTGCAGCAGCAGTGTAGTGTAATACATAAAAATGCTGTAAGTTATAATAGGAAATTTATACAAAATAGTGCATAAAGAGAGCAAGTTCATGAGGTGATGTTCTGATATAAAAGTAATGAAACAATACCTGCTGTTTTGTTTAAGAGCATTGTTTTTTTAAAGTCGATTCTTATCATCAATTTTCAAATGTTGATAGCATCACTCCAGATAAGTGCTTCTAAAAGTGTTATTACTGAAAGCTTTTGTTTAGATTGTGCAGGCTGTTGTATAACCCTGGATCAGGGTGCAGACAGGACCAACAACTACGTTCTGCAGCCCAGAAACCAGAACCATTTGTGTCTTTTTAATTTATGCACCGTTTGAGTTTTTGCTTATATTTTCACATTGTAAGGATCTCTTCCTGTTGAGATTCTGACCATGGCAAGTTTGGACAAGACGTGCTTTGATGAGATTCATCTTGGTGTATTCATCTTGGTTCATCAAGGTTCCGCACGGAAGGTTAGTTAGGAAGGTTCAATCGTTAGGTATTAATATTGAAGTAGTAAAATGGATTCAACAGTGGCTGGATGGGAGATGCCAGAGAGTAGTGGTGGATAACTGTTTGTCAGGTTGGAGGCCGGTGACTAGTGGTGTGCCTCAGGGATCTGTACTGGGTCCAATGTTGTCATATACATTAATGATCTGGATGATGGGGTGGTAAATTGGATTAGTAAGTATGCGGATGATACTAAGGTAGGTGGCGTTGTGGATAATGAAGAAGGATTTCAAAGCTTGCAGAGAGATTTAGGCCAGTTAGAAGAGTGGGCTGAACGATGGCAGATGGAGTTTAATGTTGAGAAGTGTGAGGTGCTACATTTTGGTAGGAATAATCAAAATAGGACATGCATGGTAAATGGTAGGGTACTGAAGAATGCAGTAGAACAGAGTGATCTAGGAATAATGGTGCATAGTTCCCTGAAGGTGGAATCTCATGTGGATAGGGTGGTGAAGAAAGCTTTTGGTATGTTGGCCTTTATAAATCAGAGCATTGAGTATAGGAATTGGGATGTAATGTTAAAATTGTACAAGGCATTGGTAAGGCTGAATTTGGAGTATTGTGTACAGTTCTGGTCACCGAATTATAGGAAAGATGTCAACAAAATAGAGAGAGTACGGAGAAGATTTACTAGAATGTTACCTGGGTTTCAGCACCTAAGTTACAGGGAAAGGTTGAACAAGTTAGGTCTTTATTCTTTGGAGCATAGAAGGTTGAGGGGGGACTTGATAGAGGTATTTAAAATTATGAGGGGGATAGATAGAGTTGACGTGGATAGGCTTTTTCCATTGAGAGTAGGGGAGATTCAAACAAGAGGACATGAGTTGAGAGTTAGGGGGCAAAAGTTTAGGGGTAACACGAGGGGGAATTTCTTTACTCAGAGAGTGGTAGCTGTGTGGAACAAGCTTCCAGTAGAAGTGGTAGAGGCAGGTTTGGTATTGTCATTTAAAGTAAAATTGGATAGGTATATGGACAGGCAAGGAATGGAGGGTTATGGGCTGAGTGCAGGCCAGTTGGACTAGGTGAGAGTAAGCGTTCGGCACGGACTAGAATGGCCGAGATGGCCTGTTTCCGTGCTGTAATTGTTATATGGTTATATGGTGTATTCTCCTTGCATTTTTCACCTCATGCTAATTCTGCCTTGCTGGTAGATATGAATGTGCAACCCCTGACTTCCGCCCTTACCTCTCAATAAAACATGGCACAGGCCTCTCAAAGAGATGTGTACTGAAAACCCTCTCAATGGGACAGTGACGTATTGACTACATGAATAGTTAATGCTCTGACAACTCTCCTCATCACTGCTGAGTATCACAGTGTGTGTTGCATCTGTAGAGTGATGTGCCCACATCTCCTCAATTCATGGGGTATTTCTTGACTTTGGACTTGAACCATAACCATAGTGAGGTGGGTGGGTGGGGAGAAGAGGTGTGACCAAATACACACACACACACACACACACACACACACACACACACACACACAGTGCCCCTTCTCTTTTTTCTCTTTTTCAAGCTTTGAAAACCTACTTCATTATGGGGTTGAGAAAGAAAATAGATCAACCGTGATGGAATGGCAGATCTAACTCAATGGGATGAATGGTCTAATTCTGCTCCTATGTCTTATGGTCTCATGGTCTTATTCCCATCACCCTTGCAGGCAGTTGCTATCAGCAGCCATGAAGTTTAATACAACAGCCTGGGTGAAAAGCAGCCAATAATTCTTGACAATAACTTCCCTCGATTTTGCAATACTTGTAAGGACCCCAATGCTTGCAGTAAAATCAACTCTCATTTATTGCTCCAATTTAAAGTAAACTTCAGAGTATACTGAAGTTCAAAATGTATGCTGTAACCAATCACAGCATCTAATGAAAGAGCTGACAGAGGGGGAGTAATTGGATACCTTCATCAAAGTGCCTGCATGTTGTCCACAGACAGCACTGTGTGCACCTCACATTCCCATCTCCTGCAATGCAAATACCTAATGAAACAAACTACTCGGCATACACATTCAAGGTTGAGGAAAGAGAACAAACTCCAGCTTCTATTTTTAACAAAAATGTCTTATATTACTGTTAGTGCTGCTCACTCTACCTGACAGTACAGTAGACCAGTATCACGTCTGCATGGTAGATATAGATTCTATGGCTATTGTGTCCTGGCTGTCCAGATACACAAGCCTGGGCAGTGTAATATGGAGGGTAAGCTGTTGCCCAAGTAGCAAGCTCCACACATCTGATGAGCCCAAAGGAACAGCAGAGACCGACACAGTTTGGTACCGGCAGCATCACTGGAGTTGCCAGTCAGTCTTGAACTCAATGTAGGACTGCCTGAGGGACGCCAGCTCCGGAATTTTCCCTTGGGGTTTACTCCTGAAGCCTTCCCCATGAGTGGGTATAGCTGCATGGTAGGGGAGGTTTGAGATCAGAGTTTTCCTTCTCCTAGATGAGCTGCCAACCATTGCTAATGAACCCCATCTGCCCAAAGCGACTGGCTTTAAGATGTCAGTAATCCTCCTTTGCCCTTTCTCCTGTCAGTAGAAACAGTTCTGCTGGGCTTAGTAGCTAAGCCACCCGTGAAGGCCAGGAGCTGGACGTGGTTGTCAGAGGCTATTTGAGACGCACACCATTGGGAGCATTTAATAAATAGTGGCAAGAACAATCTGTGAGATGTAGATTATTAGGTTGCTATATTGATATGACACTAGTCCTATCAAACAGGTCTACAATCATCCAGCTCCCTGAAAGTGGCTACACAGGTCAATAAGGTGGTCAAGAAGGTATATGGCATGCTTGCCTTTGTTAGTTGAGGCAGTGAGTTCAAAAGTCAGGAAGTTACATTGCAGCTTTATAAAACTCTAGTTAGGCTGCATCAGAGTATCGCATACAGTTCTGGTCACCTCACTACAGAGAGGATGTTGAGGCTTTGGAGGGAGTGCAGAAGAGGTTTACCAGGATGCTGCCTGGTTTCGAGGCAGAGGATGGACACAATTGGATTGCTTCCTCTGGAGTGATGGAGGCTGAAGGGAGCCCTGATAGAAGTTTATAAAATAATGACAAGTATGAATGGAGTATACTGCTGGTATCTTTTTTGTTTCTAAGGATTAAATTGTCTAATACCAGAGGGCATTTAGTGTGAGAGGATGATAGTAGTTTTTGAAGGACTCTAGATCACGGTCTCTGGGGCTTGCGTGGTAGGGGTGGGGGGGTTAATGCTTTTGCTGGAGGTAGTGGGGTGAGGAGGGGCTGATGCTTTTGCTGCTGCTTGTGTGTGGGGGGAGGGGGGCTTTGGGGTTCTAATGCTGTCTGTCATTCAATCTTTGTTCTCTCTGTTTCGCCGATTTCAGGTTGTATGCTGGGGTTAGCGGCAAAGATGATAAAGGCATTCAAGAGGCCCCAAGGTGAATGTACAGGAAATGGACACTGAAGGTCAGAATCAAAATTGGGTTTATTATCACTGACGTATGTCACAAAATGTGTTGTTTGATCAGTGCAATTTAGTTGGCCATTTGGTTATTAATTGAATTAGTTTAGCACAACATTGTGGGCCAAATGGCCTGTTCCATGTACCATGTTCTAACATGCGGGGGACAGGAGGCTTGCCTCTGGTCAATGCAGGTGTGCTGCCTCCTCCACTGCCTCTCCTTTGGCCCTGAGCTGTCTGCCAAAGCTCAGGCACTGCCTGTCCCGCCTTCAGCGGAGGTGTGGAACTAGAGCCAGAAGCAGCATCAAGGCAACATTTGGTATTAGTGAGAAAGCACTCAGCCATCACAGGAAAGACAGCTAGCTTCCCAGTACCTGTGGTCATGAAGTCTGGCACACAGGTACCACTTAACTCTCTTCACTGCCTGCTACATAAGCAGAGCTCATGAAGAGGAGGCTTTCAGTCACACCCGATCTGTCCTACGGTAGACTGGTCAGCTTGCCCACACGAGGCCCTTTGCACAATGCCACCTCATTGCTCATTGGAACATTTACTATGACAATGTATTAGCTTTTGCAGACCCCAGTCAGGCAAAAGCATCTCCTCCACGATCTTCACCACCACAGGGATGTGTGCTTAGCCCCCTGTTCTACTCGCTTTACACCTATGACTGTGTGTTTAAGTACAGCTCCGACACCATACTGGAGGGAGACTGAAAACCTGGCTGAGTGGTGTAGTAACAACAACCTCTCACTCATATCTGATTGTAGACTTCAGGAGAGGGAGACCAGAAGTCCATGAGCCAGTACTCATCGGAGGATCAGAGGTGGAGAGGGTCAGTAACTTTAAATTCCTGGGTGTCACTACCTCAGAGGACCTGTCCTGGACCCATCATATACGAGGGGTGATTGATATGTTTGTGGCCTAAGGTAGAAGGAGTCAATTTTAGAAAACCTAGCACATTTATTTTTCAACATAGTCCCCCCCTACATTTACACACTTAGTAAAGTGGTTGTGGAGCATACGGATCCCTTCTTTGTAGAAGTGGTCCATAGCAGGGCTGATTGATAAGTTCGTGGCCTAAGGTAGAAGGCAATGAGTTATACAGCTCTCGTTACGTGCACATGCAGTTCAACTCTTTGAGTGATTATGCAGAAAGTTTGAAGTTAATTACTCAACTCCTTCTACCCCAGGCCACAAATTTATCAATAACCCCTGCTGTGGACACTTTCTGGAGGTCCAAGATCTGTATGCTCCATGACCGCTGGACTAAGTGTGTAAATGTAGGAGGGGATTATGTTGAAAAATAAATGTGCTAGGTTTTCTAAAATTGACTTCTTCTACCTTGGGCCACGAACTTATCAATCACCCCTCGTAAATGTAATTGCAAAGAAAGCTCGACAGTGCCTCTACTTCCTCAGGAGTCTGCGGAGGTTCAGCACGTCATCAAACGCTAGATGTGTAGTGGAGAGTACTGGCTGCATCATGGTCTGGTATGGGAACAGCAATGCCTTTGAGTGGGAAATCTTATAAAAGGTAGTGGATTTGGCCCAGTCCATCACGGGTAAAACCCTCCTAACCATCGAGCACATCTACATGAGATGTTGCAGTAGAAAAGCAGCATCTATCATCAGAGATCCTCACCACCCAGGCCAGGATCTCTTCTCACTGCTCCCATCATGTCAAAGGTACAGGAGCCTCAGGACTGGCACTACCAGGTTCAAGAACAATTACTACCCCTTGGTCATCAGGCTCTTAAACAAAAGGGGATAACAACACTCATTCTATTTCTGGTCCCACAACCAATAATTTTACTTGAAGGACTCTTTATCTTGTTATTTCATGTCCTCTTTATTTATTGCTATTTATTTATATTTGCAATTGCACAGTTTGTGGTCTTCTACACTCTGGTTGATATTTCATTGATTACTATTCTGTAGATTTGCTGAGTATGCCCACAGGAAAATGAATCTCAGGGTTGTATACAGTGACATATATGTCCTTTGATAATAAAATTTACTTTGTACTTTGAACTTTAAATTGTTCCTTGCTTTTACTACTTGTATATGTTTTAAATTACAGGGAGACTGATACAATGTTGGAAAATGCATGGAAAATGCACTTTGGTAGTAGAAATAAATGTGCAGATTATTTTTTAAATGGGAAGAAGATCCAAAATTCTGAGATGCACCATCTAGTAAAACTTATAGCCATAAAACATTGCAGCCAGCTCATTTATCCCTGCGCTCTCTCATTGAACTAGTGTTGCATTGGAACCCTTTGCTTCACACTGATTCCTGGCCATGGAAGGTGGAGCTCAGCTCTGTAAATTACATTTGTTGAGAAAAAAGGAGTCAGTGATTACCAGGGTGCAAGACCCCGGCAAATGGGAGATGGTGTTGGTTAAAACAGAACAGCAGAATTTGGGGATATTGCCCTTCTCACATCCCATCCAATTTCCTGCTCCTTGACTGCAGTGAGAATGTAATTAAAGCCCACCAGTTTAGCTCAGTCCGTTCATTTTAACTTGATTTGTTAATTTCCAGCATCTCAGACTGAGCTGAGACAGTTGGAAAGATCATGGTGTACAACTTCATTCAGTAACTCATCACCTTCGGTTTGCTGCTGCCTACTGTGATCAGACTCACTGCCAAAGCCTGGTTGCTCAGACAAAATTTGAATGTGAATATTCTGATGATCAGAAACATTGATATCCATCGAACTACAGCAGGAGCACATTGAGAGAATTCTCAGATTTTCATTACTAGTGTCAGCACGTGCTTCTTATTGAGTTATTACATTGTTGATTTGCTACACTGTTCTGTGCTGTTTCCGAATATTTATGTGCCTGATCAAACTGTGGTTGTCTGGCCCTTAAAGTGCTACCTTTTCTTTCTCTGTGTTTTGTTCTCAGCAACTTTGTCACTACCAAATGATTCCTGCAGAACATTTACCTGGGGCTGGTTAAAGGATGTATATCATTGACTCACAAGATTGCTGGCCAATATCTACTGACATTGTGGTAAACTATGTATACCTGTCTGTACACGCTCCTCTGCTGACTGCTTCTGTGGTTCCTCCCACAGACACCTGTATAAAGGGGCTTGGGGCACTGCTCCTCCCTCAGTCTTCAACGAGCACCTTTTCGCTGTTAATAGAAGCCTATCGTTCACTTCCAGTCTCCTAGAGTTATTAATGGTGCATCAGACATTTCAATAGCAATCAACCTCTGTAAAAGTGTTTAATTCACATTTCCTTGGAAGCGTATACTGAGGGGAACAGTGAGTGGTTTATGCTAAGACCACGAGCCTAGCAATACTGGGATTTATTTTATTTCCTGGAGGTGGTCAAATAAAACTTCATGTCCTCCCATACTCACCACTAACCAGCATGGAAAAACACACCTATCCTTTGTGGATGTGTTCTGAAGAACCTGTTCTCCAAAGACCTGTCAGTCCCTAATGGTGAGACCCATCAAAGAGGGAGAGCGCAAGACGACAAAACTTATTTGCAGCTGGCTAATCCAAGATTCCCAGGGTGTCAGACCCAGCAAAAATTAGGAATGTTCCTGCCCCTGACATTCAAGAATATTCAAAAATATTTTAAGTGAATAAATAAGCAGTCCTTTTACGACGAGACTGGGGCTTTGAGAATACAAAGTGCGAAGATAGGGGAAACTCTTAATGTGTTTCTATTAATATCTTATGGTTGTACAATCCACATTAATCATATATTTATTAAACATATGGTGGCGGAAAGCTGTGTTTATTTTGGCCAGCTAACTACTGCTTGTTTCTCAACAGGCGTCTTTGTATACATGAGCTTTTTTTACAGTTGGCCTACAAGTCAGGGAGATCGAACCACTGAATCATGAGCTTTAAGAAAATGTCCATTTTCTTAAACGTGAAGACTTCTCAACAGCATTATTAAACAGAATTTGGCACCCAGCCTATCTAAGGAGTTATTCAGACAGTTGACTTAATATTTGTATGGAAATATGCAAATGTTATAACACACCTGTTGGTTATGGTAGTATTTATGCTTGAGAGTCTTCCTGTTATCCCTCCCCAGCTCATCCCCTTGCATATTTACACATCTCTGGTAACTTATTCTAAAAGTCGATTTCCCCTTTGAGCATAAAAAACATCCTGCAAATCTTAGGTTCTTCTGTGTTCAACCTGAGGCTGACGTGCAGCACAACACTCTCGTCTTGAAAAGTAGCAGTCTTAACCCCAAGTTATGGAATAGGATTTGATTAAAAGCAGAAAATACTGGAAACACTCAGCAGGTCAGGCAGTATAGGTACCCTTATATATGCAGCAGCCGACAGAGCTTAATAGAAAGAGCTAAATGACAGTACCTGCTTCTTTTGGTTGTAACTGGTCAGGTTGGTGTTGTAATTCCAGCTGGCTGAAACACTGTAGTAGAAGATCGTCTCTGCTGTGTCGTTATAATGGGACACAAATTCTCTGGCCCCAGCTTCAGTTATGCTGTAGTTGTTCGGCATGTAATCTAGGGCACAGGCGCTGCTGAGGAGAGCGAATAATGTAAAAGGCAACAGCATGATGGTTCGCATATTGTGATGCCTGTCAGGGATCTCTTCTGCGCCAGCTTCTATAAGTAACACGGTGCCCTGCCCAGTTTTTCCACCTCTGTGTTGTTGGATACACATTAATTTACAGCTGCCACTGATAGGGCAGTTCAAAACAATAAACACCCTTCTCGGTTGCGAGAGCCGCCAAGCTCTGCATCAAAGTACCTCCCTAAACGATTAGCTGCAAAAACCCGAGCAAATGTTTCCTCCTCAACACCTGCCAGCGTATTTCCTGTTGCTGTACGGAAGGTGGCTTCTTATTACAAAAGCTGAAGCTTGCCTCTGAATGGTTGGAGAAGAAATTTTACACTTTTCTCTCCCTCTCTCTCTCTCCCCCTCCCCCTCTCTCTGTCTCCCTCTCCCCCTCCTCTCCTCCTTTCCCTCTCTCTGTCTCTCTCTTTTTGTCCCTCTGTCTGTCTCTCTGTCTTTCTCTCACTCCCTCTCCCCCCCCCTCTTTCTTCACTCCCCACCCCCCCGTGTCCCTTTCTCTGTGTCACATGAGCTCATGATGTCTTTCATCATCCTTTGAGGAGCCTGCATTTTTGCATTGACTCATGCTAACAGAATCTTAGAAAACCACAGAACAGAAACAGGTCTCTCAGCCCATCTAGTCCATGCTGAACCATTTAAAAAGCCTACTCCCATTGACCTGCACTCAGACCAATATCAACCTCCCTTAGTGAGTGCTCAGCATCATCTCACTGCTGCTGGAGAAGGTGCCTCATGCGACAGTCTCACTCTCCTGGAGGAAGGTCATAGCATTCGAATGATCTTTCTGTCCATCAATGCTGGTCAGAGGATGGTGTTGGAGCAAGGTTTAATCGAGGCGGTTTGTAGTTCACATCATAGAAAACATCGAAACATAGAAAACCTACAGCACTACACAGGCCCTTCGGCCCACAAAGTTGTGCTGAACATGTCCCTACCTTAGAAATTACTAGGCTTACCCATAGCCCTCTAGGTTTTCTAAGCATGTACCTATCTAAAAGTCTCTTAAAAGACCCTATCGTATCTGCCTCCACCACCGCCACCAGTAGCCCATTCCACATACTCACCACTCTGCATAAAAAAAACTTACCCCTGTCATCCCCTCTGTACCTACTCCCCAGCACCTTAAACCTGTGTCCTCTTGTGGCAACCATTTCAGCCCCGGGAAAAAGCCTCTGACTCTCCAAACGATCAATGCCTCTCATCATCTTATACACCTCTCTCAGGTCACCTCTCATCCTCCAACACTCCAAGGAGAAAAGGCCAAGTTCACTCAACCTGTTCTCAGAAGGCATGCTCCCAAATCCAGGCAACATCCTTGTAAATCTCCTCTGCACCCTTTCTATGGCTTCCACATCCTTCCTGTAGTGAGGCGACCAGAACTGAGCACAGTACTCCAAGTGGGGTCTGACCAGGGTCCTATATAGCTGCAACATTGCCTCTCGGCTCCTAAATTCAATTTCACGATTGATGAAGACCAATATACCATATGCCTTCTTAACTACAGAATCAACCTGTGCAGCAGCTTTGAGTGTCCTATGGACTCTGACCCCAAGATCCCTCTGATCCTCCACACTACCAAGAGTCTTACCATTAATACTATATTCTGCCATCATATTTGACATACCAAAATGAACCACTTCACACTTATTGAACTCCATCTGCCACTTCTCAGCTCAGTTTTGCATCCTATCAATGTCCCGTTGTAACCTCTGACAGCCCTCCACACTATCCACCACACCCCCAACCTTTGTGACATCAGCATATTTACTAACCCAAACCCTCCACTTCCTCATCCAGATCGTTTATAAAAATCACCAAGAGTAAGGGTCCCAGAACAGATCCCTGAGACACACCACTGGTCACCGGCCTCCATGCAGAATATGACCCTTCGACAACCACTCTTTGCCTTCTGTGGCCAAGCCAGTTCTGGATCCACAAAACTATGTCCCCTTGGAACCCATGCCTCCTTACTTTCTCAATAAACCTTGCATGGGGTACCTTATCAAGTGCCTTGCTGAAATCCATATACACATCTATTGCTCTTCCTTCATCAATGTGTTTAGTCACATCCTCAAAAAATTCAATCCGACCTGCCTTTGACAAAGCCATGCTGACTATTCCTAATCATATTATGTCTCTCCAAATGTTCATAAATCCTGCCTCTCAGGATCTTCTCCATCAACTTACCAATCACTGAAGTAAGACTCACTGGTCTATAATTTCCTGGGCTATCTCTACTCCCTTTCTTAAATAAAGGAACAACATCCACAAACCTCCAATCCTCCCAAACTTCTCCCGTCCTCATTGATGATGCAAAGATCATCGCCAGAGGCACTGTAACCTCCTCCCTCGCCTCCCACAGTAGCCTGGGGTACATCTCATCTGGTCCTGGCGATATATCCAACTCGATGCTTTCCAAAAGCTCCAGCACATCCTCTTTAATATCTACATGCTCAAGTTTTTTCAGTCTGCTGCAAGTCATCACTACAATTACCCAAATCCTTTTCCATAGCGAATACTGAAGTATTCATTAGATACCTCTGCTATTTCCTCCGGTTCCATATACACTTTCCCACTGTCACACTTGATAGGTCCTATTCTTTCACGTTTTATCCTCTTGCTCTTCACATACTTGTAGAATGCCTTGGGGTTTTCCTTAATCCTGCCTGCCAAGGCCTTCTCATGGCCCCTTCTGGCTCTCCTAATTTCATTCTTAAGCTCCTTCCTATTAGCCATATAATCTTCTAGATCTCTAACATTACCTAGCTCTCTGAACCTTTTGTAAGCTTTTCTTTTCTTCTTGACTAGATTTATTACAGCCTTTGTACACCACAGTTCCTGTACCCTACCATAACTCCCCTGTCTCATTGGAACGTACCTATGCAGAACTCCACACAAATATCCCCTGAACATTTGCCACATTTCTTCCGTACTTTTCCCTGAGAACATCTGTTTCCAATTTAAGCTTCCAATTTCCTGCCAGATAGCCTCATAATTCCCCTTACTCCGATTAAACACTTTTCTAACTTGTCTGTTCCTATCCCTCTCCAATGCTATTTTAAGGGAGATAGAATTATGATCACTATCTCCAAAATGCTCTCCCACTGAGAGATCTGACACCTGACCAGGTTCATTTCCCAATACCAAATCAAGTACAGTCTTTCCTCTTGTAGGCTTATCTACATATTGTGTCAAGAAACCTTCCTGAACACACCTAACAAACTCCACCCCATCTAAATCCCTCGCTCTAGGGAGATGCCAATCGATATTTGGGAAATTAAAAGTTCCCATCACGACAGCTCTGTTATTATTACACCTTTCCAAGATCTGTTTCCCTATCTGCTCCTCGATATCCCTGTTACTATTGGGCAGCCTATAAAAAACACCCATTAAAGTTATTGACCCCTTCCTGTTCCTAACCTCCACCCACAGAGACTCCGTAGACAATCCCTCCATGGTGTCCACCTTTTCTGCAGCCGTGACACTATCTCTGATCAACAGTGCCACGTCCCAACCTCTTTTGCCCCCCTCCCTGTCCTTTCTGAAACATCTAAAGCCTGGCACTTGAAGTAACCATTTCTGTCCCTGAGCCATCCAAGTCTCTGTAATGGCCATCACATCATGGCTCCAAGTACTGATCCACGCTCTAAGCTCATCCGCTTTGTTCATAACACTTCTTGCGTTGAAATAGACACATCTCAACCCTTCGGTCTGAGCGTGTCCCTTCTCTATCATTTGCCTGTCCTCCCTCTCGCACTGTCTACAAGCTTTCTCTATTTGTGAGTCAGCTTACTCTTCCCCAGTGTCTTCAGTTTGGTTCCCAACTCCCCCAACAACTCTAGTTTAAACTCTCCCCAGTAGCCTTAGCAAACCTCCTTGCCAGGATATTGGTCTCCCTGGGATTCAAGTGCAACCCGTCCTTTTTGTACAGGTCACACCTGCCCCAAAAGAGGTCCCAATGATCCAGAAATCTGAATCCCTGCCCCCTGTTCCAATCCCTCAGCCACGCATTTATCCTCCACCTCATTCTATTCCTATTCTGTCACATGGCACAGGCAGTAATCCTGAGATTACTACCTTTGCAGTCTTGCTTCTCAACTTCCTTCCTAACTCCCTGTCATCATTTTTCAGGACCTCTTCCCTTTTCCTATCTATGTCATTGGTACCAGTATGTACCATGACCTCTGGCTGTTCTCCCTCCCACTGCAGGATATCGTGGACGCGATCTGAAACATCTCGGACCCTGGCACCTGGGAGGCAAACTATCATCCGAGTTTCTTTCCTGTGTCCACAGAATCGCCTGTCTGACCCCCTATCTATAGAGTCCCCTATCATTGCTGCCTTCCTCTTCCTTTCTCTACACTTCTGAGCCACAGGGCCAGACTATATGTTCTGTTAGTTCCTTTTTCTGTTGCTAGTTTTGGGTGACTTAGAACCTCAGAGTTGTAAACTGCACGCATACTTTGATAATAAATGTACTTTGAATCCTTTGAATTTACTCGAAGGTGAGGAATTCTACAAAAAAGCTGAAGACTAGTTTGTACTTGAAGCTGAAGGCACACGTGATATAAATGAAAGTGTGCTAGGAACTGCAATTTAGAATGTTTACGTAACGCTCTGTAATGTTTTGCTGCTGGTGTAATGGTTTCTCTGTAGCCGCAGTGTTTGGGTTATGACTAGAGATAACGGGGGCTTTGGAATGTGTGTCATCCAATGAGAGGTGCGTTTTTCTTTCTTGAGAGAAGGTTTTGCAGGTTTTTGTTTAGCGGAAGATGGGAAGAGAAGATGCCAGAATGGAGAAGTCGTAGTCTGCAGGACGGAGTGGACTTGGAATGGGGTCGGGAGTCGATGACCAGGGGGAAATCAATGGAGAACGAACAGGCAGGAAAACCGTGAACTCCAACGTTGTGCATTAGACAGTTTCATGGGAATGGGCCCCTTTCTTTTTTTGTTTCTTTACTAACCCTATAGTTAAATCAAGAATTATAAAGCTCAGTTGTTTAATTGCATATTGTGGACTGTTTGTTATTACATGGTACTGATTTGTAACAGGGGACACATCACATAGCATCCACCTAAACAAGATTTCTCAAGTTTGGCCAGGCTGGAGCCTGTCTCCCCCTAGACTAAGCTGCTAGCTGAACCTGAGGGTTATACATTATACAGAACACTCTATCAGTAATATTAAACACTTCCATGTTCCAAAGTGATATTCTTCAAGTATTCCATTAACCTGCTCATAAATCATCCTTTCCACAAGAATCCAGTCCTTTTGTTTCTTGACCCTCTGTACAATTTGTTACTGAGGCAACAATGACATCATCAGTACAATTTACTGGGCTTGCAGTTTCTTCCCAAATCCTGACATTTTGGGTTGAACAATTCTACAGCTGGGACAAGAAAAGCAAACACTAAGGATGAGGGAAGGCCAACTTCAGGCAGAGGTCTAAGCAGTGGAAGCCTTACCACTCAACCCCTGGTATGTAGAGTAGACAGAGAAGGTCCAGGCAAGGAGTTCAAGTGTAATTTTTGCTTTCCTGCTGGCAGTAGAGTTGATTCTATTCCTCCAGTCCTCACCAGCAACTTTGAACTTTTTGTTCCTTGAGCTTCCACACCCTCTGCCGTCATTTCCCATGCCAATGGGGTTACCTTGCAGGCGAACTCCCACTCCTTCCATCCTTCCTCCCTCTTGCTTATGAGCCAGGTGGTGGATCTATCGAGGAAGGGACAGGTATGTGACAAAGAAGGCCAGTCCTTGAGGAGAACTACATTCACTCCATAAGATCTGCTGTGTTAAATAAAAATCTTCTATCACCAGCTTCAGTGTCTCTCTAGCAACTTAGTCATTCAAAACAACAGCCAACATCATGATTAGCATCTGTCATTAATTTGATTCTACTTGACTTGCTGAGCTAGAGTCATTGAAATGTTGAGTTGTGCAGCATGAAGACAAGCCTTTCAGCCCAACTCACCCATACCAACCAAGATGCCTACCCAAATTAATCCCATTTCTCTGAGAGTTTGGACCAGAGATTATTGGCAATCTGCTTTGCTTCACCTCCAGGAAACCTTGTAGATATGAACTCCACCCAAACATACGACAAGCTTACATCCTGAAGTCACAATTTCAAGATTGATACTTGCAAATGTCCAGCATCCTTCCAGAGTCATGAAGTTTGGAAACTTCAGCCCATCAAATCCATGCTAACCATCAGGTACCCATTCACGCCAATTCTACTCTATCCTATTTTATTTTCCAGATTCTACCCCTCAGCTGCACAATAGGGGCAATTTACAGTGATCAATTAACCCACTAAATGTCTATGCATGTCTGTGGGATATGCAGGAAAGCTTGATCACATGAGAAATCACAGGGATTATGTACATGCAACTCCATACAGACAGCACCCAAGGTCAGGATTGAACCCTGGTCTCTGCTGTTGAGAGCCAGGAAATCTACAAACTGTACTAGTATGCCACCACAGCACTTCCCAACACCTGGACTCATTGTTACAACCTTTCTTGGAGGGAGACAGTTTGCTTAGAGATGAACATCACATAGTGTATATGGATGAGAAGTGAGTCAGTGGACGAGCTGGTACCAGAGGTCAAAACCAGATAGTACAAACTGATGTGGAACTCACCAGTGACTGGGCCACAAGTGTGTTTTGTAATGGTTTCCATGACTACAGTGTCAAACTTTCATAAACTTTGTCCAAGTGCCTTTGCAGGGAATGCACCCAAGATTAGCTAAAGCAGAGGAGCTGTGCATCACACTGGATGAGATATATTCACAAGATGATATGTGTTCACTGGCGTAAAATATCCCGTGCAACATGCAGAAAATGCCGGAGAAGCTCAGCAACTCAGGCAGAATCTGTGGGGGAAAATAAACACTTAAAATCGGAACGGGAAGTTCGACACTTGCCCATTCACCTCCTCCCTCTCCTCCATTCACGGCCCCAAACAGTACTCCCAAGTGAGGCAACATTTCACGTGCATATCTATTGGGGTCATCTACTGTATCAGGTGCTACAGAATGTTCCCTCTAATTTGTAATGACCAGTGGGCACAACAATCTTGTGCTGTGCCATTTTTTGCCCATTGACAACAACATGTGTGAACTGAGTTTTTAAGTAGAAGTAAACTTGAAGCTATTCTAAAAATAATAAACCACCAAGTCTGGCTTCTTGTTCATTGTTTAAAAGAAATAAATTAATCCACATCAATGAATCTTATTTCTCATACACTAAATGACAGCATGTAATAACATCAATCTTTTCATGTTATGAAAGTTGTTTGAAATGGTCATTAAGCCATTCTGCTTCAAATGAACGAGCAGTTCTTTTGCACTTCATGCCCTTTGCTTCGTTGGAATTCAACAATAGTGAATCAATAATTTCTTCAATAAAAACAGTATAAATAAGCCAGTCTAAAATCTGCAGAAAAATCATGGCAAACTCCATGTTGTGAACACCGTCTGCATCAGAAACCAGAAAAGGAAATGTGTTCGTGTATGATCGTGAAATATACTTAACATGCTGATGAAGTCGAGAGTGACAACCTTTGTGCACAGTTTCAATTCCTTTGCGCGCACACGCTTTCGAGGGAACGTTGCTCCCAATGCGGTCTGTTCTACATTGGTGAGACCTGATGTAGATTGGGGTACTGTTTTGTCAAGCACCTTCCACCTGCAAAAAGCAGGATTTCCCAGTGGCCAACCATTTTAATTTCAATGCCCATTCCCATTCCAACGTGTCAGTCTGTGGACTCCTCTTCTGCCATGATGAAGCCACTCTCAGGCTGGTGAAGTAACACCTCTTATTCCATCAAGGTAGCCTCCTACCTGATGGCATGAACATTGATTTCTCCAACTTCTGGCAATTCTTTTCTTTTTCCATCCCCTTCCCTCCTCTTCAATTCCCCATCTGGCCACCCTCTTACATCACCTCCCCCTGGTGCCCTTCCTTTTCCCCTTTCTCCTATGATCCATTCTCCTCCTATCAGATTCCTCCTTCTCCAGTCCTTCTTACTTCATCCTCCTTCCCCCACCCACCTGGCTTCACCTATAACCTTCTAACATTTATTCCATTCCCTCCCCCACCTTTTTATTCTGGCATATTTCCCTTTCCTTTCCAGTCCCAATGAAGGTTCATGGCCCGAAAAATCGACTGTTTGTCCATTTCCATAGATGCTGCCTGACCTGCTGAGTTCCTCCAGCATTTTGTGTGTGTTGCTCTAGGTTTCCAGCATTTGCAGAATCACTTGTGTTTACGCTTTGGTATCTTTACATCTTAGGAAAGGACATGCCAACATTTATTATCCATCCCTCATTGCCCTTGAGAAGGTAACAGTAGGCAGCTTTCTTGGGCCACTATGGTCCTTCCAGTGAAAATACTCCCACAGGGCTGTGCAGAAGGGAGCTTCATGAATTAGTCTTGGATACAAGGATAGAATGGCAATGTACAGGAAGTGGGAATCCCTGCATTCAGACAAAGGAAGCAACATGGTGGCGTTTTGATGGCAGAATGGCCTCCTATGCCTCATGGTCTTTATGGTCAACAGCTCCCAGATAACTCAACCAAGTTGTTCTGGCAGGCAGACTGTGTGGACACAATGGGAGAATGACCTATTTCTGTGCTGTTCCTGTTCTATTGGTGACTGCAGGATTTGCTGGTCTGATGAGATGTTAAAAGATGTGGTGTTATGTACCCCGTAACTGGGTGTCTTACCAGCAAAGATAGAAGTATCCGTTGGAGTCTGGTACTATTTTCAAAACAGTGTTTATTAGTAAAATATACAAATCAATATCAACAATGCAAATATACAGATAATATACGTTAGCAATACTAAACCTAAAAGTGTGGGTATAATAATAATCAATAATAAACCAGCTCTGTCGATTTCTAGGGGATAATGAATGGTCATATGTGAATATAAAGTTCAGTTCAGTTCATACGTGCTGAGTTAGTTGTTGGTTCTTGTGTTTTAATCGGTAGAGAGAGAGAGAGAGAGCGAGCAAACAGTAACAGCTACAGTCATTCAAACCTTCCTTTACGTTCTTGATCCGTCGATGTGCTGTGGCCATTCAGGTGTGACCCCTCTATCCTTTAGCTAGACCGTTCTTCTGTGGTGGACTCGTCACCCAGGCAAAGGCAGACACACACACAAGCCCCCACCGGTCCTGCTATAACACTGTGAGTTAAACTGACTGATCCTTTGCTCGGTCCCCGATGCCCCACACCTTTATGTGGGTTCCAACACTCAAGCAGTGCTCACTAGTGTGTCTCCTGGTGTGTCTGAGGGGTGTCTCCCCAGACCTCACTTTTATCCCCACTCACGGGGTCTCAGGTGTCAATCAGTTTTGAATGGCTTAGTCCATCAAACCAGCCCACTCCGGCTGTCCACTGAGGAATTTTAATGAACAGAATGGTACCAAGTAAACAGCCCTCTCCGGAGCCAGAAGTCTTTCAGGAGTCATAATATGGTGGGTCAACAAGTCTCTCTTTCCCGGTGTTATCTCTCCCTTATCTGAAGCAAATGTTCCAGTCCCATTATGTTTTCCCTTTGTCTCTCTTACTCTCTCATTAGCAGCGTGGTAACAGTAACAGTTTGTGATTCTCCCGGGGAGGGGGAGCTTGGGCAACTTTGTACCCTTCTGCCCATCAGAGCTGTTCATCCTTCGTAATAGTGGCCAGAGCGAACTTCCACTGAAAAGGCAAGCAATTGTAGAAACAGGCTGGACTCAGTTGTAAACTTCTATGAAAACCTTCCTATCCATGAATTTGTTGAACATTCATAGGTTGCAAAGGAAATAAAATCAGCTGCTCTCTAACTTTAGTGGATGGGCTGGGGCGATATATTTGACCACCTGTGGTAGCGTTATTCGCTGACACCATCTTTGTAAGATGTCATGAAGCTGGACATAGAATTCAGAGCTGGAGCTCAGGCTCTGATATCATGTGGCCACCGGGGTATATCTGCCCTGTCAATATCTGATTCATGAAAGTTTAAGATTCACCTAAATATTTACTATCTGGTACTGAGATAGTTAGATCAATAATGTGATCAGACAGAATTTTGCAAATTCTGTTGCTATATTTTACAAAATGAGGTTATAGAAAGTGATATTTGTAATCCCTCATCATGAACCTTTGCCTAGAAGGGGAGCAAATATATTACCTGTACTTAGCAGTTAAGGCAGAAGTTGATTTGATTTGCCGTCATTTTAGGTTGTCAGCTCTTTGGCTTATATTTTTTTAAAAAACTGCTGGGCCTTTCGTGCTGTTTTCCCATTCAATAACCTCATGTAACCAAGTAAATGTGATTAGTTAGGACTCCGAAAGGGAACGTTCAAAACAAAAGTTGAATCTCAATAAGTCTTACACACCATAAAACAACACATTCCACAGTGTTGTAATGGATTTTCCCAAACCTACAGCAAACAAGACAACATGAGACCAGTCATGATGCTTATTACTTTAGACACAGGCAATGTCTGATAAATCAATTTGGATTGAGATGATGCAATAGTATTTCAATATTGGCTGTTTTATTTTAAAAAAAGACATCAAGAGAATTACCCTACTTCTGCCTGCCAGTTTGAAAAACATTATATTTCTTTCAAAATGTAAAGCTATGAGTAGATTCAAATATTCACAAAAGAAGCTAAAAGATGCTACTGCTTGTTGTTAGGGACATTGAGTAGAAAAATTCCTCGGTTCTGGAGAGAATTGCTGAGATTGCAGAGTTGGGCTCCTTATTTAAGGAGGATGCCAGTG
This sequence comes from Hypanus sabinus, assembly GCF_030144855.1. Lineage (NCBI taxonomy): Eukaryota > Metazoa > Chordata > Chondrichthyes > Myliobatiformes > Dasyatidae > Hypanus > Hypanus sabinus. Next base: position 10,391,246 of record NC_082738.1, on the reverse strand, counting down.
CGTTGAAAGCAGCCAATGAAGGTTTACTGCGTTGATATCTGGATTTGGCTGATGGCCCTATGAAGAAAGGTTCAACAGACAGGACTTGCATCTGCTGCAGCTCAGAGAAGTGAGAGGGAAACTTTCGGATTCTTGTCAGAGTGAATGTGGAGAGGATGTTGTCAGGGAGATTTCAAACTGGAGGCCACTGTTTAAAAATAAGGTTCATCTGCTCTGTAGCTGTAACACTTTATTGTACATTCTGTTATTGTTTTACCTTATTCTACATCAATGATTTGATCTGCGTGAACAGAGTGCAAGACAAGCTTTTTGCTCTATCTCAGTATGTGACAATAATAAACAAACTTAAGACAGAGATGAAGCGAATCTTCCAGAATTATGATTAGCCACATTTAGTAACTGCCCACACATCAGATAGTTTCTCTAAAGCAGTACCAAACTTCTTCTGAAGAGGTAGATAAAACTGCCTTCTATTGCACATCACAGTAGGGCTGGAGAACCAGCTTGAGTAGTCTCTGTGGATCTCGGATCAGGGAAGCAATGCCTTTGATTGTTTTGAAGGAAAAGGTAGATGGATTCTTGAGAGGCAAAAGACTGAAAGGCTATTGCAGGTAGAAGGTTTTACAGTGTTCTGAACCAGAATCAGGTTTATTATCACTGACATTTGTCATGAAATTCGTTGTTTTATGGCAGTAGTACAGTGTAAGACATTAAAATTACTCTGAGTTAAAAATAAATTATGTAATGATGAAGAGTGAACTAGTGTTCAAAAGTTCATGTTCTTTTGTACTTTGCACTGGGCTTACCCTGGAACATTTTGCCTTAAAGCAAAGTACAAAAGAAATTTTGCTAACAGCAAATGTTTGCATTGCAAAAATCACCAGAGGTCTATTTCCATCTGCAGCCACTGGAGGGACAGGCAAAGCCCTCAGAAACTCCAAAAATTGCAACATGTGCTCTCTGGACATTTGCAAATAATAAGATTCTAAATTGGAGAAAGGCCAGTTTTAATGGATCTGGCAAGGGTGTACTTGGTAAATGGGAAGTTTTCAAAAGTGAAATGTTCAGAGTAAAAATCTTATATAAGTCTGCAGGAATAAAAAGCAAGTATAACCGGTTGAGGGAATCTTGGCTTTTTAACAATATTGAGGCCCTAGTTAAAAAAAAAGCAGGAGGCGCAAAGCAGGTATAGGTAGGTAGGAACAAATGAGGTGCTTATGAAGTACAAGAAATGCAAGAGAACAATAGAGAAAGAAATCAGCAGGGTTAAAAGAAGGCATGAGATTGTTCTAGAAGACAAGGTGAAGGAGAATTCTAAGGGATTCCACAGATTTGTTAGGAGCAAAAGGATTGCAAAGGACAAAATTGGTCCTCTGGATGGTCAGAATGGTAATCTATGTGTGGAGCCGAAAGAGATGGGGGAGATCTTAAATGGATTTTATGCATCTGTTGTTACTCAGGAGATGGATGCAGAGTCTATAGAAGTGAGGCAAAACAACATTGACTTCATGGACCCCATACAGATTACAGAGGAGGAGGTGTTTTCTGTCAAAGCAAATTAGGGTGGACAAGTCCCCAGGGGCTGACAAGGTGTTCCCTCATACCCTGTGGGAGGTAAGTGCAGAACTTGCTGGGACCCTCCAGAGATATTTAAATAATCCTTAGTGACAGGTGAGGTACCAGAGGATTGGAGGAATGTTGTTCCGCTGTTTAGGAGAGAGTCTAAGAATAAACCAGGGAACTATAGGCCAGTGAGCCTGATACCAGTAGCAGGAAAGTTAATGGAAGGTATTCGAAGGGACCAGATATGTAAGCATATAGATAGAAAGAGACTAATTAGGGATAGGTTGCAAGGCATTGTGCATGATAGGTCGTGTCTAACCAATCTTATACAGTTTATTGAGGAAGTTACCAGGATGGTTGATGAAGGCAAGGCAGTGGATGTTGTCTACATGGACTTCAGCAAAGCATTTGACAAGGTCACACATAGGAGGTTGGTCAAAAGGGTTCAGTTGCTTGGCATTCAAGATGAGGTAGTAAATTGGATTAAACATTGACTTTGTGGTAGAAGCCAGAGAGCAGAAATAGAGGGTTGCCTCTCTGACTGGAGGCCTGTGACAAGTGGTGTGCCGCAGGGATCAGTGCTGGGTCCTTTGTTGTTTGTCATCTATATCAATGATCTGGATAATAATGTGGTTAACTGTATCAGCAAATTTTCAGATGATGCCAAAATTGGATGCGTAGTGGACAGCAAGGAAAAAGATCAAAACTTGGAGCGGGATCTAGACCTGCTGGAAAAATGGGTTGAAAAATAGCAGATGAAATTTCATGCAGCCAGATGCAAGGTTTTGCACTTTGAGGACACGACCAGGGTAGGTCTCACACAGTGAATGGCAGGGCACTGAGGAGTGTGGTAGAACAAAGGGATCTGGGAATACAGGTCCATAATTCATTGTAAGTGGTGTCACAGTAGATAGGATCATAAAGAAAGCTTTTGACAGATTTGCCTTCATGGATCAAAGTATTGAGTCAACCATTGACTTTCTTTGTCATCACATCTTTGTAGAAGGTGCGACACACCTCCCATCAAAATTAGCCACTATTATGGAGTTCCCATCACCTCACACTACTAAAAAACTACAGGAGATTTTAGACTTGGTGAATTTCTATCATGGCTTCATTCCGCGAGCTGCTAAATTGTATTGTGCACCTAAAGGCAATCCCCATAATCACGTGCTCGACTGGTCAGCGGACATGACCAGGGCATTTGAAGATACCAAACAAGCTCTTTCTAACACAACCTTACTGGCAAACCCACTTTCTAATGCATCCATAGCCATTACAACTAAAGCTCAGACTATGCAGTGCATGAACAGCTGGTCGGAGGTGTGTAGCAGCCATTCACCTTCTTCAGCCGGCAGCTTTGTTCCCCCATCCCACAAAAGGAAGGAAAGTACATTTGATCGTGAGCTTCTCGGTCTCTATCTAGCTGTCCGCTATTTTCGTTTTCTTCTAGGGGGTCACCACTTCACAGCGCTCATAGACCTCAAACCTCTTGTGCACGCAAGGGCCAAAATAGCATTCCCTTGGTATGCAAGGTAGCAACGCCACCTGGTCTACATATTCGAGCTCACAATAGATATACAACATATCAAGGGGAAAAATAATGCTTTGGCTGATTGCCTCTCACAGCCAGCCATTGAGGCCATACACATAGGGGTTGACTTCGCCGGCACAACAGCCAACCAAGCTACTGATTCAGAGGTCCAGACTTACCAAACAGCAGTCATGGGCCTGAGGTTGGCTGACATTAAGTTCACAGAAGCTGGGGTTTCTCTCCTGTGTGATGTCTCAACCAATCGCCCTCACCCCACTGTACCCACAAACTGGAGATGGATTGTTTTTGACTCTCGCATCCGGGATGGAAGGCCTCACAGAATCTGGTCACACTAGAGTTTAGAAAGGATGTGCGTGATTGGACTGCTGCTTGTGTGGAGTGCCAGTGGGCAAAAATTAATTGTAATATTTAGACATCATTGACACCTTTTGAGGTCACTGAGCAACGGTTTGATCATGTCAATGTCGACCTGTTGGTCCTCTTCTACACCCTCGACACCCTGTGGTTTCAAGCACCTTCTAACCATGGTGGACCGTACCACTAGGTGGCCAGAGGTCATCCCTCTAGCATTGATGCCAGCCACAGACATTGCTTGAGTGTTCATCAGCACTTGGGTTGCTCGACTTGGTACCCCATCTGATATTTCCTCTGACCTGGGCTCCCCAACCTACGTAAGAACTCTTGGCTGTGATGGCCCAGAATCTCAGCGTTAGGATACACCACACCATGTCATATTACCCATAGTCCAATGGCCTATGTGAGCAGCTTCAATGCTCCTTAAAGGCTGCTCTGAGGGCTTACTTGAGTGATCAGCTCCCATGGGTGTTTCTGGGGCTTAGAACTGTTTCAAAAGAGGACCTGCAGTTGTCCGTGGCTGAGTTGAAATAAAGGAAGCCATTACAAGTACCAGGTGATTTCATTTCTGATGCCACAACCACCTGGTGGTCCTCCGAACAGCACTGCACCCTCCTCAGTAAATTCAATTCCTTTTCACCTATTCCTGGCATACAACACTCGTGGGTTCCTACATTCTGCTCATTTATTCTTGTCCGCCATGATGCACACCAACATCCCCTCAGGACCCCTTATGATGACCTGTTCTGCATCTTAGAATGGGGAGAAAGGTCTTTGATCGTAGATAAGAATGGTAAACATCAACATATTTCAGTAGCTCGCCTTAAACCAGCCCATCAGGATTTGGTGTATGCCACCGCCGTGCACCTGGCATCATCACAACATGACCATGAGCGTGTCAACGCATCTCTGGATGAGCCAGAGGCATCTGCTGTTCCTCCACCCATGGAACACAGGACTGATCTCCAGACAGGCTCACAATGCGGACTTTAGTGAATTCTTGGGGGTGCCTGTGATTGAGAGAAATTCATAACCACTGACATTGAGTTGAAGATTCACTTTAAGAGGTGATGCGATGACGTTATTATGTAAAAGGTTTTTTGTATGTTTTTGTTGTGTAGATTTTGGAGTTGAATAAAATGTGTTACAAATTTTATTAAACATAAAATGCCTCACTTTGTTTTATTTGCAGAAACCTACAGAAGGAATTAGGCCATTTGTCCCAAGTCTGCTCCGCCATTTCATTATGGCTGATCCATTTCTCTCTCAGCCCCAATCTCCTACATTCTCCCTGCAACCATTCATGCCCTGACCAATCAAGGATCTATCAACCTCTTCCTTAAATAAAACCCAATGACTTGGCCTCCACTGCTGCCTGTGGCAATGAATTCCACACATTCATCACTCTCTGACTAAAGAAATTCCTCCTCATCTCCATTCTAAAATGACGCCCCTCCATTCTGAGGCTGTGTCCTCTGGTCTTAGACTCTCCCACCATGGGAACATCTTTTCCACATCCACTCTACTGAGGCCTTACAACACTTGATAGATTTCAATCAGGTCACCCCTCATTCTTCTGAATTCCAGTGAGTACAGGGCTAAAGCCATCAAATGCGCCTCATACAATAACCCTTTCATTCCCACAATCATTCTTATGAACCTCCTTTGAACCCTCTCCAACGTCAACACATCCTTTCTTAGGTAAGGCACCCAAACCTGCTCACAATACTCCAAGTGAGGCCTCACCAGTGCTTTATAAAGTCTCAACATTACATCCTTGTTTTTATATTCTTGTCCCTCAAAATGAATTCTAACATTGCATTAGCTTTCTTTACCACCGACTCAGCCTGCAAAATATCCTTTAGGGAATCCTGAACAACACCTCAGAGTTTTGTATTTTCTCTCTATTTAGAAAATAGTCAGCCCTTTCATTTCTTCTACCGAAGTGCATGACCACACACTTCCCGACACTGCATTCCATCTGCCATTTCTTTGCCTATTCTCCTAATCTGTCTAAGTTCTTCTGTGGCCACTCTATTTCCTCAAAACTACCTGCCATTCCACCTATCTTTGTATTGTCTGAAAACTTTGCAACAAAGCCATTGTAGTGTTCTCGCTCGGCGTGTAAGATAACGCGGAACTAAACACCGAGATAAACCGTTGTCAATGAAGATAGGATCACAGTTAGATTAACCGTTTACTGTTCACTCTTCCACATTAAGATATGGTGAAAACTGTTGACAAAACAATACAAGATTTGTACAGCATTTGTTTCCTTCTTGATATTACAATTACATCGTAAATACTTGCAAAAGTAAAACTACAACAACTACATTACATTAAAGTGCAGCATACAGTCAGAATCTACCTACGCCATTGACTGCTTTAAATACACTTCAACGCAAACTATCTGCAACTCTTTAACTAACGAAAACATAAACATTATCAGCCGTCGTTACTTTTAACAGGATCGGCGTTAACATTTTAATTCAACGTATCAATTATCTCATAACTCACAGCGTTGCTTTCACAATGTTTCTGGTGCGTAGAGAGAAAACTTTGCTGCTGCTGCGCTAGCACATGTATCTTCCCCCCCACCCCACCTTCCCGTTTTTCCAAACCGGCATTTTCCCACAGGACGCGGCGAAACCGGATGTGACGTCATTGCATGTCGCGATATCTTACAGGCAACTTAAACAATCCTAACTTTAACTAGAATGCTAACAAATGAATTACTAAGCGAAAATATTATAAATTAAACAACTGCCATAAAGGCAGCACAGCCATCAATACCATTAATCAAGTTATTAACATATAATGTAAAAAGAGGCGGTCCCAACACAGACCGCAGTGCAACACCACTAGTCACCGGCAGCCAACCTGAAAAGGATCTCTTTATTCCCACTCTTTGCCTCCTGCCATTCAGCCAATGCTCTATCCATGCTGGTATCTTTCCTATAAAACCATGGGCTTTTAACTTGTTAAGCAGCCTCGTGTATGGCACCTTGTCAAACACTTTTCTCAAAATCCAAGTACACAACATCTACAAATTCTTATTTGTCTATCCTGCTTGTTATTTCTTCAAAGAATTCCAAAGATTCGTCAGGCAAGATTTTCCCTTGCAGAAGCCATGCTGACTATGGCCTATTTTACCATGTGCCTCCAAGTACCATGAAACCACATCCTTACCAATCAACTTCAACATCTCCCTAACCACTGAGGTTAGGCTAATTGGCCTATAGTTTCCTTTCTTCTGCCTCTCTCCTTTCTTGAAAACTGGAGTGACATTTCCAATTTTCCATTCCTCTGGAGTCATACTGGAATCAATTTATTCTTGAAAGATAATTACTAATGCCTCCACAATCTCTTTAGCCATTTCTTTTAGAATACTAGGGTGAATACCTCCTGGCCTAGGTGACTTAACTACCTTCAGACCTTTCAGTTTCCCAAGAAGTTTCTCTCTAGTAATGGTAACTTCACACACTTCCTGACCCCTGACACCTGGAACTTCCACCATCCTGCTAGTGTCTTCTACGGTGAAGACCGATGCAAAATACTTGCTCAGTTCATCCGCTGTTTCCTTGTCCCCCATCACTACTTCTCCAGCATCAGGTTCCAGTGGTCAAATCTCTACTCTTATACACTTTATATATCTGAAGAAGCTTTTGGTATCCTCTTTAATATTATTAACTAGCTTACTTTTGCATTCCATCTTTACCTTCTTCATGACTTCTTTAGTTGCTGCCTGTTGGTTTTTAAAAGATTCCCAATTCCTAAATTCCCATTAATATGTGCCCTCTTTTTGACTTTTATGATGGCTTTGACTTCTCTTGTCAGCAGCGTTTGTGTCATCTTGCCTTTTGACTACTTCTTCTTCTTTGGGATGTATATATCCAGTGCTTTCCAAGTTTCTCCTAGAAGTTCCAGCCATTTCTCCTCTGCCGTCATTCCTGCTAGTGTTCCTTTCCAATCAATTTTGGCCAGCTCCTCTCTCATGCCCCTTTAACTCCCTTTACTCCACTGTAATACTAGCACATCTGACTTTAGCTTCTCCTTCTCAAATTGTAGGGTGAATTCTGACATATTATGATCACTGGACCCTAAGGGTTCCTTTACCTTAAGCTCTCTAACAACATCCAATCTAAAATAGCTGATCCCCTAGTGGGTTCAACAACAAGCTGCTCTAAAAAGCCATTTCATAGGCATTCTATAAATCCACCCTCCTGGGATCCAGCACCAACCTGATTTTCCCAAGCTACCCAGATATTGAAATGCCTCAAGACTATTGTAATATTGCCCTCTTGACATGAAGTTTTGTAATTTGTAGACCACATCTTTACCACTATTTGGGGGTCTTTTTACCCTTGCAGTTCTTTAGCTCTATCCACAATGACTCAACACCTTCTGACCATTTGTCACCTTTTTCTAATGATTTGATTTCATTTTTTTGCCAAAAGAACCATCCCACTTCCTCTGCCTAACAGCCTGTCCTTTTGATACAATGCAAAATGAATGCTCTCTATTCTCTGGAGTTTCAAATTTCAAAGTAAATTTATTATCAAAGTACATACGGAATGCGTCACTGTATACTATTCTGAGATGCATTTCCTTGCAGGCATCCACATTAAATACAAGAAACACAATGGAATCAGTGAAAGACCACACCCAATATGAATGGACAAACACCTAAAAGACACCAATTTGTGGAAATAAATGCTGAAAAAACAAATAGTAATAATAAATATGCAATAAAACACAGAGAACCTGAAATGAAGGGATGGTGAGGGGTTAATCTGCAAAATGTCGATTTCTGCTTTCTCTTGGGGGATGGAGGAGAAGTCACCATCAGAAGATGTGGAATAGAGAAAAATCTACGAGGCATGAAGAATTGAGGAGGAATCATCAGATGAGAGTGGAGGAGGTACACGGAATGGGTGCTGTGTTGTGATAAGGGAGGTGGACTATAACAGGGACAGCATGTAGAGGGTCAGAATTTTGGAGGGGGAAGGTGATTCATGGAGTGAGGGTTCAGAGTGAGAAGGGTCAGTGTGAGGGGTCATGGAGTGAGGCTTCACGGTGTGAGGGAGTCAGTATGTGAATGGGAGAGGCAACAGAGTTATCATGGTTATCATGGAGTTATGGTTGGGAGATTCTGGTGTTTAGGGAAGGTTTGGACAGCTGGGTGCCAAGACATTTCAGTCAGTGAGTGCCGGCAGCTGGATGCGGAAGGAGGGCATTGACTTTGTATTGTATCAAAAGAACAGGCAGGTAGGCAGAGGGGGTGTGTTGGCTCTGCTGGTAAAAAATGAAATCCTTAGAAAGAGGTGTCATAGGATCAGAAGACGTAGAGTCACTATGGTAGTTTAAGAAGCTGCAGGGCTACGAAGACCCGAGTGAGAGTTACATACAGGCCTCAGAACAGTAGCCAGGATGTGGGCTACAAACTACAACCTGAGATGGAAAAGGCATGTCAAAAGGGACAATGTTATGATATCATGGAAGATTTCAATGTGCAGGTTAATTGGGAAAATCAGGCTGGTGCTGGATCCCAAGAGTTTGAATTTGCAGCAGCCCCCCCCCCCCCCCGCCACTATGGGAAAAGGAATCCTGGATTAGGTGTGTAATGAACCAGGTTTGATTAGGGAGTTTAAGGTGAAGGAACCCTTAGCAAGCAGTTATCATAATATGATTGAATTCACTCTGCAGTTTGAGAGGGAGAAGATAAAATCAGATATATCGGTATTGCAGTGGAGTAAAAGGGAATTACAGAGGCATGAGAGAGGAGCTGGCCAAAGTTGATTGGAAAGGGACACTCGCAGGGATGACGACCGAGGAGCAGTGGCTTGAGCCGCTGACTTGCTTTCTTTATAACTGCATCGATATGTTGGGACCGGGTTAGATCCTCAGAGATCTTGACACCCAGGAATTTGAAACTGCTCACTCTCTCCACTTCTGATCTCTCTATGATTGGTATGTGTTCCTTTGTCTTACCCTTCCTGAAGTCCACAATCAGCTCTTTCATCTTACTGACATTGAGTGCCAGGTTGTTGCTGTGACACCTCTCCACTAGTTGGTATATCTCACTCCTGTACGCCCTCTCGTCACCACCTGAGATTCTACCAACAATGGTTGTATTGTCAGCTAATTTATAGATGGTATTTGTGCTATGCCTAGCCACACAGTCATGTGTATATAGAGAGTAGAGCAGTGGGCTAAGCACACAACCCTGAAATGCACCAGTGTTGATCATCAGCAATCCGCACAGATTGTGGTCTTCCAGTTAGGAAGTCGAGGATCCAATTGCAGAGGGAAGTACAGAGACCCAGGTTTGGCAACTTCTCAATCAGGATTGTGGGAATGATGGTATTGAATGCTGAGCTATAGTCAATGAACAGCATCCTGACGTAGGTGTTTGTGTTGTCCAGGTGGTCTAAAGCTGTGTGAAGAGCCATTGAGATTACATCTGCCGTTGACCTATTGTGGCGATAGGCAAATTGCAATGGGTCCAGGTCCTTGCTGAGACAGGAGTTCAGTCTAGTCATGACCAACCTCTCAAAGCATTTCATCACTGTCGATGTGAGTGCTACTGGGCAATAGTCATTAAGGCAGCACACATTATTCTTCTTAGGCACTGGTATAATTGGTTCCTTTTTGAAGCAAGTGGGAACTTCTGCCCATAGCAGTGAGAGGTTGAAAATGTCCTTGAATACTCCCGCCAGTTGGTTGGCACAAGTTTTCAGGACCTTACCTGGTACTCCATCAGGACCTTCTGCCTTGTGAGGGTTCACTCTCTTTAAAGACAGGCTAACATCAGCCTCTGAGACGGAGATCACAGGGTCATCAGGTACAGCAGGGATCTTCACAGCTGTAGTTATATTTTCCCTTTCAAAGCGTGCATAGAAGGCATTGGGTTCATCTGGTAGTGAAGCATCACTGCCATTCATGCTATTGGGTTATACTTTATTAGGAGTTTGAAGAGATTTGGTATATCAACAATACACTCAAAAACTTCTATAGATGTACCATGGAGAGCATTCTGACAGGCTGCATCACTGTCTGGTATGGGGAGTCTATTGCACAGGACTGAAAGAAGCTGCAGAGGGTTGTAACTTTAGTCAGCTCCAATTCCAGTACCAGTCTACAAAATACCCAGGACATCTTCAAGGAGCGGTGTCTCAGAAAGGCAGCGTCCTTTATTGAGGACCTCCAGCACCCAGGGCATGCCCTTTTCTCACTGTTACCATCAGGTAGGAGGTACAGAAGCCTGAAGACACACACTCAGCAATTCAGTAACAGCTTCTTCCCCTCTGCCATCTGATTCCTAAATGGATGAACCTGTGAACACTACCTCACTTTTTAATATGTATTATTTCTATTTTTGCACTATTTTAATTTATTCAATAACCATATTCTGTAATTTATTAATTAATTAATTTATTTATAACCTTTTTGTTCTAGATTATGTATTGCATTGAACTGCTGCTGCTAAGTTAACAAATTCCATGTCACATGCCGGTGATAATAAACCTGATTCTGATTCTGCAGGCAATTTGAAAGGTGCAGGATAGATACGTCCCAAAGATGAAGAAGTATTCTAAAGGGAAGATAAGGCAACTATGGCTGACAGGAAGTCAAACACAGCATAAAGGGACAAGAGAGGGCATACAATATAACAGAAATTAGTGGGGAACTGAAGGATTGGGAAGCTTTTAAAAACCAACAGAAGGCAACTAAAAAAGCCATAAGGAGAGAGAAGATAAAATATGAACTTTTTTCAGATAGACAGTACAAAGAGTAAAAGGGAAGTGTGAGTGTTTATCGGACTGCTGGACGATGAAGCCACACACACAACATGCTGGGGGTCTCAGAAGGCCAGGCAGCATCTAGTAGTCAACATTTTGGGCTGAGACCCTTCAGCAGGACTGGAGAAACAATGATGAGGAGTAAATTTAAAAGGTGGGGGGAGTGGAGGGAGAAACATAGGGTGATAGGTGAAGCCGGGAGGGGGATCCTACTCTGTGATCTCTGCAATCCTCCGATTTTTCGACCACGTGCATTTTTTTTACTTCATCTCTCCTCCTCCTGGTGGCTATTAGCAGAGTTGGCTGACAAGCCAAGTTTGTATGTGGGCCTGGTGAGGAGGCTGCATTGTGGGGGCTTTTGTCCAATGATTCTCTGACTGCTGTTAAAAATTGATAAAGCGGTTTGTTTGTTTAAACCTGTGTTTAAACTAGTTTTGGGGAAAGTGACTAAGGTACTTTATTACGGACGCCATGGGGATTAAGGTTTATAAGGCACTGGTGAGGCCTCACTTGGAGTATTGTCAGCAGGTTTGGGCCACTTAAAGGATGTGCTGAAACTTGAGAGGGTTTAAAGGAGATTCACAAAAATGTTTCCAGGATTGAATAACTTGACATATGAATAGCATTTGTTGGCTCTGGACCTGTACTCGCTGGAATTCGGAAGAATGAGGGGTGGCCTAACTCAAACCTATTGAGTGATGAAAGGCCTTTATTTCATCTCTCCCCTTCCTGGTGGCTGTTAGTGTTGTGGTTTCTCGTGCCCCACAAACGACCAGGAGACGCAGAAGATTCTTCAGGAAGTGTTAAACTTTAATTTGCAAATCAAAGCTGAGACAGTCATTGAGCTAGTCGCTGATTGCCCACCATCCCTGGACATAGCATGTTGTATAGCAATCTTCTGGTTTAGTTGTATTAGCATATGCAATCGGTCTATAGTTGCCTATCACACGTACATCTGCCACTATTGTTTCTACCCATTGACTTAATCATGTTCTAATCTACATCTCTTAGCTACCCCTCATTAACACACCATTGTCTTCTACATTCTTAATATTTCATTCTCCTACTAAATTGGGTACATGCATAGCAAATAGCAAACTCAGATTACATAATTTACATCTCTTAGCTTCCTCTTATTAACACACCATTGTCTTCTACATTCTTAGGATTTCATTCTATAGCAAATAGCACGTTGCAACTTTTATACTCCAATATTAGCAGGGCAAGCTAGCAATGGCAAATTTGCATACAGGCCTGGTGAGGGGGCTGCACTGTGGGGGCTATCGTGTGGTGATTCGCTGCATGCTGTATAATTGCTGTTAAGAATTGATTAAGCAGTTTGTTTGTTTCAGCCCGTGTTTAAACTAGTTTCGGGGAAAGAGTTTAAGGTACTTTATTACGGACGCCACAGGGATTAAGGTTGGATGTGATTCAAAGAGATTATCCACAAAGAATGCTTGTATTTTGAGTGCAGTGGATGTCCGATTTCCTGATGAGCAGGTTATTCAGAGTTCTAATAAAAGTTTTGGGGAAATTTACACTGATTGATCGGTGTTTTGACCAGTCAGCTCGTAAGGATGTCACATTAGTCCAGACTAGCGGTGACATGACTGAAGTCGTGCTACCTGATAGGTTGGGAGATCCTGGAGAGGCGGGACCATGGACAATCCATATTTTTAGAGAAGGGGACATGTAGCTGAGGGCGAAGACTTTAAAGACAAGTCGTTCTCGTTTCTGCAAAGTGAGGGAAAAGAGCTGTCTGATGTGAAAGGTCTCATGGGTCCGTCAGCAGTTGATTTAAATTCTGAGCCGGTTTTGACTTACATCGCTGGCTGATAAATGCAGAAGTGTACCTGCAGAGAGCCAAAGTTATCATAGACTGGGAGTGCTCTCCAGAGTCGAGCCCACACCCAATGGGGAAGAGGAATATGAGGCTTGGGCTGAGGAGACATCTCAGTTACTGGATGAATGGCAGACAGACAGACATACTTTATTGATCCCGAGGGAAACTGGGTTTCGTTACAGCTGCACCAACGAAGAATAGCAAAGAAATATAGCAATAGAAAACCATAAATAATTAAATAATAATAAGTTAACTATTCCAAGTGGAAATAAGTCCAGGACCAGCCTATTGGCTCAGGGTGTCTGACACTCCGAGGGAGGAGTTGTCAAGTTTGATGGCCACAGGTAAGAATGACTGAGGAGACATCTCAGTTACTGGATGAATGACAGTGCTCAGACAATATGATTAAAAACAGAGACTGGTGGAGAGCTTAAAGGGTCTGACGGCTGATGTAATAAGGTTCCTAAAGGCAGAAAATCCATTAGTCACGTTAGTTAATTACTTGCAAACTCTGGAAGATGCCTTTAGCACTGCTGAAACCGCAGCCAATTTTAGGATAAAGATTAGGCACACATTCCAGGAGGAAGGAAATAAACTGCCTCTTTGTTTGTGTCACAAAGGGGGCATTCAACCGTCTGAGAGAAACTGCTTGAGGGTGGAACAAGTTGTGAAGGGCGTGCTGATTGTTCTACATATTTGAATGACCCACAAGGTGCACCCTCCTCCTCCATCTTTTACTGAGTTACTCAGAGAAGTGAGAGGGGAGGAAAACACGATTGAGAAGTGGAACATTTCCAAAAGTCAGGTCCCGTCTCCAGCGGCAGCTGCTGCTGCTAAAGAGACCTGTGATGCCACAGGGATAGAGCTTTCGAGGAATGAGGTGGAAAATCTTCTTGCTGAGCTCGTTCAATGGATGTCTGCTAACGTTTCAGCTGAATGTGAAACCTCACCCACTGATGCACCATCAATAACTCTCCGAGTCAGTGGGGGGGGGGGGGGGCGTGTCCAGACAGGTATATGTAGTTCACCACACCCACCTGTAGGACTTACGACAAAGAGGAGTGCTGCTGAGAAGGGTCTCTTGACTGGAGAGCTGATGAGTATTTTCTGTTACAACTGTGGAGAAGGTGGACATTTCAAGCGAGACTGTGTGGGACAGGAAAATCTTTGGACAGTACTTCAGCGGGTGATTAGACAGAGAAAAAAAGGGACAAAACCACAGAGGGGCCCAGTAAAGGCACGGGCTGGCGTTTTGGAGATGATACGTTTCAATCAGAGTATCAAGAGAAATACAAAGAGCATTTGATGACTCTGAGCCTGCATTCACTGGAATTCAGAAGTCTAAGACCAGAGGACACAGTGTCAAATAGAGGGGTGTCCTTTTAGAAAGGAAATGAGGAGGAATTTCTTTAACCAGAGTGGTGAATCTGTGGAATTCTTTGCTACGGGCAACTGGGGAGGCCAGGTTTTTATGTACATCTAAGGCAGAGGTTGATAGATTTTTGATTCATCAGGACATGAAGGGATACGTGGAGAAGGCAGGAGACTGGGGCTGAGAGGAAAATTGGATTAGCCATGATGAAATAGTGGAGCAGACTCAAAATGGCCTAATTCTGCTCCTTATCATCTTATCATAGTGTACATAGACACTGACATGTGCATGCATGCACTTATTTGCAAACTATTGATTGTTAAATTTTATACCTGTAAATAGCTTACTGATAGTTTATTTTTATGGTAATGATTGATAGTTTATTACTAAGTTTATGTGCTGTGTAGCTTTATCATGTTGAGCAAAGTGTTTTTCATGAAATTAGTGCAACTTTGTTATGCTGTGTGTACTACGTGACATGACTTTTGAATTATTCTCTGGTCTCAGTTAAAAGTCGACTACCTTTGATTGGCACCTTTGCTCGCAGACACCAAGTTCTCCCATTATGAGGCATTTGTCAGTGTTCAGCTGAAAGCCAGCCTTTCTGCTTCTTTGTCATCGCAGGTAGATGACACCCTCAGTTATGGGAAGACGGCAGGAGAATGGGGTTGAGAGGGATAATAAATCAGCCATGATGGAATGGAGGAACAGACTCAATGTGTCGATTGGCCTAATTCTGTTCCTTTATCTTATGGTCTTGGATGTTGTCACCTTCTGCACACACCTGGCAGTTACCATTATGTTCACTGCACTTCTAAATCCTGTTTAGGTCCTTACTGTAATCTGTCAAAATACATCTTGACCTACTCCAGGACCACTTATCCACTTTGGATAAGGGCATCTTATTCAAATTGTGTATGAAATATTCTCAGTAATGAACATTCCTGATCACTCTTTCTATCAAGTTTTCTGACAATTTTGGTAGAGCCCGGTGCTGGTGTGATGTCTTACTGAGTTGGAATTGAGAATTAAGAACCGGTCTGGCTCATGAGCGTGATTCCAATGACTGGCATCCACCATGAGCCTCTGTCAATGCTGTGGAGTTTAGTGACTTTGGCTATTATCTCTTTTGATCATCTCAGAGTTCTCTCTTAATGTCATCTACCTTATATAGTGAATGGATCAGTAGTTTTACTTGGACAATTGCTGGTGATGTGATATGCAACGTGCTTGAGATGTCCAATGTTCAGCACGTTCTGGTTGCTTTTGGAATGGGTTGATTATGCTTCACAGTCTGCACATTGCTTTAGATTTTCCTGTGCTTATTTAGTTGTTCACAACATTGCCGATTGAAGATGGCAGGTCTTTCCATCTGCATGACATAGACCACACACTCATTTCATTCTTTTTGTATCTGCCACTAGTTGTGGGATTTTAACTCATCCACACACCATTAGTGGAAATATTTAGTTTCAATATACACTCAGTGGCTACTGTATTAAGTACTTCCTGTCCTCGTAAAGTGGCCAGTGAGTATACATTTATGGTCTTCTGCTGCTCGAGCCCATCCACTTCAAGGTTCGACATGATGTACGCTCAGAGATGCTCTTCTGCACATCACTGTTGTAACACTTGGCTATTTGAGTTACTGTTGCCTTCCTGTCAACTTGAACCAGTCTGGCTATTTTTCTCTGACCTCTCTCATTAACAAGTTGTTTTCACCCACAGAACTGTCACTCACTGAATGTTTCATTTTGTTTCTCACACCATTCTCTGTAAACTTTAGAGACTGTTATGTATGAAATTCCCAGGAGATCAGCAGTTCACGAGATACTCACACTGCCCCATCTGGACCAACAATCATTCCATGGTCAAAGTCAGTTACAACCCATTTCTTCCCCATTTTGATGTTTGGTCTGAATAACAACTGAACCTCTTGACCATGTCTACAATGCTTTCATGCATTGAGTTGCTGCCACAGGATAGGCTGATTAGATATTTGCATTAAAAGCAGGTGTACTGGTATACCGGATAAAGTGGTCGATGTGTGAATTTTTCTTTAGGATGCCTATCTATATTCATTTGTCAGGAGAGTTCCTCTGGAAAAAAAAAACAGAAGAGACAGAGAGAAGTGTTAATGGAGATGGGGCTAAATAGAGAAAACAGGAAGGGTTCTGGAACCCGCTGCCTTGAAAAGGGTGGGAGAGGCAGATAACCCTCATCAACTACGGGACCACTACTAGTTTTGGAATTAGACTTGGTGTTCATGTTTGCCCAGCACAGGCCATGATAGACTCATAGCCATTAGTCATTTTGACCTTCACCCAGAGCTCTGCAACCATGATCTTACCTCATGCCATCCACATACTGTTCACCCTTCACTGTGGATCTAAATCAGTTGCCTAAACCATGTGTCTCTCCATGTTCCCTCCTTTTCCTTAATCACCTCCTTGAACCCATTGCTTTGATCAAGCTGTTGCTCTCCACTCTTTATCTCAGTGTTGACCTCTGGATGTGCCTCTTTGAAGCACTTTGTAAGTCTCTTCATTGAAGCCATGTGTAAATGAGTTTATTTTAACTATTTACCTAGTTAAATATCTCTCAGTAAAAGTCCATCAAGCAAAAGTTATATTAGGGCTACTGTTATTAAGTCTGACTTATCAGTTGCATTGAACACGAAGTTTATTTGGATAAAGTGCAGCAAATAACACCACTGAATACATTTATTACCTCTCTGTGTGATTTAGAGGCACCACAAACGAGTGTTGTAAAATATGTGACTGCGCTTATTAACTGGTTTTCTCTTGTACCATGCCAATAAAAGTCAAACCTTTGCCCACAGATTAAAATTCCTTGCAAAGCATTTTTGGCTGAAATTCTTGCAAGCATTTCAGAAAGTGTGCTTACAACTCAGGATTTGAGGCCAATTATTTAGATTAAAAAGGGGCAGAAGATCTGTGAACAGTTCCATTTCCACAACCTCTCTGGCTGTGTTAGGCTTGATGTTTCTCAGTGAGAGAGGTCAGATTAAGGTTAAAAGGGTAAGCTTACAGGGTCCACTTTCTCATTCTATTGGAAATGTTAGAATCTGTGTCTCACAAGGGAACAACATACAGTGTAACCTCAGGGAATGACTGTGTTACCAGTAGTTCTTCCAGTGGCTTTTGCCACTCATGATCTGGGGCATGAACTTACAGTTGGAGCATTAATTTGGGCAATTTGGCCACATGAGGAGGACCGATTACTGAGGTGGAATGCCATATAACAAAGGGAGATGGCGAGCTGCGAATGGAGTAGGACACATCGAGAAGTCCATTCTCACACACATTGTGGTCGAGATTTATTCATCCACTGGAGTCTCCAGACACTGACATTCGAAGGTTGACATTCAAAGGAAGGGGATATGAGCAAAGTACATAAATGGAGTTAAGAAGGATCAGCTGTGAATAGGCACCAGGGCATCTGTGGCTGGTGGACATGAGGCGGCACCTATGTGATGAAAGGTGTTCTGACTTCTGCCTTCTTGCAGTTGGAAGTGTTAAAGTTGGGGAGTCCCTGAGGTTGAGACCAGGAGCAGAGACACTCCCAGGAGTGGAGCCAGGATTAAAGCCACTCCAGGGTCTAGTCCTGGATCCTGGAGCTGCAAGGACTATTGTTGGGAATGAAGGGTCCCGGAAATGGACCTAAGGCTGGGAGTGGGGTTGTGGACAATCTTTATGTTACATCTCCATCTAAATGTGCAAAGTGCAATCATAGTAATTTATAATAATCTATAATAAATAGAACAGTCAATGTAATATAGAGCACACTCAAATCAGCATGAGTTCATCGGTCTGATGGCCTGGTGGAAGAAGCTGTCCCGGAGCCTGTTGGTCCTGGCTTTTATGCTGTGGTACTGCTTCCAGGATGGTAGCAGCTGGAATAGTTTGTGATTGGGGTGACTCCGGTCCCCAATGATCCTTTGGGCCCTTTTTACACACATATCCTTGTAAATGTCCTGAATCATGGCGCTCACAACTACAGATGTGCTGGGCTGTCCACACCACTCTCTGCAGAGTCCTGTGATTGAGGGAGGTAAAGTTTCCATACCAGCCAGTGATGCAGCCAGTCAGGATGCTCTCAATTGTGCCCCTGCAGGAAGGTCTTAGGATCTGGGGCCCATACCAAACTTCCTCAATCGTCTGAGGTGAAAGAGGCGCTGTCATTCCTTTTTCACCACACAGCTGCTGTGTACAGACCACGCGAGGTCCTCGGTGATGTGGATGCCGAGGAACTTAAAGCTGTTCACCCTCTCAGCCCCAGATCCATTGATGTCAGTAGGGGTGAGTCTGTCTCCATTCCTCCTGTAATCTACAACCAGCTCCTTTGTTTTTGCAACATTGAGGGACAGGTTGTTTTCTTGCCACCACTGAGTCGAGAGATGACTTGAAAGTGGGGTGGGGATGAAGCAAAGAGCTGGGAAGTTGATTGGTGAAAGAGACAGAAGCCCATGGAAGAAAGGAAAAAAGGGGTGGGTGGGGAAGAGCACCAGTGGCCTTGTCCTGACAGTGGAGGAGTGGCCACCCATTTTAATTCCACTTTCCGTTCCTCTGTCCATCCATGGCATTTAATAGGTAGTGGAAGCTTGTCTCCATTACTACCTCTGGCTATAACAACCTTGAGGAACTACTCTTTTTATTAATGATCGGGATATTTGTGTACCCAGAGAGTAATTTTGGATGTCTGGGTGCTCTGCTGGTAGATGCTTTTAGACCATCTGTGTGAATCACTTTGTCCCAGTAAAGATGTTTGAAGATTCAG
This sequence comes from Hypanus sabinus, assembly GCF_030144855.1. NCBI lineage: Eukaryota > Metazoa > Chordata > Chondrichthyes > Myliobatiformes > Dasyatidae > Hypanus > Hypanus sabinus. The sequence goes on along the minus strand of NC_082738.1, from coordinate 10,371,957 downwards.
AGATCTTGTGCGAGGTACAGCATGCTTCTATTGTAAACAATTAGAAGACTGTTTTGCTGATTATCTATGCTCTGTCCGCCAGAAAAAATGGGATCTCCCTTTAGCCAGCCATTTCAATTCCACTTCCAATTACCATTCTGACATGTCAGTCCATGGCCTCCTCTACTGCCACGATGAGGCCCCCCTCAGGGTGGAGGAGCAACACCTAGTGCTCCATTTGGGTTGCCTCCAACCTGATAGCATGAACATTGATTTTTGAAACTTCCATTAATTGCCCTCCTTCACCATTCCCCTATTGTTGTTTCCCTCTCTCACGTTATCTTCTTACTTGCCATCACCTCCCTCTGGTGCTCCTCCTCCTTCCCTTCATTTCGCTCCTATCAGATTCCCCCTTCTCCAACCCTTTCTCTCTTTCACCAATCGATTTTCCATCTCCTTACTTCACCCCTCCCTCTATCCTGGTTTCACCTATTGCCTGCAACCTTGTACTTCTTCCTCCCCTTCCCCAGCCTTTTTACTCTGACTTCTCCCCTTCCTTTCCAGTCCTGTTGAAGGGTCTCAACCTGAAATGTTAACTGTTTACTCTTTTCCACAAATGCTGCCAGGCTTGCTGAGTTCCTTCAGCATTTTTTTTGTGTGTTGCTTTATAAACCATTTGGCAGAATCAAAATATCGAAGTTCATTGACTTTACAGTACTTTGTCTTACATAGAGTGAAAGACAAAAGAAGCCAGAAGAAGAAAGCCAGAAGAAGCGGTCAAGGTTAGTACAAACGCAACATTTAAGAGGCATTTGAATAGGTACATGGAGGGGAGGGGCTTGAAGGGTTATTGGCTGGGCCCAGGCAACTGGAGCTAGAAGGGAGGATGTCACGGTCAGCATAGACTAGTTGGGCCAAAGAAAAAAGGGCTGTGCTGCATTCCCTAGGTAAACAATGTCATTGCGACCTTAAGACACAGGAATAGAATTAAGCTATTTGGCCTATCGATTAAGCCCTGCCATTCAATCATACTGATCCTTTTCTCACCTCAACCACAGTCCCTGGCTTTCTCCCATAACCTTTGATGCAGTGTCCAATCAAGAACCTATTAAGTTCTGCCTTAAATACACCCAACAACCTGGCCTCCACAGCTACCTCATATGATCTCATACTATTTCATTCTTGGAATCCTTGTGAACCTCTTCTGAACCCTCTCCAATGCCAGCACATCTTTTCTAAGATGGGGGCCCCAAAACTGTTCACAATACTCAAGGTGAGGCCTCACCAGTGCCTTATAAAGCCTCAGCATCACATCCCTGCTCTTGTATTCTAGACCTCTTGAAATGAATGTGAACATTGCATTTGCCTTCCTCACCACCAACTCAACCTACAAATTAATCTTTAGGGTGTTCTACACAAGAACTCCCAAGTCCCTTTGCAACTCAGATTTTTGGATTTTCTTCCCGTTTAGAAAATAGTGTGCACATTTATTTCTACTACCAAATGCATGACCATGCATTTTCCAACATTGTATTTCATTTGCCACTTTCTTGCCCATTCTCCAAATCTGTCTTTCAGTAGCCTAACTGTTTCCTCAACACTAGCTGCCCCTCCACCAATTTTCATATCATCTGCAAACTTGGCAACAAAGCCATCTATTCCATCATCTAAATCATTTATACACAGCATGAAAAGAAGTGGTCCCAACACCAACCCCTGTGGAACACCACTAATCACTGGCAGCCAACCAGAAAAGGATCCTTTTATTCCCACTCGCTCCCTCCTACCAATCTACCAATCAGTAAGCATGGGCTCGTAACTTGGTAAGCAATCTCATGTGTGGCACTTTCTCAAAGACCTTCTGAAAGTCCAAATATACAACATATCCACTGCATCCCCTTTATCTATCCTACTTGTAATCTCCTCAAAGAATTCCAACAGGTTCACCAGGCAGGATTTTCCCTAAGGAAACCATGCTGACTTTGTCCTATCTTGTCCTGTGTCACCAAGTACTCCATCACCTCATCCTTAACAATTGACTCCAACATCTTCCCAACCACTGAGATCAGGCTAACCAGTGAGTAATTTCTTAAAGAATGGATGCAAAATACTCATTTAGTTCATCTGCCATGTACTTGGCCCCCATTATTATTTCTCTGGCATAATTTTCTAACGGTCCTCTATCCACTCTCATCTCTCTTTTATGTTTTACATACTTGAAAAAGCTTTTACTATCCACTTTGATATTCTTTGCTAGTTTGCTTTCATATTTCATCTTTTCTCACCTAATAATACTTTCAGTTGCTCTCTGTAGGCGTTTAAAAGTTTTCCAATCCTGTCTTCACACTAATTTTGCTTGTTGTATGCCCTCTCTTTTGCTTTTACATTAGCTTTGACTTCCCCTATCGGTCACGGTTGTACTATTTTGTCATTTTAGTATTTCTTCATTTTTGGAATACACATGTCCTGCACCTTCCTTATTTTTCCCCAGAAAGACACGCCATTGCTGCTTTGCTATCATCCCTGCCAGCATCTCCTTCCAATTTACTTTGGCCAACTCCTCTCTCAATCCACAGTAATTTCCTTTACTCCACTGAAATACTGTTATGTCAGACTTCACTTTCTCCCTATCAAATTTCAAGTTGAACTCAATCATATTGTGATCACTGCCTCCTAAGGGTTCTTTTACCTTAAGCTCCCTAATCACCTCTGGTTCACTGCACAACACCCAATCCAGAATAGCTGATCCCCTAGTGGGCTCAATGACAAACTGCTCTAAAAAGCCTTCTCATCAACATTCAAAAAACTCACCCTCTTAAGATCCATTTCCAACCTGACTGTCGCACTGAACCTGCATGTTGAAATCTCCCTTGACTATCATAACATTGCTGTTTTGACGCACCTTTTCTATTTCCCATTGTAATCTGTGGTCCATATCCCACTGCTGTTGGGAGGCCTGTATGTAACTGTCATCAACGCCCTCTTACCCTTGCAGTTTCTTAACTCAACCCACAAGGATTCAACATCTTCCAGTTCTATGTCACATCTTTCTACTGATTTGATGCCATTCTTTACCAGCAGAGCCACACCACCTCCTTTGCCTACCTTTCCTCCCTCCAATACAATGTGTAACCTTGGACATTCATATGTATATTAAATAGCTAGATCAAAAATAGTGCTGAACAGAAATAACATTAAAAAAGTGAGGTAGTATTCAAGGGTTCAATGTCCATTTAGGAATCGATGGCAGAGGGGAAGAAGCTGTCCCTGAATCGTTGAGTGTGTGGCTTCAGGCTCCTGTACCTCCTTCCTGATGGTAACAGGGTGAAGAAAGCAATCAAGTCACAACACTGAAATTCCTCCAATGCAAACACAAATTTCCTTAAATATAGAGATTAAGAGTGTACAGTACTCCAGGAAATGTTTCATCAAAACTTTCCTACATTTATACTCCTTGAAACAATGTCAGAGTAAGCAAAAATGATAAGACAAAGGCTCCTTATCTGAAAATATGCAATGTTCTTAACAAGGCAGATAAGTTGGCACTAATGAAAATCAATTATAGTTATGTATCAAGTGTCCAGTATCGATCAAGTGAGCAGTGTGGTGGAGCATGAGCAGGGGATGGGTTTCTCAACATGGATAGGATCTGTTGGTTTACCTATGCCACCAATAGATTTGGAGGATCTCACAGGTACTTTGAATATCAATGGGCCAATCAGCTCATTCAAGCTTGCTCCACCACTCAATAAGCTGAAGCAACCTTAGCTTTGGCATTGTTCCACTTTCTCTCCAGATCCCTTGACACATCTGTAATTCTTCTTCCAGAAATTTGCAGTCGACTGAGAACATAAATTCCTCCTCATCGCGTTCTGAAATAGTGATCATTTACTCTGAAATTTCCACGCCCCCCCCCCACCCCTGTTCCAGGCTCTCCCACCAGAGGAATCATCCAGTGACTGCTAATAAGATCGTTTCCCTTTCTTCTGAACTCTACTGAATATCAGCCCAATCTGCTCAAGCTCTTTTCATACATTAACCCCTTCATCCTATGATTGCATGCTGACCAAGGCTGGGGACTGTATACTTGGGGGTATTAGATGTTTCAGAAAGATGCACAGAAAGAATGAGAGGGTAGGGTGGTACCATTCATGAAGAATGAGATCACTGGAATATGAAGAGTAACTGTGCAGGAGCAGTATACACACTCCCTGGATGTACTCTAGGGCGCAGTATATATCATGAAACAATGGTGGATTTTAGTGAAGGTTTTACAATGATCTTGATAGATCGAATTATCATATATGTCGGTGAAGAAGCTACACTTTTTAAATACAAGAGATTGTGCAGATGCTGGAAATCTCGAGTATTGCACACAAAATGTTGGGGGAGCTCGGCAAGTCAGGCAGTATCTATGGACCCTGATGATGGGTCTTGATTATTTATTCCTCTCTATAGATGTAGCCTGACTTGCTGAGTCCCTCCAACATTTTCTGTGTGTTGCTTACATTTTTTAAGTAAGTTTTGGAACTTTCTTTTATCCTCCTGGAAACCCCTTGTTGTATGAGAGCTTGGAGGAGTGCACCAGTGTCAGGGGCCCAGTGTCAGTCCAGTGAACGTTGTGGTCCACCCGTTAGAACTGGTTGAACCTGAGAAGAGCCTTACTGTTGGAGATTGTGACATGAAGAGGATATGTTGGTTGACCTATGCTGCCGATGGATTTTGAGGATCTTGCAGAGATACCACCAACTCTCCCCAACTCTTTGACATATCTGTAAAACTTTCCGCTTCAATACATTCAATAATCATAATATGTTGGTGGTCTCCTCCAATGCTTCAAAGTACCTCCTGAACTACTGGGGGTGACCAGATTTGAGGAGGACCATCACACATCACCCTTTGAATAACAGTCTCTGTTCTATGCAATACACACACACACACAAAATGCTGGAGGAACTCAGCAGGTCAGGCAGCATCTATGGAAAAGAGTAAACATTTGATGTTTACGGCTGAGAAGGAAGGGGGGAGATGCCAGAATAAAAAGGCAGGGGAAGGGGAAAGAGGCTAACTGGAAGGTGATAGGTGAAGCCAGGTTGGTGGGAAAGGTAAAAGGGCTGGAAAAGAAGGAATCTGATAGGAGAGGAGAGTGGACCATAGGAGAAAGGGAAGGAGGAAAGGGCCCAGGGGGAAGTAATAGGTAGGTGAGGAGAAGTGAAAGGTCAGAGTGGAGAGTAGAGGATGTGGGGAATTTGTTCACCAGAAGGAGAAGTTGATATTCATGCCGTCAGGTTGGAGGATACCCAGACGGAATATAAGGTGTTTGCCCCTCCACCCTGAGTTTGGCCTCAATTTGGCACAACACATCGGAACAGGAATGGGAACCTAAATTATAATGTTTGGCCACTGGGAACTCCTGCTTATGACGGATGGTGCAGAGGTGCTCGACAAAGCAGTCCTCCAATTTACAGCAGGTCTCACTAATGTAGAAGAGTCTGCATTAGGAGCACCGGACGTAATAGAAAACTTCAGCCTACTCACAGGTGAAGTGATGCCTCACCTGGAAGAACTGTTTGGGGCCCTGAATGGAGGCGAGAGAGGAGGTGAATGGGCAGGTGTGGCATTTGGCGGCTTGCAGAGATAAATGCCGGGAGGGGGATTATTGGGGAGGGACAAATGGACAGAGGGATCCATCCCTGCAGAAAGCAGAGGTGAGGAGAACAGCATTTTTATAAGCCTTCCCTGGTTATACTCCCCAACTCTTCCTCCGCTACATTGACAACTACATTGGTGCTGCTTCATGCACCCATGGTGAGCTTGTCAATTTTATCAACTTTGTCTCTAACTTCCACCCTGCCCTCAAATTCACTTGGTCCATCTCTGACATCTCCCCTTTCTTGATCTCTGTCTCCATTTCTGTAGACAAACTGTCAACGAACGTCTCTTATAAACCTACTGATTCCCATGGTTATCTTGACTATACCTCTTCCCACCCTGTCTCCAGTAAAAATGCTCTTCCCTTTTCTCAGTTCCTTCATCTCCGCTGCATCTGTTCCCTTGGCGTGCCTTTCCTTTCCAGGACATTAGACATGTCCTCCTTCTTTAGAGAATGAGGTTTCCCTCCCTCTACTATTGATGCTGCCCTCACCTGTATCTCCTCCATTTCCCAGGCATTCATGCTCACCCCATCTTCCTGCCACCATAGTAGTGATAGAGCTCCTCTTGTTCGTACGTACCACCCCATCAGCCTCTGCATCCAACACATTATTCTCCGCAAATTATACCTCTCCAAAGGGATCCTGCCACTAAACACATCTTTTCCTTCCTCACTCATTTGAATTTACACCATCTACAGACTTCATCGTGTTTTTGACTCTGTTCTGGGTTTACCGAGGCCCCGCTCACTTCCCTCAGATTTATTACAATCATGTTCATTAATCACCTCCCCAATCTTCATTCCGAATGAAAATCCCGTTTGGCTCGTTGCCTGACCCTAATTACACCACCATCTCAATCGTCTTCCCAGCCACTACCCCATCCATACCACACCATCACACCACTACTGTGTCAGTCCATGGCCTCCTCTATTGCTGCGATGAGGACATACTCAGGTTGCAGGAGCAACATCTGGTCACCAACCTGATGGCATGAGCTTCTTTTCTTTCTTTTCAAACCTTTATATTATTATTATACAAAATAACAAGAGTACATCAAAGACACATACAATGTCTTAAAGGAAAAAAACAATGTTTTAAAGATTGAAAAATATGGTGACATAAAAAAAAGAAAAAAAAACCTACTAAAGCAAGAAAAAAAACCCATGAGGTGTTGAACCCCGGAGCCGTGCGTCATACAGAAAGCTTCTAAAGATAAACATCGAACCAAAGCAAAAAAAAACAACCAAAATTTACAATTAGATCGTGGAGGAAATGTATCAATTAACTCAAATGATAGTACCGAACAAATGAACCCCATCTTTTCTCAAAATCAAACATAGGTTCGAAGGTTGGACTTCTAATTTTCTCCAAACTAAGACATAACATCACTTGAGAGAACCATTGTGACAGAGTGGGAGCCGACGTATCCTTCCACTTCAACAGAATGGCCCTCCTAGCCATCAATGTAACAAACACATTAACATATTGGTCAGACAAAGAAATACCACGGATATTTTGAGGTATTATTCCAAAAAGCACAGTTAATTTGTTAGGTTGTAAATTAATTTTAAGTGCTATAGAAATTGTAGAAATAACTGCCTTCCAAAACTGTTTCAGTATAGAACAAGACCAAAACATGTGTGTCAGTGTAGCTGTCTCAGTTTTACATCTATCACAATAACTGTGAACATTAGGAAAGATTTTAGACAATCTCCTTCATTAAATAGTAACAATGTACAATTTTAAATTGAATCAGCACAAATCGGAGAAGAGTTAACCAACTCAGAATCCGCGTCCAGTCCTCCGTCATAAAACTCAAATTAAGTTCCTTTTCCCAATCTTGATTGATCTTAAATAAAGGACGATTATCCCATTGTAATAATAAATTATAAATTCTTCCAATGGAGCCCTTCATCAAAGGGTTCATGCTCGTAATAGTATCTAACAGGTCGGCATCCAATATGTAAGGAAAATTACTTAAATATTTTTGTAAGAAATGTCTAACTTGAAGGTATTGTAAGAAGTGTGAATATGAAAGAGAATATTTATCAACTAATTGTTCAAAAGACATCAGTCTATCTTCTTTAAATAGATTCAAAACAGAATTAAAACCTTTATTTTCCCAAAGTAAAAAAATTGGATCGCTCAATGAAGGCTTAAAAATAATTTTGATAAATTAAACTACAAAGTTTAAATTTTTTTGTAATTAATTTTTTTATTGGTTCATCAAACAAACATTTCCATAAGATGTATTTCAAACATTGTACATATATATCATATGATCATACATATCACAAAATCTCCACAAAGTATTTATCTGAGGTATACACTTATAGAAAAGAGTGGAAAGAAAAAAGAAGCAAAAGGAAAGAACTATGTACAAGTAGAGAGTGATCTTTTTTTTACAACAGATTCATTGATTTGTGAGAATAGAATAAAATAGAATAGAATAAAATCAGGTCTATGAGGCATTATGTAGTTAAACCATTTTTACCAGTATGAATCAAATTGTTCCGGCTTATGATTAACAGATGTTGTTATCTTCTTCATTTTGTAAATGTCCATTGTAATTTCCATCCATGTATTTAAAGTTGGGCTCTCCTGTGATAACCATTTCCTAGTAAGAGTCTTTTTACCAGCCACTAACAGTATATTCAAATATTTATCGTTTTTCAACCATTCTTGAGATATATATCCAAAATATATGGTCTTACTCTCTAAGGGTATTTCACATTTAAAGCTGTCTTGTAGGGCATTGTGTATCCCTCTCCAACAGTTTTTGATAACAGGGCAGTCCCAAAAAATATGATAATAATTTGCATTTTGATTTCCATAATTTCTCCAGCAAACAGGGAGGTTACTATCATAATGGGATTTCTGAGAGGGTGTAATAAAATGTCTTACCAAGTTTTTCCATCCAAACTCCCTCCATTTCTGTGAACTGGGACACTTCCTTTTCTTTCTAAATCTCTTTATTATTATTAATAATATGGACAGAATACAAATGATATATTAATAAAGAAATTACAAACATACAAATTCCATTACAGATGAAAAAAGACATAAACAATAGTTACAGTATAAGGGACACTTCCATTGATACCTCCATATTGTTGTCCATTCTTCCACAGATATAATTATCCCTCCTTCCTTCTCCCATTTTGTTTTAATGTATGAAGTCGAATGTGTTTTTAGATTTGACAACCCCTTATACATGCTTGAAATGATTCTACTACCATTATCTGAATTATATGCTTTTCTAAAGAGCTCTATCAAGCATGTACTTGCCTTGTCGCATCTGTAAATACCGATTAAAAATCTTGTTTTTCTAATAAGTGTTTCTCTTTAAGCATTTCAAAACTGAACAGTGTTCCTTCTTTCATTATGTTGCAAAGAACTGTTATTCCTTTAGCTATCCATTCCTTAAATCTAGCATCCAATTTATTTGGTGTAAAATCCGAGTCATATGCACACCATTTAAGAATTGCAATATCTCCCTCTAGATTATATTCTTTTATAGTAGTTTTCCATATTTTAAGATTCAATTTCACCCATTGGTTATCAATAGTATTTATGTCCTTTTGCAGGTTGTTATCAGCCAAAATTGCTTGTATGGGGATGGAAAGTACCCGCTCCTCAATGTTTTTCCATTGAGCGTCATATGATGGGTTACACCAACATATCACAGCTCTCAACTGTGCTGCAAAATAATAATCTCTAAGAGAAGGCAAGCCCCATCCCCCCTTTTCCTTTGCTAATTGCAAAGTTTTGAGATGAACTCTAGGCCTTTTACCCTGCCATATATACCTTGATAGCATCCTGTTCCATTCATTGAATTGATTTTGATTAATCTCTATTGGTAGGATCTGAAAGAGATGTAACAGTCTGGACAGTATATTCATTTTGATAGACTCAATCCTTGAACTGAGACTGAAAAAAGGAATCAGGCTCCATCTTGCCACATTTTCCTTAATTTTTTTTTATATAGAGGCTGGTAATTACATTCTGATAATTTTGCCAAATCCTTTGGCATAATGATGCCCAAATATTTGAATGACTCTGTGTGCCATGCCCAGGGGTATCAACTTTCAATTTCTCTTGGTGGGCTATAGTAATGTGAAAGTAATTGGGTTTTATCTATGTTGATCTTGTATCCTGATAATTGACCATATTGTTCAAAGGATTGCATCAATTTAGGTAAAGAGTATGTTGGTTGCCCTAGATAAATCAAAACGTCATCCGCATAGCAAGCCAATTTATGCTCTGTCCCTTTAATAGTAATTCCCCTGATATCCTCATTTTGTCTGATGTATTGAGCTAATGGTTCTGTGCTGTCTTTACGACAGTTATTTAGTTTATAATATTTTCGCTTAGTAATTCATTCAATAGTATTTTCTAGTTAGAATTAGAAGTGTTTAAAGTGTATTCATTGCATGTAAAATATATCGGCATGCGATGACGTCACATCCGGTTTCGCCGCGTCTTGTGGGAAAACACCGGTTTGAAATTAGCGCGAGGGTGGGGGCTTTCCACGAGGCTCACCTGAGCACAAGCAGTTTGCAGGCATGAGAAATCACAGTGAGAGCAACGCTGTAAGTTAATAGATAATCGATATATTGAACTAAGATGTTAATGCTGATCCTGTTAGAGGTAACGATGGTAGATAATGTTTATGCTTTCGTTAGTTAAAGAGTCGCGGATAGTTTGCATGGAAGTGTATTTAAAGTAGTCAATGGAGCAGGTAAACTCTCCCTGTATACTGCACCTTAGTGTAATGTAGTTATAGTCACCTTTGCAAGTATTTACACTTGAAATGTGATATTAAGGAAGGAACAAATACTGTATCAATCTTGTATTGTTTTATCAACAGTTTTCACCATATGTTAATGTGAAGAGTGAACAGTAAATGGTTAATCTTACTGCGATCTGGTTCTTATTAACTGTGGTTTATCCGGACGTTAAATTCGGCGTTTCGTTACACCCGAAGTAGAACGTGACAGTGAAAAAGCGGCATTATCAGGTGTTTCAAGTGCTGCAATGTCAGCTCAATCCAGCATCAAGTCGACGCCGCCCAGCGACAGGAGCAGTAAACCGACATCAAGTAAGCCCACCCGGGCGTTATCAGGTGTTCCAAGTGCTGCAATGTCAGCTCGATCCGGGATCAAGTCGATGGCGCCCAGCGACAAGGGCAGTAGAACGACATCAAGTAAGTCCGCACAGGCAAGAGCCAAGGCAGAAGCCGCCAAGGTGCGACTGCATTACGCCAAACAAGAAGCAGTTTTGAAAATTAAACTGGCTGCCAGAGAAGCCGAAAGGGCCGCCAGAAAGGCAGAAGCCGCCAAGGTGCTACTGAGTTACGCCAGACAAGAAGCAGTTTTGAAAATGAAACTGGCCACCAGAGAAGCCGAAATCCAGAAAGAAAGGGCCGCCAGAGAAGCCGAAAGGGCCGCCAGACAAAGAGAAGAGGCTGCCAGAGAAGCCGAAATCCAGAAAGAAAGGGCCGCCAGACAAAGAGAAGAGGCTGCCAGAGAAGCCGAAATCCAGAAAGAAAGGGCCGCCAGAGAAGCCGAAAGGGCCGCCAGACAAAGAGAAGAGGCTGCCAGAGAAGCCGAAATCCAAAGAGAACAGGCCGCCAGAGAAGCCGAAATCCAGAAAGAAGAGGCCGCCAGAGAAGCCGAAACCCAGTTGGAAATGGCAAAAATATCGACAGAGTTGCAAGTGCTGCAGCTAGAAAGAGAAGAAGAAGCAGCCATGGCGGAAGCAAAGTACATAGAAGAAGCTGAGGGGTCGCGTGATTTGACCGAAGTAAGATCTACTTTAGAAGGGACCAGACTGGAGCGCACAAGCGACTATGTACAATCTCAAATAGACAGGCAGGCTCGTCTCCCCTCTCCATACGTATTCGATAACTTCCCCAGCTACGAGGAACCTCAGAGAGTCACGATTGCATCACATCCATACGAGGAAGGAAATTTACCCTCACGGCTCCGTGATGAAGTCAAGAATGAAAGAACCGACAACGCTCCTTCACCCCCACAACAGGACGGCGGGGAGGGAGAGGTTCACTCCAGGACAACAATTGTCAGCTCGAACTGTACAGAAGTTTGCGGTCAAACTCAGTCAAGCCGTTCTTGTTCCGAGATCTGCCTCACTGAGGTGTACCCTAAAGAAGCACAACAAGACATTACCAAGCGTAAAGTAACCGACGAGACGCTAGGTCAGTCAGTTTTCATTCAAACCGAGGATGACAACAAACTTGCACAATCAGCTCAAGATACCATTTCTTTAAAAACCAAAGACACCAAGGTCTTCAGAGATGAAGCAAATAATGGGGTTGCCCCATTGCCTTTCAGAGAACCACGCCAGCGCTCACCAGATAACAAAGAGCAGGCAGTCAAACGGTTCACGTCCTTACGGAAAACCTGGAAAAGGAAACCTGAGATACAGCAACGCACCCGATTGGCCCACGAGGTACTGTGCACCCTAATGGCACAGGTCACAGCCATTATAAACGCACAATCATTCCTACCTGTGTCTTCTGACCCAGAAAACCCCTTTATACTTTCGCCATCAACGCTCCTTACGCAGAAGGCAGGAGCACCTCCTCCACCAGGAGACTTCTCAGACAAGGATTTGTACACAAAGCAATGGAGACAAGTCCAGGCTCTGGCAAATCAGTTTTGGTCCCGCTGGAGACAAAAATATCTACCTTCGTTGCAACAGAGACAAAAGTGGACAGAACCCCGAAGGAATCTTCAAGTTGAAGACTTAGTCCTGCTCAGGGACAAGCAGATCACCCGCAACAGCTGGCCAATGGCCAGAATCACTGCTACATTCCCTAGCGAGGATGGACATGTCAGGAAGATCGAATTGAAGACTACCGACCAAGGCGATGTGAAAATTTACCAAAGGCCAGTTACAGAAGTTATTCTACTTCTACCCAATGACTGATTAAGAGACTAAGTTTTGTACTCTGCTCATTGTGACCTTACGAAGGTCAAGCGGGGAGTGTGCTGTCTTTACGACAGTTATTTAGTTTATAATATTTTCGCTTAGTAATTCATTCAATAGTATTTTCTAGTTAGAATTAGAAGTGTTTAAAGTGTATTCATTGCATGTAAAATATATCGGCATGCGATGACGTCACATCCGGTTTCGCCGCGTCTTGTGGGAAAACACCGGTTTGAAATTAGCGCGAGGGTGGGGGCTTTCCACGAGGCTCACCTGAGCACAAGCAGTTTGCAGGCATGAGAAATCACAGTGAGAGCAACGCTGTAAGTTAATAGATAATCGATATATTGAACTAAGATGTTAATGCTGATCCTGTTAGAGGTAACGACGGTAGATAATGTTTATGCTTTCGTTAGTTAAAGAGTCGCGGATAGTTTGCATGGAAGTGTATTTAAAGTAGTCAATGGAGCAGGTAAACTCTCCCTGTATACTGCACCTTAGTGTAATGTAGTTATAGTCACCTTTGCAAGTATTTACACTTGAAATGTGATATTAAGGAAGGAACAAATACTGTATCAATCTTGTATTGTTTTATCAACAGTTTTCACCATATGTTAATGTGAAGAGTGAACAGTAAATGGTTAATCTTACTGCGATCTGGTTCTTATTAACTGTGGTTTATCCGGACGTTAAATTCGGCGTTTCGTTACACCCGAAGTAGAACGTGACAGGTTCCAGATATTGAATTTTTTGAAGAAGTTACGAGGAATGTTGACGAGGGTAAGGCAGTGGATGTAGTCTATATGGACTTCAGCAAAGCCTTTGACAAAGTTCCACATGGAAGGTTAGTTAAGAAGGTTCAGTCGTTAGGTATTAATGCTGGAGTAATAAAATGGATTCAACAGTGGCTAGATGGGAGATGCCAGAGAGTAGTGGTGGATAATTGTTTATCGGGATGGAGGCCGGTGACTAGCTGGGTGCCTCAGGGATCTGTTTTGGGCCCAATGTTGTTTGTAATATACATAAATGATCTGGATGATGGGGTGGTAAATTGGATTAGTAAGTATGCCGATGATACTAAGGTAGGAGGTGTTGTGGATAATGAGGTGGATTTTCAAAGCTTGCAGGGAGATTTATGCCGGTTAGAAGAATGGGCTGAACGTTGGCAGATGGAGTTTAATGCTGAGAAGTGTGAGGTTCTACATTTTGGCAGGAATAATCCAAATAGAACATACAGAGTAAATGGTAGGGCATTGAGGAATGCAGAGGAACAGAGAGATCTAGGAATAACTGTGCATAGTTCCCTGAAAGTGGAGTCTCATGTAGATAGGGTGGTGAAGAGGGCTTTTGGAACGCTGGCCTTTATAAATCAAAGCATTGAGTACAGAAGTTGGGATGTAATGCTAAAGTTGTACAAGGCATTGGTAAGGCCAAATTTGGAATATTGTGTGCAGTTCTGGTCACCGAATTATAGGAAAGATATCAATAAATTAGAGAGAGTGCAGAGACGATTTACTAGGATGTTACCTGGGTTTCAGCAATTAAGTTACAGAGAAAGGTTGAATAAGTTAGGTCTCTATTCATTGGAGCGTAGAAGGTTGAGGGGGGATTTGATTAAGGTATTTAAAATTTTGAGAGGGATAGATAGAGTTGACGTGAACAGGCTGTTTCCATTGAGAGTAGGGGAGATTCAAACTAGAGGACATGATTTGAGAGTTAGGGGGCAGAAGTTTAAGGGAAACACGAGGGGGTATTTCTTTACTCAAAGAGTGATAGCTGTGTGGAATGAGCTTCCTGTAGAAGTAGTAGAGGCCAGTTCAGTTGTGTCATTTAAGATAAAATTGGATAGGTATATGGACAGGAAAGGAGTGGAGGGTTATGGGCTGAGTGCAGGTAGGTGGGACTAGGTGAGATTAAGGGTTCAGCACGGACTAGGAGGGCCAAGATGGCCTGTTTCCGTGCTGTGATTGTTATATGGTTATATGGTTATATGGTTATATGATATAATGCGAAGAGTAGTGGTGACCATGTACAACCCTGTCTCGTGCCCCTTTCTAAGGTAAGACTATTTGATAAATATCCGTTGATTTTAATCCTAGCAGTAGGATTGTCATATAGTGTCTGTATAGTTTTAATAATTGTTTTGGACCCAAGTCTATGTAAAACTCTATAAAGAAAATTCCAATTAACCGAATCAAATGCTTTTTCAGCGTCCACGCTTATCACTATTGCTTCGATTTTATTTTTTTGTATATGATCCATAATGTGACGTGTCCTTCATATATTGTCTTGTGTCTGGTGTTGTCGTATAAAACCTGCTGATTGTTATGTATCGGTATGGGTAGAAATTCCTCTAATTGTTTGGCCATGATGGAGGTAAATAATCTATAATCTACATTAAGAACGGATATTGGTCTAAATGACCTGCATTCCATTTTAATCCTTGCCTTCTTTCGGTATAGGTGAGATTAACACTTCCTTTCAACTGGGTGGCATTTGTGCCTTTTTTAGAGCCCAGTTCAGTGCGGGGAGTAAAACAGGAATTAACTCATTTTTAAATTCTTTGTACCACTCTGCTGTATACCCACCTGATCCTGGTGACTTGCTTAATTTAAACCTATTAATTGCAGCTTTTAATTCAACTTCAGTTATGTCAACAGTCATCCTTCTATTTTGTTCTTCACTTAAAGTGGGTAACTCTAGAGAATTCAAGAAGGTGTCAATTTGGGTTATACTTCCCCCGGAACTTTGGAATATAGCGTTTTGTAAAATGCTTCAAAAGCTTCTTGAATTTCACTTAGCTTAATTTTTATCATTTTCATTCTTGGGTCCCTAATTCTATGAATTGTATTTTCTGCTATCTTTTTTTTTCAGTTTCCATGCCAGTATTTTCATAGATTTCGATCCACTTTCATAATGGCTCTGTTTCAGAAACATTAATTTTTTCCTGATTTCTTGCGTAGCCAAATTATTTATTTCATTCCTAATTCTTTTAATTTCCCCTAATGTATCCTGTGCCAAATTCAATTTGTGTTTTTTCTCTAGTTCCTTCAGCCTATTTTGTAATTCCTCTAATGTTTTATTCCTTATTTTTTTCTTATATGAAGATATCGCTATAATTTTCCCTCTTAAGACCGCCTTCAGCGTATCCCATAAAATGGGAGGTGAAAACTCTCCATTATAATTAAATTCAAAGTAGAGACCAATTTCTTTTTTTAATTTGTTCCTTAAAGTATGGATCATTGAGTAGACTTGAATTTAGTTTCCAAATAGTATTCTTTGGTTGTAGGTCAAAATCAACAGATAAATATATAGGTGCAGGGTCACTTACATCTATTGTCCCAATTCCACAGGTGTTTATTTTGTACTTGTCTTTTCCAAATGTTATGAAATAGTCTATTCTTGTATATACAGAATGTGGAGCAGAATAATGAGTGTAATCCCTTCTGTCAGGGAATAGGTCCTTCCATATATCAATTAAACCAACATCCTCAAAAAGTGTATTAACTTTCTTATGTAAAGATTTTGTTTTAGGTTTTTCTATTGGAAGAGTCTGAGTTTCGTTGTAATTGTAAATTTAAGTCTGCCCCACATATCAGGAGACCTTCTGTTTCAGTTACCATAATATCAGTAATTTTCTGAAAGAAACCAATATCACTTCCTGGGGGTGCGTATATATTCAATAGAGTAACTGAATTGCTGTCTATATTCCCCCTTACCAGAATATATCTGCCTTCTTTATCTCCCATTTTGAATATTTTTTCAAAATCTAACTTACTTGGGATAAGAATAGCAACTCCTCTCCTATGTCCTGATTTATATGAGGAGAAAAACTGATTAGTGAAGCCCATTCTCCTTAGTTTTTTATGCTTATTATCACTTAAATGAGTTTCCCGTAAATATACTATATCGGCTTGGTCTTTTTTCATTTTGGATAAAATTCTCTTATGTTTGATTGGATTTAATAGCCCATTTACATTAAAAGAAATGAATTTTACCTTGTCCTTAGCCATCTGTATTTATCTGTCAATGTATCATTGAAATTAGAATAAAACTTAATCGATCTACTCCCTGAACAAATAAGAACCAAGAAACTCAAATAATAACAAAAATGGAAATGAACGTGTGATTCCAAGGCTGAGGTCTCTAGTAAATGATGCTGCGTTGAGCTAGAGGAAATGTCTAGCTGTGGGGGATAACCCCTCCTACTTGTGAGATGAGGGCCCCCATTGCAGTATTCATAAAAGTCAGTGAACAAATCCATTACACAGAAAAGATTTCCCTGTGTACTCCTCCTATATATACATATATATATGCACACACACACACAAATATATATATACATACATGCACACACATGTATATATATACACACACACATTACACACATACACATATATGCACACATACGCACACACACACACACACACACACACACACACACACACACACACACACACACACATATATTCTCATTTTGGTGGGAAAAAGGAGTAAGTGAGCGAATAAAGAATAACAACTAAGTAATATAAAATCCACACTATAATAAGTATTTCTCGAAATAGGTATATCACCGTGTACTTTTGCTTCTGTTTAACTTCTCAACATTTTTAAAGTTAGCCAAACCTTATGACTCTTCTGAAGGGGGTGAGGGCTGTCTTTGGGAAACTCCCAATCTCTTCCTGATGTGTTTCACTCGGCCTCCTCCCGTCTCCTGCCTTCTCGTTTCTCGCACTATTTCCCAAGCCAAGCAGGACAATTCCTCAGCCAGGCTTTCCTTCGTTTTGGTCATGCTGACGGGCAACCCTCTGACCTTCATGTCTGTAGTCGCCTCTTCCACTGTCTGGTACAACCGTGTCCCATTGTCATAAAACACTCAAAGTTTAGCAGGGTATGGAGTTTGAAATCTAATCTTATTTTGCTTTAATACTCGCTTTACTTCAGAGTATTCTTTGCATTTCTGGAGGACCACGGGGGGGGGGGGGGTAATCTTGGTCAAAATATATTAATTTATCCTCTAAAAACACTCTCTTCTTACCCCAGGCCCTTCGTAAAATCTCCGCCTTGGTGCTGTACCAAAGGAATTTAATTATTTTTGAGTGTGGCTTTCTATCCTGTGTAGGTTTTGGGACTAAGGCGCGGTGGGCTCTTTTGACTTCCAGCTTCATAACCGAGGGACGATCCAGCGCGTCCCGCAGTAACTTTCCGACAAACTCCATCATAGACAAGCCCTCCACTCTTTCGGGAACGTTGTAGATTGTGATATTTTTCTGCCATGATCTTCCCTCCAGGTCAAGCAGTTTACCTTCTTGGTGATGTATTATTTTTATTGTCTTGCTCAGTATCTGTTCCACGTTTTGAATGCAATCTTCCACCTTCTCAATTTGAGTCTCTGCCACCGCTATTTTTTGATTAACGCTGGCAAGCTCTGCCTTAATATCACGGAGCTGCTGCTTCATATCTTTCTGGACCTCCATTATTTCTTTCAGGATTTCGAAGATATTCGTCGCTTCACCTGAACGAGGCCTGGCGCCCGCCTGGCTCGCACGCAGTCGGGTCAGAGAGCCGCTCACTGCACTCCTCTCGGCTGCAGGCTTCGCAGTGTCGCTTTTTTTATTTCCATTTCTTCTCCCTATTCTTGCCCCTCTTTTCAGTTCAAATATTTTTCAAAAAATATTATATTTGATGAGTTAATGGGGCTTAATACGTGTTTTTCTGGAGGAGCTAGTGATTTAAGCTGCCATTCTCAACGATGACGTCACCAGAAAAAAAAACAAAATTTAAATTTTTTAAGATTAAAAAAATTACGGAACTGGAGCCAAATTTGTAAAGAATACTTAATCACAGGGTATGAATTTAAATTAGCAACTTTAGCTAATTGTATAGGTAAAGCAGCTCCCAATAACAGGTTAAATAAAACTGTTTCACAGCTTTCAATTCCAAATCTACCCAAATTGGCCGCTCGTTCTTATCAACCCGATGGCATGAACTTCAATTTCTCAAACTTCTGGTAATGCCTCCCCAACCCCTCTCCCTCACTATCCCCCATTCCCATTTCCCTCTCTCACTTTATCTCGTTACCTGCCCATCACCTCCCTCTGGTGCTCCTCCTCCTACCCTTTCTTACATGGCCTTCTGTCCTCTCCTATCAGATTCCCCCTTCTCCGGCCCTTTATCTCTTTCACCAGCCCAGCTCTTTACTTCACCCCCTCTCCCTCTCCTGGTTTCATCTATCACCTACCACCTTGTACCTCTTCCGCTCCTCCCCCACTTTCTTATTCTGACTTCAAATCTCTTTTTTCTAGTCCTGATGAAGGGTCTCGGCCTAAAATATTGACTGTTTACTTTTTTTCATTGATGCTGTCTGGCCTGCTGAGTTCCTCCAGCATTTTGCGTGTATTACCACTGACCCTCTATCAGACAAAATCCCCAGTCCTTTTCCCTTTCACTGGCATTCCTCCTCCAGCTCTCTCTCTGAAATTTGATCATCTCCCCATGAAATCCCCATCTAATCTTACCCTTATAATCTTCTCTACAAGTCCTTCTCCAATCCACTGCCCAGTTGTTTTCTTTGATGAGCTCCGCTAAGCCACAGTCGTCTGAGCAACGGACTTGGAGTATTGAATACAGTTCTGGTTGCTACTCCAGAGGAAGGCTGTGACTGCACTGGAGAGAGTGCAGAGGAGGTCCGTCAGGATTATTACTTGGTTTGGAGGATTTTGATTTATTGGGGAGGCACTGGATTAGCTAGGCTTGTTTCAGGCTCAAAGGAGACTGAGGGTGATCTAACAGACATATGTAAGACTATGATTGGTATGGATGTGGTAATGTCCAAAATCTTTCTCCTGCAGTAAGTGTACCAAAACCATAGAGGGCATACATTTAAGGTGAGAGGAAGGAGATTTAAAGGGCATCTGAGGGGTAATTTTTTTACATAGAGAATGATTACAATTTAGAACGTGCTGCCTGATGCACCATCAATAACTCTCGGAGACATGAGTCGAGATAGGCTTTTATTAGCCGGAAGAAAGCACCATCAGCAGCAAGAGATCACCACACAACATCCTGGAGACTGAGGGAGGAGCAGTGCCTCAAATCGCCTTTATACAGGGGTCTGTGGGAGGAGCCACAGGAGCAGTCAGCCGGGGGTGGGGGGGGGGGGGGGTGTGTCCCGGACAGGTAAATGTAGTTCACCACACTGCCAGAGGAGGTGGTGGAATCAGATAGAGTCACGATCTTTAAGAGACACTTGGATGGGTACAAGGCACAGAAGGATACAAATTGAATTTGGGCAAAAAGGACAGTGTGGGCTGAAGGGCTTGTCTCTGTGCTGTACAATTCCGTGATCTAACATCTCATTAATGATCTTCTCATTGTGGTACAAGCACTAGCTCAAGGCCATCAAACCATATTTACTCTTTCCCTTTCCACTGTCGTTTTCCACAGGCCTTCTGGTGTGTGTGTGTGTGTGTGTGTGTGTGTGTGTGTGTGTGTGTGTGTTTGTGTGTGTGTGTATGGACCATCAAGGTTGTGACTCATCAGATGACCCCTCTATTGGCCTTTTACATTGGATTCACTAATTTGATTCATGTGCTATGAACTTCTGCAGACACCTCTTAAATAGTCCACAAACTGATCTTGCCTTTACAGTATCTTCATTAATCACATCTTTGTTTTTCATGAGTCTTGTGATATTTTTATCAATTACAGTATTTATTACTACTGTGTCATTGTATTTGCAATAACTTTATTACCTTTTTGAAATATCTTTGTGTTAATCATTTAAACTACGCTTCATCTCATTTCTTATCATTATGCTGTTTTCATTTTGAATATTACTTCCCCTAGATTCCTTCATATCGGGTTCCATTTGTTCAAAGTTCTGTCCACAGTTTTGTTTGAAGGTTGTGTAGGGACATTGACTGCTGAGCTGAATCAGCTCTGCGGAAGCAAAGCTTTAGTACAGTGATGGGGATTCACAATGAGAGCCCTTGTACTGTTAGTGTGCAGACATATCTGATCAAGCTGCATTTGCAGAGGCTTCGTTCCCTTAGAACAGTAAGTGGGATTGGTTAGAGGAAATATCTGAAAACCCCTCATGCACAGATCCTGGAAGGAGAGAAGTGATCAGCTAATGAAGTACAGTGATTGCTGATCTATAGAGCAGGACTGGTATCATCAGGAATTTCTCTTTGAAGTGAAGGCAGATGAGAGGTGACTTAACAGAGGTACATATGATGACTAGAGGCGTTGAGTGAACAGCAACACCTTTTTTGCCCAGGGTAGAAATGGCTAATATGAGGGATTGGAGGAAAGTATAAGAGAGATAGGTTTTCTACACAGAGAATGGTGGGTGGATCTGTAGGATGTGCTGCCGGGGTGGTGGTAGAGACAGACATTAGGGACATTTAAGAGACTCTTAGATAGGCACATGAATGATAGAAAAATGGAGGGCTATGTGGGAGGGAGGGGTTAGATTGACCTTGGAGTAGGTCAAAAGATTATGCGCTGAAGGGCCTATGTTCTATGACATGGCTCAAGAGAAAAATTATTGCTGTATTGAAAATTGTTCATCTATTCGGGCAACCTTGTTTCTTCTCTAACTCCACCTACAAGTTTGCACTGTAGCGGATTGTATCTCAAATAACAATGAGTCAAGAGTACAGAAAGAGATAGAGAGCTCACTGACATGTTGCCTTGACAACAACCTTTCCCTCAATGCCATTAAAACAGAAGAGCTGGTCATTGACTTCAGAAAGGGGGGATGGTGCACACGCTCCTGTCTGCATCAATGGTGTTGAGGTTGAGAGGGTTGAGTTTCAAGTTCTTAGGAGTGGACATCATCAACAGCCTGTCCTGGTCCAACCACATTAATATCATGACCAAGAAAGATCACCAAACCCTCTACTTCCTCAGGAGGCTAAAGAAATTCAACATGTCCCCATTGATTCTTTCCACTTTTGATGCACCAAAGGAAGCATTCTGTCTGGATGCATAATAGCTTGGTATGGGAATTGCTCTGAATGTGACTGCAAGAAACTGCAGAGAGTTTTGTCGGGTTGTGAGATCATTATCAAACTTCTAAGACAGAAGATAACTCTAAAACTCCCTATGATGGCTATTTCCCAGCCATCATTCACCTTCTCATATCACCTTCACTCCGCCTAAAGGTCCAGGTTACTACACCTCCTGTTCTCATCTTGGTTCTGCGATGGTTCTCCTCAAATGACAGTGGCTTGTGGCTCTGCTTCAGCACCCCACTTGTGGGATACTTAAAGGCAGTCACAGTCCTAAAGGCAAGCGTCCTTTAAATGCAGTGACTTAGAAAGCTGAACGGTAATGGTTATTGGGGGATCTTTGCAGAAGTGCACTCCTTGATGTTCAGACTCCGATGGACAAGCATATAAGAGGTCAGGTAATGGCATCAATCTCTGTGATGGATGACATGTATTGACAACGCCATTGGTGGTTCAGTGGGTTGCTCTGTGTAGGAGGAGGTCCCACCCCAACACAGGACCACACAATTTGGCTCTGGTCCAGGACTGAACTGGTTGCAATCCTCCCCACTTGTCTTGCCAAGGCAGGAAATTCCACATCCTATTCCTAAATGTCTTCCTCCTTTTAATTTAGAGCATTTGTATGAAGCACAAAAGTGATGCTCAGTGGATGTGTAGGTGATTCTAATTTTTGACTCCAATTGGAGTTGGAGCATGAAATCAAAGGAGTGAGAACATTTCAGAAGAACTATTACATGGCTGGAGCAGACTCAGGAACTCAACAGTGGCTGAAGAAGACCCATACACATCCAGAGGGTTCGTGAATCAGGACTGATTCCAGAGAAACCCCACTGGCTGAGAGGCAGCAATGTCCCTCTGAGGCTGTAAAGGTACAATATTGAGTTCTCCCTTTTCTAACCAAGGTTAGAGTCATCAATTATTTCATCTTCTACCCACAATCGAGAGTATAGAACTGTGCTGTGAAATCCTTTGAAGCATCTTTTCATACGTGTTAGAAATGGAAAAACAGATTTATACAGTGTCTTTCATAACCTTAGAGTTATACAGCACAGAGACAGGCCCTTTGGCCCAACTGGTCTTCTCCATCCAAGCTAGTCCTATTTGCCAATATTTGATTGATAACCCTCTAAACATTTCCAATCCATGTACCTGTCCAACTATCTTTTCGAAGTTGTTGTATCTGACCTTGTTTTGTGTCAAACTGCTTTACAGCCATTGACATACATTTTGAAATGCAATCAAGGTTGTGACGTTGGAGGCATGACCAGTCAGTGGAACAGAACAAGCAGAACAGTCAGTATCGATGATGTGACTGAAGAACAATTTTGACCAGGGAACTGTTTTAAAAGTGGGACTATGAAAACATTAACATCAAGCTGGTTAATGGACCAAGGCATTTACTTTGCTTCAAGTGATTAATGGTGTTGCTTATTGTTTTACATACAAGTGTTATCTACACAGAATAAATCAGTTACATTGTATGAGGCATCTCCAGTTCAGCCATTACTTAAGCTGACTCTAAATATTCCTCTCTTAAGATTCTATCCTCTTTTGAAAAGGAAATGCCAAAATAATCCTTCAGGAGGTGACATTTCATCACAGATGTAGGAAGCCTAGTAAACATCAACAAGCGCGAAGGAACTCAGGAGCCAGTTCTGCAACACTTACAAAGCTCTCCTTCGCCCAGCTTTTGGAAAATCAGATCACTCTTGGATCCTGCTTTTGCCGATGTACAATCGGAAGCTGAAACAAGAGGCCGCCATAGTTAAAACCATCCACTGTTAGTCCGACCAATCGGCCTCCATGCTGCAGGACTGCTTCAATGACGTTGACTGGGATGTTGTCCATGATGAGGATGTCTCCAGTTCATTGATGGAGTCAGGTGCTTCATCCAGAAGTGCATCGATGATGTTGTCCCCCAGAAGTCGGTCAGGATCTTCCTGAACCAGAAACCCAGGATCACTAGTTCCGTGCAAGCAGCACTTACAGTGCGACATAAAGTTTACATCGCCAGCAATCAGCTGGAGCTCAAAAAAGCAGCTATGGTCTGCACAAAGCTATCAAGGCTGCGAAACAATAATACAGGGACAAGACTGAGTCAAGATTCACAATGAATATCACACGTGACTTGTGGGAGGATTGAATACCATTTGCAGACTTCAAAGCCAAATGTAGTGGTGCTGCCAACATCGCGACCTCTTTCCCAGATGAGCTCAATCGCTTTTACACTTGGTTCGATGTCGTTAACTCTGAGTCTCCAAGGAAAGCCACCACTACAACCTGCAACCTGGTTATCTCAGAGGCTGAGGTACGCAGATGTTTCCAACAGATGGACAGTCACAAGGCTGGGGGACCGGTTGGCATCCCAGGACGGGTACTCAGGATGTGCACAGCACGACTGGCAGGTGTGTTTACAGACATTTTTAATCTTTCCCTCTCCCAGTGTAGAGTGTCTTCCTGCTTCAATTATTCACCATTGTCCCTGTACCAAAAAGACCAAGGTGACATGCCTGAACGACTGGCATCCTGTCGCACTCACCTCAATAATAAGCAAATGCTTTGAGAGGCTGGTCAAGGACTACATTTGCAGCTTGCTACCACCCACACTGGACCCCTACAATTCACCTACCAACACAACTGATCAACAGATGATGCAATAGCCACAGCTATACATATCATCCTTCACATTTGGGGAAGAAAGATGCTTATGTGAGAATGCTGTTCTTGGATTACAGCTCAGCATTTAACACCATCCAGGCTCAACAAGAAGCTCACACCGGCAGGTTGTAAGAGTGGGCTCCCTCACCTCCACCTCTCTGACTCTCAATACAGGAGCCCCTCAAGGCTGTGTACTGAGCCCCCTCCTTTACTCCCTGTATACCCATGACTGTATTGGCATCCACAGCTCCAATCTGCTAATTAAATTTGCCAGCAACACTACATTGATTGGCCTTAACTCAAACAATAATGAGGTGCCCTACAGGTAAGAAGTCATCTCTCGCCTCAGCGGTGTCAAGAAAACAACCTCTCCCTCAATGTCATGAAAACAAAGCAGCTGGTCGTGGATTACAGGAGGAATGGAGACAGGCTAACCCCTATTGACATCAATGGATCTGAGGCTGAGAGGGTAAACAGCTTCAAGTTCCTCAGCATCCACATCACCGAGGACCTCACGTGGTCTGTACACACCAGCTGTGTGGTGGAAAAGGCACGCTGATTTGAGCATACTCTATATTACATTGACTGTTCTATTTGTTATAACTTCACTCTGGCAACCTCTGCAACGACACTGGTGCCAAACTATATTGGCACTTGCCCTTCCCTGGGACTACATCGACGACGTGGAGAGGGGGAACCCGCTGCTTGGGCAACAGCCCAAATCTTCTCACCCAGGCTTGCACCCTGGAGAAGGCACGGTCCACTAAGGTGCAAACCCTTGATCCCCTGGGATTGACAGCTGGGAGGACCTGAACTGGACAAGGGATGGGGGTCAGTAAGCATATTTAGCACAAGATGTGGCTTATTTCTTGAAACTCATCTACTCATCTGTGCCATCTATCAGTGCAGGCAGCATCGAATTTAAGGTAATCGCATCTTATTAACATTATTTTGTTTTGGATTAAATTGGCTAACATCTTTAAATGGACCTATGGATAGGATATGTGATTAACTCATGCCACTCACTTCACTGCTGGTGACTACTGAGATATAACAGTTGTGTTGACACTAACATCACCCACGCTGTAGGCTGAATAATGATGCCACGGGCATAGCCAGAGGAATCTGTACATGGGTATGTTTACTTTTCCAAGGGGTATTTGACAAGGTGCTGCATATGAGGGGCTGGTGCATAAATTAAGAGCCCAAGTATCGCAGGAAATGTGTTAGTGTTATGAATGTGCCACAACTCTGAGGGGCCGAAGAGTACAAAGTCGCCCCCTCCTTTTTGAGAATCGCAAGATTGCTATTAATTCGGGTCTGGGACCTAGGAAATGAGAGAGAGACACACAGAAACCACAAGGTTTTGGAATGTGTCCTGGCCTCAGCGAAACAAAGCCACTGATAACGGCCATTGTCTCTTGGAGACGGAATTGTGTATTGAGTACTGTACTATTCATTGAAGCCCTCAGGGGACGACCAGAGTGGTCTGGTTGAGGGATTGCATCATCCCAACCTGATTGACATCTGAGACCCCGTGAGTCAGGATAAAAGAGGGTCTGGGGAACAACCCCTTTAGACGCACCAGGAGAAATGCTAGAAATACCGTGACAGTGGTTAATAGCGACAGCTGGTGGGGGCTCGTGTACGTCCTTCCCTTGCCTGGGATTGACAGCCTCACCACGGAAGAACAGCTTTAGCTAAAGGAGAGGCCACAATTGAACGGCCACACCAACGGGACTCCAGACGGAGCAAAATCATAAAAGGAAAAGCCGGCAAGTTTTCTCCAAATCTCTCTCTCTCTACAAGCAAAGGCTGCCGCCTGCATGAACTGAGTGACTTTTATATTTCCATCGGACAATACATTATCCCCTAGACAACGATAGAGCTATTTCTTATTGATTATTATTATACCCGCACTTTTAGATTTAGTATTGACGACGTATATTATCTGTATGTTTGCGTTGATAATATTTTTGTGTATTTTTACTAATAAATACTGTTAAAAATTGTATCATCAGGCTTCAACGGATCTCTCTATCTTTGCTGGTAAGTGACTCAGTTACGGGGTACGTAACAAAGTGGGGGCCTCGTCTCGAGATTTGATACCAAATTGGAGGGCCAGTGAATCGGGTTTTTAAGTCAAAACTTGGATCTGATTGCATGGGTAACTAGACGGGAAACCAGCAAAGATAGACGTGGATGAATTTACAGAAAACCCAACTCTGGAGGCACTAGAGGCAGCCACAAAGTCAGACTTGATAAATATTGCGAAAGGACTAAATCTTGCAGAGGTGCGGTTGTCAATGAAAAAGCGGGAGGTGTGGAGGGCCATAACTCAGTATTATATTGTGAAGAATGTGTTTTCTGCTGAGGTATTGGAAAATATCCCTGAAAAGGTACCAGCTAGTGGGACGGCTCAGTTAGAGTTGGAGAAATTAAGGTTGGAACATGAAATTAAATTAAAACAGCTGGAAGCAGCTGAAAAGGAAAAAGAAAGGGCCAAAAAGGAAAAAGAAAGAGCCGAGAAGCAGAGGGAGCATGAAATTAAGTTAAAACAGCTGGAAGCAGCTGAAAAAGAGCAGGAAAGAGCCGAAAAGCAAAGGGAGCATGCGCTCTAGCTAAAGGAGTTAGAGGTGAAAAGGGAGAAGGAAAGAGCTGAAAAAGAGCAGGACAGAGCTGAGGAGCATGAAATTAAATTAAAACAGCTGGAAGCAGCTGAAAAGGAGAAGGAAAGGGCCAAGAAAGAGAAGGAAACAGCCGAGAAGGAGAGGGAGAGAGCCGAGAAGGAGAGAGAGTATGAGGAGAAGGAGAAACAGAGGCAACATGAGCTGGACATGGAGAAGTTAAGGCAAGAGTGAAGAGCTCAAGGGTCAGACCAAGAGGAGAGATTTAATGTTAGTAGGGAGTTTAGATTAGTACCTCCATTTGAGGAGACGGATGTTGATAGTTATTTCTTGCATTTTGAAAAGGTGACATTGAGTCAGAAGTGGCCCAAAGAGCAGTGGGTGGCGTTGTTACAAAGTGTGTTAAAAAGGAAGGCACAACGGGCATATGCGGCGTTGTCCATGGAGGAGGAAGAATCGGAGAATTATGAGAAAGTAAAGGAGGCCATTCTTTGGACCTACGAATTGGTACCTGAGGCCTATAGACAAAAGTTCAGAAATTTAAAGAAAGGGTGGAATCAGACGTATGCAGAGTTAGCCTATGAGAAGGGTGTGCTCTTGGACCGTTGGTGTGCAGCAGAAATGGTGGGAGAAGATTTTTGGCATCTCAGGGAGTTAATTCTGATTGAGGAATTTAAAGGCTGTGTTTCGGATGATATCTGGATGTATTTGAATGAGAAGCCGAATAAGTCCATATCTGAATTTGCTAGGTTCGTAGATGAATATGCCCTAACCCACAAGACAAAGTTTTCCTCGAATAAAAGTTACCAGAAAGACCGTGGGAATGATAGAGAAAGCCCACTGGCTGAGGCAGAGATCCAGCCGGGAGCTAGTGGTAAAAATAAGGAGGAGGAAAGGCAAGACGGCAGGAGAGGTCCTGGCTTGACCCGTTTTAATTGTGGAAAGGTGGGTCATATTGCATCTAAGTGCCTTGCTCCGAGGAAGGAGACAGGAAAATGGAAAGCAGCAGTCCCTACAGGATGTGTTGTGGTGATCAGAAAATCAACGAGAGAGCCCCAGGTAGACAGAGTACGAGAAGGGTCTGAGAAATGTATTTCAGAAGGGACCGTGTCTGTGAGAGAGGGGGACCCACCAGTTCCCGTGCGGATCTGGAGAGACACGGGAGCTGAGCTGTCATTGATTAGCAGTAAGGTACTGGATTTTGGTCGCAAGACTAGAGAGGTACCTTTGAGAGGCATAGGAAAAGGGACAGAAGCGGTGCCCTTGCATAGGATCATTATAAATTGTGTGCTGGTATCTGGACCAGTTGAAATAGGGGCGTGATCAGAATTCCCGAGAACTGACGTAGACATCCTTCTGGGTAACGATTTAACTGGTGGTGACGTTTGGTCAGCCATGGAGCTGACTTACCAGCCTGTAAGTGTTGAGGACCCGCCCCTAGATTCCAAGATCTATCCCGCATGTGCGACCACTTGCAGCATGTCGAGAAAGGCAACTGAGAAAGAGACCGGTTTAAAACCGGCCAGTATCAATTTGACCGAGCCATTTTTACCGACCCTGTACCAAGAGGGGTTAGAGGGTGGTAAAACGGAGAATAGGAAAGTGAACGAGAGTAAGGGAGAGGAGGTAGTCCTGCCCTTAGGCAGGAGGAAATTTATAGAGGCACGAAGTAAAGATGAGAAACAGATAAGGCTGTTAAAAGATCAAGGGTTGGACATGGATGATCTGTCTGGTTTGGCAGAACTGTTTGAAGAAGTTGAAAATTCTAAAGGTGTTCCCGATAATGAAATGAGGGCAGTCCTAGATGAAAAGGATGCCATTACCTTGAAGAAGTCTGCTGGGTTGGCAGATGAGGTTGTTTCAGCCCGCGGGGTTGAGTTTACTCCAGAAGGGAGTTGCCCAGAGAGTAACTGGGAGGATCAGGGGAATTTAGAATTTGAAAAGGTTACGGGTATTGAAAGCCTGGAAGAGGCAGATGTCCCATTTGAGTGTGTTCAAGATGTGGATGCATGTGGTACTGAACCTAGTAATGGAGCTCAGAAAAAGTCTGAGGTATTTGATTCAGTTGAAAAGGAATGCAGTCCTTGCGGGTCAGATGGACTTGGTTCAGTGAAGAAAGGGTTAACCTTGGTACTAGTGGGAAGTGAGAATTCCCAGTTGTTTGTGTTCGAAGGTGTGTTAAAAGTTAGTGAGGGGAATATTATTATTGAAGGAAAAGGGAAAAGTGTAGTTCCTAAATTGAATGAAGAAAATTTAAAATCTCGATTGATGTCAGAAGCAGCAACCAGGCTGCAGGGACAGTGCCTGGGAATTAATTACAGGTTGATTTGGAATGTAAAGGTACTCCACACGCTATTGTTATTCAAAAGTGTGCTGTGAAGAGGCAGAATTTGAAATGCTGTTTGGACAAAGAGGGATCCCTTGCAGATTTTAAACTGAAAACCAATAGAATGAAGGGTCCTGAAGATAAAACTAACGACTTGCATAAAAATAAAGAATTGTGTGGAAATTCAGCCAATGGTCTAAGTTTGGAACACATTGTTGATAAAATTACTCCTATGAAAGGAGCATGCAAAAGCCTATTCCACACTGGTGCACAAGCTAACCTCGTGGGAGTTAACTGGAAAAGGGACGAGGGTTGACAGGATGCCACTTTAATTAACAGGATCCGGTTTTAAGGGATTTCGACAAAGCATGTGAATAATAATGACAACCTCCATGGAAGATTGACTGTTAAGTTTAAAAGTAAAATAAAGATTAGTGTTTGCATGAACTTTTGTAATATACACGTAAGCTAAGATCACAACTCTTTAGTTTTTGTTTGCTGAAGAAAAGGAATAAAAATAGGTGGTTATTAAATTGGAGTCTGATGCTACAAGAATTTATTAAGGTACAAGATATTAAGATATTCAAGGAAGTGACAATGTAATTGCTAACTGTTTAGATGCTGAATTGAATGTATAACTGTATTACTCTGTAGTGGAAAAAAAAACTCTTTTGTATTGTGTTAGATTCTAAAATCCTGTAAGACTCTGTATTAATTCATTTTTACCGATGGTAAAAATCTTTGAAGGAAGGGGGTGTTATGAATGTGCCACAACTCTGAGGGGCCGAAGGGTACAAAGTCGCCCCCTCCTTTTTGAGAATCGCAAGATCGCTATTAATTCGGGTCTGGGACCTAGGAAATGAGAGAGAGACACACAGAAACCACAAGGTTTTGGAATGTGTCCTGGCCTCAGCGAAACAAAGCCACTGATAACGGCCATTGTCTCTTGGAGACGGGATTGTGTATTGAGTACTGTACTATTCATTGAAGCCCTCAGGGGACGACCAGAGTGGTCTGGTTGAGGGATTGCATCATCCCAACCTGATTGACATCTGAGACCCCGTGAGTAAGGGGTCTCTTCTCTTTTAGAGGGTCTGGGGAACAACCCCTTGAGACGCACCAGGAGAAACGCTAGAAATCCCGTGACAGCATTTAATAGCGACAGCCGGTGGGGGGGCTCATGTGCGTCCTTCCTGGGATTGGTGACCACGGAAGAACAGCTTTAGCTAAAGGAGAGGCCACAATTGAACGGCCACACCAACGGGGCTCCCGATGGATTGAAATCATAAAAGGAAAAGCCGGCAAGTTTTCTCCAAATCTCTCTCTCTCTACAAGCAAAGGCTGCCGCCTGCATGAACTGAGTGACTTTTATAATTCCATCGGATAATACATTATCCCCTAGACAACGATAGAGCTATTTCTTATTGATTATTATTATACCTGCACTTTTAGATTTAGTATTGACGATGTATATTATCTGTATGTTTGCATTGATATTATTTTTGTGTATTTTTACTAATAAATACTGTTAAAAATCGTATCATCAGGCTTCAACGGACCTCTCTATCTTTGCTGGTAAGTGACCCAGTTACGGGGTTCGTAACAGTTAGTACAAATTGAGCATTGGCTGTCACATAGAGAACTGAGAATTGGAATAAATGGGTCCTATTCCAGCTGGAGTATCTGTTGGAGTATCCCAGGGTTCAGTTTTTGATTTTTACATTTATACTGGACGAGGGGATGAAATACAAGGTTTCTGAGTTTGCTGATGATACAGAAGTAAGTGGAATGGTATGTTGTGGTGAGAACATTATGTGTCAGACACACAAACCATTTCTGGATTGAAATCCAGTCACCAGCCTTTCAAAATATTTCCAAAACTAAACATGCTTGTAAGATATGGTCAAACATCAAATAGACAGACCTTCACTTGAGAGGGCCAGGAATGTCAAGATTCAAATAC
Organism: Hypanus sabinus; assembly: GCF_030144855.1. Taxonomy (NCBI): domain Eukaryota; kingdom Metazoa; phylum Chordata; class Chondrichthyes; order Myliobatiformes; family Dasyatidae; genus Hypanus; species Hypanus sabinus. The sequence continues at coordinate 10,340,782 of NC_082738.1, read as the reverse complement.
ATTTATTATCAAAGAATGTATAAATTATACAACCTTGAGATTTGTTTGATCACAGGTGGCCACAAAGCAAGAAACCCAAAAGAACTCAATTAAAGATAAAAAGAATAAAAATAAAACTCAACACTAGATGCACAAGAGAAAGAAAAAAAATACAAGTCACGCAAACAATTGAATTGAACAACGGTATTCTAAACCAAAAATGAGTCCTCAAATCTGAATCCCAGAGTAGGCCCAAAGCCTTGCTTATCAGTTCATCATATTAGCAGGCACAGAGCAAAGCAGCCGGGGCAGTCTTTGTAGCCTCAGCTCCAGGGAGATGACCATTGTGGACAGCAAGTGAAATTGGTTCTCGTCCCAACTGACAGCCTGTCTTTTCAGTCTATCTAGGCCGGCATTTAAATTGACCCAGCAATGGAACAATGAACGGCTCCATGCTCTGGAAACAGGAGTGAAGATCACGGAGAGTGAGTGAAATCGGCTCTCTCCTCCGATCTGGGCTGGCGTTTGAATTGTCTTAACAGTGCATTTTACCTCGCACTAGGACCCAGGCACTGCTGCTGCAGAAGGCTTCAGGCCTAGACAACCCTGCCCAGTGACTCACTGTGGGCCCAGATTCTGTCGCCCAGCTGGAAGCCGCTCTCAAGTCAGTTTGGTGCCCAGAGCGATCTAATCCTACACCCGGGCCAGTTGAATGAGCATTGGAACTTCTCTGCCTGGGCTTCAACTCCTCCTTTCAGTGCCCAGAGTGATCCAACCTTACTCCTGGGGTATTGGAACTCTATCTGCAATGATTCTGCAACACACAATATCAGCTCATCCCCTGAACTCACCTCACCATTACTTGCCCCTTCATTGTTTGCGGCAATAATTGAACACAATTTACCTCAGAAAAGGTATTTTTAGTGATGTTTTTAGTCAGATTTCTTACCTTTTGCACTACCTGAGAGCTGTTGTACATGTTCAGTAGTGGCATCTTAACCAGTAGTCTTCAGTGGAATGTACGCATGAGTATGAGTCATCTCACATGCTTACAGAAAGCAGAGATTACAATGGAGGTGGCAGGAAGGATGGAGACTCTCCAATACTGGTGGGTATGATTTTTGTATAATAAAGTGCAAGGTTTAAAAAGAGCTTGGTTGCTTTTCAGCTCTTTTTCAGCGGGTTGTAAGGAGGTCGTTCATTAGTGATGCAGCATGAGGTTTAAAAAGAGCTCAGGTGCTTGTGGGCTTTTCTCTCAGTCCACAATTAGCGTGGGCCAATAAAAATAAAGGAGGTGTAAGCAGAGCAGCCATCATGTGAGTGGGGCAGTTTTACAGTGGACAGGCTTCGGCTCAACAGGCTCAGGCAAGCACAGGCAGAGGTTCTACGTAAGTATGAGTCTAGTAATATTTCTTCTGTTAGCACATAGCTGGTGTACTGCAGATGGGTTCGGAGGAAGTGGTATGTTTTTTGTATGAGATGTGGGAAATTTAGGAGACATCCAGTCTCCCTGATAATTACATCTGCACAAAGTGTACTGAGTTGTTGCGCCATAGAGACCGTGTTAGGAACTGGAGCTGCAGCTTAGTGTCCTTCGGTTCATACCGGAGAATGAGGAGGTGATAGACAGGAGCTACAGGGAGGTGCAGCAGTTACCACTAAGTTGCAGGAGGCTGGTACCTGGGTGACTGTGAGGAGAGGGAAGGGGAATAGGCAGCCAGTGCTTAGTACCCCTATGGCCATTCCCCTCAATAACAAGTGTACTGTTATTGGATACTGTTGGGAGTGAAACAGCCTAGCAGGGGGAAGCCACAGTGATGGGGTGTCTGGCTCTGTGGCTCAGAAGGGAAGAGGGGAGAGGAGGAGTGTAGGAGTGATAAGGGATTCCATAGCTGGAGGAGATTCTGTGGACATGCAAGAGAGACCCAGATGGTAATTTGCCTCCCAGGTGCCAGGGGCAGAGGGATGTCTAAAGGGGGAGGGCGAACAGCGGGAAGTCATGGTAAATATTGGTACCAACGACATAGGTAGGAAATGGGAGGAGACCCTGAAGAGAGAATTTAGGGAATTAGGCAGAAAGCTGTAAAGCAGGACCTCCAGGGTAGTAATCTCTGGATTGTGCCACGTGCCAGTGAGGGCAATAATAGGATGATATGGCACATGGCTGACTGGCTGAGGAATTGGTGCAGAGGGCAGGGTTTCAGATTTCTGGATCATTGGGATCTCTTCTGAGAAAGGTATGACCCGTACAAAAAGGGCAGGTGACACCTGACCCCGAGGGGACCAATGTCCTTGCAGAGAGGTTTGCTAGAGCTGTTTGGGTGGGTTTAAACTAATTTGGCAGGTGAATGGGAACTGGAAACATTGAGCTGAGGAAGGGGCTGTTGGTATACAAGTAGATGCAGTGTGTAGTGAGACTGTTAGGAAGGATAGGCAGATGATCAGGTAAAATTGAATTTAGTGAAATGAGTTTAAGTGTAACAAGTGGCCAGAATCAAAAAGGGTGATGAATACAGGACTGAAGGTGTTATATTTGAATGCACACAGTTCACGAAATAAGGTAGATGATCTTGTAGCACAGTCAGATTGGCAGATGCGATGTTGTGGGCATCACTGAGTCGTAGCTGAAAGAAGATCATAGTTGGGAGCTTAACATTCAAGGATACACCTTGTATTGAAAAGACAGGCAGGTCGGGAGAGTGGGTGAGATGGCTCCATTGGTAAAAAATGAAATCAAATCCTTAGAAAAAGGTAACATAGGATTGGAAGCTGCAGAGTTCTTGTGGGTAGAGTAAAGAAACTGCACTGATAAGAAGACCCTAATGGGAGTTATATACTGGCCTCTGAACAGTAGCCAGGATGTGGGCTACAAATTACACAGGAGGTAGAAAAGGCATGTCAAAAGAGCAATGTTGTGATGTTATCATTCATTTCGAGAGAACTAGATACATTTGAAGTATTGTGAGCATTTTTGGGCAGCACATCTAAGGAAAGATGTGCTCTGCCTGGAAAGAATCCAGAGGAGGTTCTGACAAGAACGATGTTGGGAATAAAAGACTTAACATATGAGAAATGTTTAATATATTTGAGCCTGTACTTGATGGAGTTCAGAAGGTTGAAGGGGAATCTCATTGAAACCTACTGGATTCTGAAAGTCCTGGACAAAGTAGATGTGGAGAGGATGTTTCCATTAGTAGGAGAATTTTGGAACCAAGGACACCGTCTCAGAATAAAGGGACATCCTTTTAAAAGTGAGATGAGGAGGAATTGCTTCAGCTAAAGCCTGGTGAATTTGTAGAATTTATTGCTGCAGAAAGCAGTGGAGGCCAAATCATAGGGTGCATTTAAGACAGAGATTGTAAAGTTTTGATTGTTATGACTTACAGAGAGAAGGCAGGAAAACAAGTTTGAAAAAAAAACACCCATGATTGAATGGTGGAGCAAACTCAATGGTCCAAATGGCCTAAGTCTGTTTCTATACCTATACCTACACCTAAACTGTTAACTCTGAGCAGATTCCAATGGCTTCCACAGGAACCATTCATAGTTCAGAGTACTCTGAGTTCTTATCATTTTTCTTCAGTCCTGATGAAGGGTCTTGGCCCAAGACGTCAACTGTTTACTCTTTTCCATAGATGCTGCCTGGCCTGCTGAGTTCCTCCAGCAGTTTGTGTTGAAGCCCTCTCTGTTGGCTCTCTAACACTCTGAGAATCATGGCACTGATAGTATGATGAGAGACCCAGGCAAGGATGGTTGGACTCAAATGCTGAAGTATCCGAGACTGGAATCGAGACACAATGTGAGACAGAAAAGAGAACAGAATACTAAACTAGATGCTAGAAAATAATCAAAGTAGGACTGATGATTGAGCACTGAACCAACACTAGGTGCTCCCTAAGTATTGAATCCAGGCGCCAAAACATGGCTTCCAATTAGCGAGATGATCCTGAATCCTTAAAGGGGCCACCCTGGCTATCCATATTCCGGAGAGTTAGAGCATATAAACCCCAGAAGATGGCGGGATTGTTGTGTATCGTAACAGGACCCCTTCCCCTACAGCCAGTTCCTGATGGCCCTGGCTGCTTGGAGAGATGGTAGTAGTCGTGGATGAGAGCCAGATTGCCACAAGAGATGATAAAATCCTAAATGAAATGGTGGTCACATGCAATTCAGACTTCTCCAGCTTGACATAAAGTCCATGATCTATAAAACGAATGACGTGAGCATGGTCTTCAAGAAGATTAGGATATCATCCAAGTAGACGAAGGCGTTCTTATAGAGAGCATCTCAGAACATGTCGTTTATAAAGGCCTGGAAAACTGCTGGAGCATTTGCGAGTCTGAAGTGCATGACCAGGTACTCATAGTGCTCTGGTGTGTTGAATGCAGTCTTCCACTCATCGCCCTCCTTTATACGAACCAGATTGTACGTACTCTACAAGTTTCAGCTTTGTGAATATTCTTGCCCCTGGATAATCTCGAAGGCAGTGTTCGGGGCGGAAGCCGGTAGCAATTCTTGGCTGTTATGTGATTCAACCCTCTACAATCAATGCATGCCCGCAGGCTCCAGTCCTTTTCCTGTACAAAGGAGAAACCTGTGCTAGCTGGTGAGGTGGATGAACGAGAGCCTCTTTTTGAACTCCTCCATAGCACTTCTTTCTGGACCTGAGAGCACATACAATCGACCCTGCGAGGGGTAAGTACTAACTAGGCAGTCGATCTGTAGCTCAGTCGTGGGGTCAGTGCGGTGGAAGAGTTGAGGCCATTCCCTTACTGAAGACCTCTTCCAAACCCTTGTAGACAGAAGGGATCTTGACCAGTTTGGATGTTGCAATCTTTTCCAAACCTTTCTCCGAGGACGACTCATGAGATCAGCTTGTCTGTCCTTGATGGTAAACCTAGGTCTCCAGAAGGATTCAAGGTACCCCAAACCCAAGTCTGCCCCATTGTCAGTTGTTGGTCTTGGGAGAGTCTGAGGGCCAGAACACCATGCCGAAAACATACCCTCTTGCCATGACTGGACCAAGTAATGATCCTCCCTTCCTTCCAGTTCACGGAAGTGTTATGCTGGGACAGCCAAGGGTGCCGAGGATCAGGGGTATGTGAGGTGAATCGATGATATGTTAAAAACCTACAGAGAGCAGCTGAAAGAGTCAATAGGAGGGAAAAGATGAAATATGAAAGCAAGCTAGCAAACAATATCAAAGTGGATAGTAAAAGCATTTTCAAGTGTGTAAAAGATACAAGAGAGTTGAGAGTAGATATAGGACCACCAGAAAATGCGGCCAGGGAAGTAATAGTGGGTGACAAGGAGATGGCAGATGAACCAAATGAGCATTTTGCATCAGTCTTCACTGTAGAAGACACTAGCAGTGTGCCAGATATTGAAGGGTGTGAGGGAAGAGAAGTGAGTGCAGTTACTATTACAAGGGAGAAGGTGCTCAAAAAGTTAAAAGACCTAAGGGTACACAAGTCACCCAGACCAGATGAATTGCACCCTAGGGTTCTGAAAGAGGTAGCAGTAGAGAATGTGGTGGCATTAGCAATGATCTTTCAAAAATCATTGGACTCTGGCATGGGGCCAGAGGACTGGAAAATTGCAAATGTCACTCCACTCTTTAAGAAAGGAGAAAGGCAGCAGAAAGGAAATTACAGACCAGTTAGCTTGACCTCAGTGGCTGGGAAGATGTTGGAGTCAATTGTTAAGGGGGATGAGGTGATGGAGTACTTGTTGACACAGGACAAGATACAACAAAGTTAGCACGGTTTCCTTAAGGAAAAATTTTGCCTGATGAACCTTTTGGGATTCTCTGAGGAGATTACAAGTAGGATTGATAAAGGGGATGTAGTGGGTGTTGTATATTTGGACTTTCAGAAGGCCTTTGACAAGGTGCCACACATGAGGCTGCTTACCAAGTTAAGTGCCCATGGTACTACAGGAAAGTTACTAACATGGTTAGAGCATTGGCTGATTGGTAGAAGGCAGCAAGTGGGAATAAAAGGATCCTTTTCTGGTTGGCTGCCGGTGACTAGTGGTGTTCTGCAGTGGTCAGTGTTGGGACCATCTCTTTTGATGCTGTATACCAATGATTTAGATGGTGGAACCGATGGCTTTGTTGCCAAGTTTGCAGATGATTGGTGAAGGGGCAGATAGTGTTGAGGAAGCAGGGAGGCTGCAGAAGGACTTAGACAGATTAGGAGAATGGGCAAGAAAGTGGCAAATGAAATACAATGTTGGAAAATGCATGGCCATGCACTTTGGTAGAAGACATAAATGTGCAGATTATTTTCTAAACAGGGAGAAAATCCAAAAATCTGAGGTGCAAAGGGACTTAGGTGTCCTTGTGTAGAACAACCTAAAGGTTAACTTGCAGGCTGAGTCAGTGGTGAGGAAGGCAAATGCAATGTTAGCATTCATTTCCAGAGCTCAAGAATACAGGAGCAGGGATGTGATGCTAAGGCTTTATAAGGTACTGGTGAGGCTTCACATTGAGTATTGTGAACAGTTTTGGGCTTCTCATCTAAGAAAATATGTGCTGGCATTGGAGAGGGTTCAGAGGAGGTTCGCAAAGATGATTTCAGGAATAAAAGGGTTATTATATGAGGAAAGTTTGATAACTCTGGGTATGTACTCACTGGAACTCAGAAGGATGAAGGGGAATCTCATTGAAACCTTTTGAATGTTGAAAGGCCTAGACATGGTAGATGTGGAAAAGATGTTTCCCATGGTGGGGGAGTCTAGGACAAGAGGGCACAGCCTCAGGATAGAGAGGAGTCCATTTAAAACAGAGATGTAGAGAAATTTCTTTAGCCAGAGCGTGGTGAATTTGTGGAATTTGTTGCCACGTGCAGCTGTGGAGTCCAGGTCATTGGGTGTATTTAATGCAGAGCTTGATAGGTTCTTGATTGGACACGGCATCAAAGATTACGGGGAGAAGGGGGAGAAAAGGATAAGCCATGATTGAATGGTAGAGCAGACTTGATGGAACAAGTGGCCTAATTCTGCTCCTATGTCTTATGGTCTCATGGTCTTATGATATAGAAACTAATGTTGTCTGAGGATACAGACAAGGATTTGGACTTTGATTTGGCCACTATTGCAAGAAAAGAGTCTCATGAACCTATGGAGGAGACTCTGAGGTCAGTTGGATCACCCCAAACATTTGTCGATTTCCTCAGATAATCTCCTTCCCATGTCAGAATGTGTATGTGTTAGCCTCTGAGGAACATATGGGGCACTGCTGTCAGTTCTCCGGAGGTTAAAACAGTCACATTCTGAGGACAACATACAATCTGCTGGAGGAACTCAGCAGGTTAAGCAGCATCTATGGGGAAAAGGAATTGTTGATTTTAACCTAAAACATTGGCAATTTATTTCCCCTCTGTAGCTGCTGATCAACCCGTTGAGTTTCTCCAGCCAATTGTATTTTGCTCAAGGTTCTAGCATCTGCAGGTCTCTTATGTCCACCTTCTGAGGAAGGACAAGCTGCATATACTTACGTGTAGACTGACACTGCTCAAAATGTTTAAGAGGAAAGAGGTCATTTGAGGAAATGGACAAATGAAGCTTTCAGAAATGAAATGGACAGATTCCCCATTTTGTTCTTTCTTTATTCCTTTCCCTCTCCTCCAGTTCATCATCCAAAGGTGAAGATTGAGGCTTGTGTGCTCTCAGCAGGCTTCCAAAACTATGCTTCACCTGGCGCTGGCTACTCCTGAAGGTTCCTCCATGGACAATAAAGCAGCCAGAATACAGCTGGTGATAGAACTCATGAGGTTCAGGTAGGAACACAGATTTTGTGTACCTGATGCACTGAACCGAACTGCCACAGGTTGGGTGAGATGGTGGTGTAAGTTTCCAATGCACCCTTCCCTCAATTAGCTCTTGAATGACTCTGAGCCATGAACCCACATCTGGTGGAACATTTGCCAGTCTCCTGACTGAATAATGGGTGAGTTGGATACTTCCTCTAACAGATAAACTGTGAGCTTCATGATCAACTTCATAGAAGCTCACTGAAGCTGATAGTGTTTATGGTTGATGATGTGGAAGAAGATGGGTTACCCAGGAAAAAAATCTTCAGTGGTGAGACAGGGTTTGCAGCTGAACAAGCATCTTCTTATCTGAAAAACAACCTTTGATTTTGCCTCCTGCACTCTTCAGATTTATAATAAGTAACCTTAAAGTCTGATAAGACCAGTTATAATCACCCTTTTGGTCTAGCAGGTTAACCTATGTCTCTTTGAGTTAGAGAGAAGAAACAGCAAGCAGATCACTTTGGAATCTCCCACTAAGTTTAATAGTCAGTCATGAATAATAGGTGCAGTCAGTGAGGTTCAGTGGGTTAAATTTGCAGCCTGTTTGTGCACAACAAGATTTTACAATGAGCAAAGAGAGAGATACTCAATAATTGCAGCAACAGTGGTTCAGAGCTAAATCTTGGGCTAGAAAGGAATAGATTTCCCCTCTACCATACTATTTTTGATCTACTTATCTAATTTTTTTTCATATTTCTTACTTTAACTTTTACAAAGTGTAACAATTACTACTATCAGTGAGGAAGTATAGGAGCTTGAAGACTTGCACTCAATGTCTTAGGAATAGTTTCTTCCCCTCTGCCATCAGACTTTTGAACGGACCATGAATCCATGAGCACTAATTCACTGCTTTGCTCTCGTTTTGCACTATTTATTTATTTTCATTGTAACTTATAGTAATGTTTTATGCCTGCACTGTCCTGCAGCCACAAAACAACACACATTTCACGACACATCAGTAATAATAACCTGAACCTGATCTCCACAGTTTGTCAGTGTACAATTATTTTCAGAGACACAGAAGGAAAGAAACGTTTATATTTGTATCACATTTATTAGATATTGAAAAACACATTACAATTGAGAAGAAATCGAGCTTGTGCACACCAAGCTCCCACAAGCACCAGTGTTCTATCTAGCAAGCAGATATCCTGATTTAGTGAAATAGAAAAATGTGCAGAGTGTTAGACTGGACACCAGAAATAGCTTGCCTGCTCTTCACTAACATATTACTTTGGCAGAGTTATGATTTGAAAATTATTCACTTAGTACTCATTACAGAGTCATAGATTAAGTATGGGTATAGGCCCTTCAGTCCACTGAATCCCTGCCAACCATGGCACCCACCCATCTAGACCCAATTTCCTGCATTCAGCCCATATCTGTCCACTTTCCTATCTAAATGCTTCATAAACGCTGCCACAACCACTTCCTCTGGCAGCTTGTTCTATATACTCAGAACCCTCTGCATGAAAAAGTTGCCCCTTGAGTCCCTTTTAAACCTTTCCTGTCTCACCCTAAATCTATGTTCTCTATTTTTGTTCTTCCCCTACCCTGGGGAAAATATTGTCACCATCCACCTTATCAATGCCTCTCATAATTTTAAATATTTCTATAAGGTTGCCTCTCATTCTCCTACATTCCAAGGAGTAAAGCTCTAGCCTGGCAAACTTGGGCTCTCTCGTCATGGCAACATCCAAATAAACCTTTTCTGCATTCTTTCCAGTTTAACTACACCTTTTCTATAACAAGGTGACCAAAACTGTACATAGTACTCCAAGTGTGGCCTCACCAATGACTTCTACAGCTGCAACATAATGTCCCAGTGCTCTGACTGATGAAGGCCTGCATGCTAACTGGCTTTTTCAGCATCCTGCGCTGCTTTCAATCAACTATGCACTTGTACTTAGGTGCCTCGTTTCCATTCTATGTCCCAGCATCCATAGTTTTGGTCCTACTGTGGTTTGATTTCCCTAAATGAACAATCTCAGTCTTATTTGTATTGAAATCCATTGGCCACTCCCCAGCCTGCTTCCCTAAATGATTAAGATCTTACGATAACCTCTTCACTATCAGCAACATCTAATTTTGTGTATCACAAACTTACTGATCAAGCCTTGTGCATTCACATTCAAATCATTTAGATAAATAACAAATTGCAAGATTCCCAACACCAACCACTGTGGCCACACCACTAGTCATCGACGTCCATTCCATGAGCAACCTTAGACCACCACCCTCTGCTTCCTTCCTCCAAGCCAATTTTGAATCCACCTAACCAGCTCTCCTGAGTGCCACAGGACCTAACCTTCCAGACCAGCTTACAATGTGGGACCTTATCGACGGCCTTGGTAAGGAGTTTGTACGATCTCCATGATGTATGGATTAGGGTAAGTAAACAGTTGGCATGCTATGTTGACACAGTTTCGTATGGTGACAATTGCGAGCTGCCCCCAGCATAATCTTAAGAATGCGTTGGTTGTTGGTGCAAACCATGCATTTCACCATATGTTTCGCTATTTTGACGTACATGTGACAAATAAAGCTAACGTGAATCTTTATTTCTTTCCAAAGTTGAAGGATAAAAAAAATTCTAAAAGTTCGTCAACCTCTCCCCTCTCCCTCTCCCTCTCCATCAGCAAAATAACGAGCAGGCCATGAACTTCAGAAAGGGGGGGCGGTACACGGAAGATAGATACTGAGATCAAGGTGGTTGAGAGCTTCAGGTTCATCAGTAGTCTGTCCTGATCCAACCATATAGACACCATGGCCACAAAAGCACATCTACTTCCTCAGGACACTAAAGAAATTCAGCATTTCCCCACTGACCCTCACCAGTTTTTATCGATGCCCTGTAGAAAGCATTGTATCATTGCTTGGTGTGGCAACTGCAGAGAGTTCTGGACACAGCTCAGCACAACAGCCTCCATATTAACTCTCACTATACTTCTTACGGTCACAGTGTAACAGTCAATATTATCAAAGACCCCTCTGGACATTCTCTGTTCTATCCCCTACCCACTGGGCAGAAGTTTGAAAAGCCTGAAAGCACATATCATTAGGTTCATGGACAGCTTCCATCTTACTGTTATAAAACTATTGAACGGACATATTGTACAATAAGATGGACCCTTGACCTCACAATCTACCTCGTTATGGCCTTACATCTTATCATCTGCCTGCACTGCACCTTCTCTGTAACTGTAACATTTAATTCTGTTTTGTTCCTACTACCTCAATGAACAGATGTGATGAAATGATCTGTATTCTGACTATCTGGACACTCTACAGACAGGATGGACCTCTGCTGGTTGGGCACTGTATTACAATTCACAGATCACATCTGGTCAGGACTGTATCCTGACTGAAACTTCTCAGTATATGTGGTGAACTATGTGCCTGTCGGGACACGCCCCTGCTGACTGCTCCTGTGGCTCCTCCCACAGGCCCCTGTATAAAGGAGATCTGAGGCCTGACGCTCGGCCTCAGTCTCCAGGACATTGTATGATAGACACTCACTCCTGGTTCCTTCTTCCAGTCAATAAAAGCCGATACCTCGCCTTATGTCTCAGTGTGAGTTATTGATGGTGCATCAGTATAACAAAAACTACAATTACATGCAAATCAATTGCATGTACATCAATGTACAGCCGTCCCCAATGGTAACCACTTGGAATTTTTCAATTTCATCAAGTAACTCTTACTTTCCATGGCTCCCTACCACCTTTTCCCCTTCCAACCTACCTCTAGCTTTTACATTTTTGTTCCTTCTCCCATACTCAATAGCCCCCCAATCACCCAGTTTGGCCCCACTCTCCCATCTGGTTCTATCTGCCCCCCTGTTCCTGGTGGTTCTAATGATCACCTTCCTTATTTATCAGATTCTGACACTGGAAGGCCTTGTGTCCCCACTTATCACACTCCAGCCTCTCCTCTCACCTGACTCAACCTGCACATCACCTTTCATCCCTCCTTGGTCCATCTGTCACTAGCTGGCCCCCTGGATCCCTCCCAATTTCCTCTTTCCCACTCCAATCTCAGTCCTAATACAGAGTCTCGATCTGAAACATCCAATGTTCCTTTCTCCCCACAGACACTGCCCGACTTGCTGGGTTCCTCCAGCAAACATCTGCAGGTTCTAGCAACTGTGGTATTTTGGGTCCACAAATCTATGATCTCAGCCGAACAGTTGTTGTATTACGATTCAGATATGTCAAATCATCAGGTACTGCACTGCAAATGGAAGGCTTCTGGTGGAAAATTCAAAATCTCTGCTGACTGGACACGCTAAACACCTCAGTGATTAGAGCTAGTGTGGCCGGGTACTATATTACATTTGGCCAGCTTGCACTATGTTACTGATTCAGTTACTTCAGCTGGCCAATTCAATTAACTCCGCGGGTCAGCCACTCCTTTACAAATGAGATGACTCCTAGAGTCATTGTAATAGGCCCTTTAACCCACTATAAAGGTGCAGATCAGCACTTGCTGCATAGCCTTATATATCCTGGCTAACTGAGGGCCTGGCTGAACACATAAATATTTTGAGGGTTCCTGCCTCCACCACTCACTCAAGTGCACATCTTTCAAAAGTGAAATGGTGAGAGTTCAGGGCCAACTCATTCTCACAAAGGTAAGGACGGTGAGTCAAGAAAATCCTGCCTATCAAAGAGTTTCATAAAAAATATTAAGGATTTCATCACTGAAAATTGAGGAGGCCATTCTGGATTATGGAGTGCGGAGGTGCTGCTTAAAAAAGAAAGAGAGAAAAAAAAGAGGCGTCACAATATCTCACTGATAGAGAAGACTAAGGTAAGACAGACAGACAGACAGACAGACAGACATACTTTATTGATCCCGAGGGAAATTGGGTTTCGTTACAGCTGCAGCAATCAAGAATAGTGAAGAAATATAGCAATATAAAACCATAAATAATCAAATAATAATAAGTTAATCATGCCAAGTGGAAATAAGTCCAGGACCAGCCTATTGGCTCAGGGTGTCTGACACTCTGAGGGAGGAGTTGTCAAGTTTGATGGCCACAGGCAGGAATGACTTCCTATGACGCTCAGTGTTACATCTCAGTGGAATGAGTCTCTGGCTGAATGTACTCCTGTGTCTAACCAGTACATTATGGAGTAGATGGGAGTCATTGTCCAAGATGGCATGCAACTTGGACAGCATCGTCCTTTCAGACACCACCGTCAGAGAGTCCAGTTCCACTCCCACAACATTACTGGCCTTACGAATGAGTTTGTTGATTCTGTTGGTGTCTGCTACCTGAGGAAACTGAGTTCCTTTAACGTCTGCCGGACGGTGCTGAGGATGTTCTATGAGGCTGTGGTGGTCAGTGCTATCATGTTTGCTGTTGTGTGCTGGGGCAGCAGGCTGAGGGTAGCAGACACCAACAGAATCAACAAACTCATTCGTAAGGCCAGTGATGTTGTGGGGTTGGAACTGGACTCTCTGACGGTGGTGTCTGAAAGGACGATGCTGTCCAAGTTGCATACCATCTTGGACAATGACTCCCATGCACTCCGTAATGTACTGGTTAGGCACAGGAGTACATTCAGCCGGAGACTCATTCCACCGAGACGTAACACTGAGCGTCATAGGAAGTCATTCCTGCCTGTGGCCATCAAACTTTACAACTCCTCCCTCGGAGTGTCAGTCCGAATATATCAGTATTCTGAGAGCAAATGGGCAATCAGTGAAAGAGTAGGGCCTATTAAAGAGCAAATCTCTGCATGGAGACAGTGGATGTGTGGGAGGAATTAAATGTGGACTTTTCATCTGCATTCATTGGGCAGAAAGGTATTGTTTCTCTTTGCCCTTTTTGACCCTAATGGGTCAATTCATTCCCTGATTACCTTATTAATGAATACATTATATTATAGTTGTCTTAATATTTTCATAACATGCATTGGAATTTCCCTTAACCTTGTTAGCAAGCAATATTTCATGCCTTCCCTCCCACAGCCTGTTCCTTCATACTGCTAATAATTTTTCTTTTCCATTCATCCCTCTCCATTGATCTCCTTCCTGGTACTTACCTTGCAAGTGGAACAAGTGCTACACCTCCTCCCTTACTACCATTCAGCGCTCCAAACAGTCCTTCCAGGTGAGGTGACACTTAACCTGTGAGTCTGCTGGGGTCATCGACTGTATCTGGTGCTCCAGTGGCCTCCTGTGCATCGGTGAGACCCGACACCCGACATCGGTGAGACCACTTCACCAGGCAGCTGCACTCCATCCACCAGAAAAAGCGGGATCTCCCAGTGGCCACCAATTTCAATTCTACTTCCTATTACCATTCCGACATGTCAATTGATGGCCTCCTCTACTGCCGCGATGAGGCCACACTCAGGTTGGAGGAGCAATGTCTTATATTCCGTATGGGTAGCCTCCAACCTGATGGCATGATCATCGATTTCTCAAACTTCTGGTAATTTCTTCCCCCCACCAAACCTGTTCACCAATCCCCCATTCCCATTTCTCTCTCTCACCTATTCTCCTTACCTGCCCATCACCTCCCCCGGTGCTCCTCCTTTCTTCCATGGCCTTCTGTCCTCTCCTATCAGATTCCCCCTTCTCCAGCCCCGTATCTCTTTGAACCAGTCAACTTCCCAGTTCTTTACTTCACCCCTCCCCCTCTCCATTTCACCTATCACCTAGTACTTCCTCCTCTCCTCCCGTCTGCTTGCTCTAACTTCTCTTCTTTTTTCCCATCTTG